>NC_064864.1:55151183-55476183 GCF_024139225.1 Suncus etruscus | reverse complement strand
ATATATATGCCGCACATGTGTGGATGTGTTTATGTGTTTTAAGCTTATGTAAATTTTGGGGGGATAGCTTGAGATGTCATTAGATATTATATAATATACTTCTTTAAAAAAAAGAGAGAAAGAAAGAAAGAAAGAAGAAAGAAGAAAGAAAGAAGAAGAAAGAAGAAAGAAGAAAGAAAGAAAGAAAGAAAGAAAGAAAGAAGAAAGAAAGAAAGAAAGAAAGAAAGAAAGAAGAAAGAATGAAAGAAAGAAAGAAAGAAAGAAAGAAAGAAAGAAAGAAAGAAAGAAAGAAAGAAAGAAAGAAAGAAAGAAAGAAAATTCCTTTTTTTTTGGTTGTTTTGGGCCTCCTTGGTTCTGAGGATCACTTAGACTGTACCCTGGTGGCATTAGAAGGGCTCTACAGTCCCAGGGATCAAAGAATAGGCACTAGGCAGGCTGAACAGGCTCTCCTGCCCCTTATGTCATCTCACTGACCCCACGTCAATGTTCCTGACTAAAGCTTCTCTCTTCATTCTCAGAGGCTGTGCCAGGACAGGAAACTCAGCACTCTTTTGGGTTCTTTTCACACAGAACAGCAAACTTACTGTTACCTGATAAATTAGGCTGCTCAAGTAAAGGCAAGATACGTGATTGATTGTTGTGAAACAAGATTTGAGGACTTCTGCATTAGAAGAGCGTTAGTCCTAATCCCTGAGCCCCGACCACTCACCCCTGCCTCTGGAGACCTTGGCCAGTGAGCTTGCTGCTGGGCGCTTAGCCACTCCCTCTGCCGGGATTGTTCTGATTCAGGCTGTGGCACAGGTGAGTAGCTCTCATTGGGTAGCATCAGATGTGTTCACTGTTTAACATGCCTGTTTAACATGGTGAGCAGCTCCTATTTCTGTCTCCCACTTACCCCTGGCTCCACACCCTTAAGGAGATCTGCCATGGTAGAGTCATAAACGTGTCTGTGTTCTTCCTTCTCCTACAGTATAACTTCAGTAACCGGGGAAGCCTTTCCTTTGAAACTCTTACTTTGGTTCCGATACAGACCAAAATGATAGATGTGGAAGCTCTTACAAAGAGGTAATGGTGTTGTGGGGGAGGGCAGAAGTCTCGTGTGTTTTGGGGGGAGTGGGGTGATGGTGGTGAAGAGCTACCCCACATTCTCTACTTCATTATTTTAAGTCAGAGTTTAAAGCAGGGTTTTTTGGGTGAAAATAGTGTTCATGCTTGGGGGTTGTGGTAAGAGCTAGAACTGCACTGAACATGTGGAGCCCTGGCTGGACACCTTATCTTAGTATTGTTCCAGTCTGTTGCCTCCAGGACCAGTACTTTTGCAAAAGCACCACCTTCCCTGATGGTGTTTTTCTGTGACAAACATCACATCTCTGATATACCCGATTCCTCAGCCTTGTGATAGCTGGGTTAGGCCTCGTTAGGCCCACTTAGTAAAGAAAATAGATTGTTTTCCTCTAGGTAGATTTGCTCTAGCCTGGTCTTCACTTTCATTCTAAGGAGGAAATTTTACCCTTAGCATCACATCCCTCCTCTTCCTACCCCATGTTTTCATTAAGATCCTTGAGTGTAGATGTTTGGGGTGCTCTTCAGGAACACCTGGTCACAAGTCTGCTCCCAGGGAAGGCTCTGGTTGTTTCTGGGTTTTTCCCAGTCATCTTAGCAGACTGCCTCTCACCACACTGTGCTTCTTTCCCTCCCAGTGCGAATGGATCAACAACTATCACTTGACCTGCCAGAAAGTGATCGGGATGTGTTGCAAGTCAGCCCCTGAAGAGGTTGACTGATGGAGGGATGGAGGAAGAGGTCTTTCTCCTCCAGCTCGGACCACGCGTCTGTTACCCTGTTCAGTCGGAGTTCTGAGGTGAATGTGGCAGGAAGAAAGCCAACAGGCAGTCAGGCTTCTGAAGAAAACAGCTCTTTATTCCGGGAAGAGGCCGAAGCCAAAAGGCCTAAGAATAGGCCACAGGAAAATAAAAAACCCTTGCATTCCACAGACCCTTGCTTTTATAAAGCCCCAGAATCAGGTACCACCCAATGGTGGGAGCAGAATCAGGTACCACCCTAGGGTGGGAGCAGAATGCCAGGTCACACCCTAGGGTAGGGCCAGTAACATAATAATCCCATTAAAATGTTTACATACACAACAGGGATGGAGTTGCAGAAGCAGGGCTGTCATGAATCCCTGGAGTGGCTCATTAGAGAGATGCAGCCCATCTCTAAGCAGCACTAAGGTACCAGCTACCCCCACTTCAGGGTCAGGTAGTCCAACACTCTGAAGAAAGGAAGACTGGGTGATTCAGGACTGTCCTCCTCTCCCCTTCTTTCTCTCCATCTTTACTTTGAAAAGAAATGCGAATCTTATTCTTTTTCCTATTTTCTTGCAAATACTTGATCTTTGATTTTTTTAATTGTTGGATGAGAGCCATGAATAAAATAATTGCACCAGAAAGTCAGGTCCCCACATGGCTGAACACTCAGGGAGAGAGCTGAGCAGCTACAGAGAGTTCTCTGGCGCACGAGGCAAGACAAGGAGTTCTCTGGGCTGGCCATGTTCCAGGTGCTAGTACATTCTTTATGATCACCTCACTGCTCATGAGACTGTATTAATGATCAGTAAATAAAATGGCAAAATCTTCTTTGTGTCTTTGTCTGTGTTTTTGTGCTCCAAGCTGTGTGTAGGTCAACTAACATCCAGGCCAGTGGCCTCTGGTGGGTGGATGTCTTCTTGGTGGCATGTGTCCTTTGTAGGCCACACTGGCAATACTCAGTTTCTCCTGATTCTGAACTTAAGAAGCACTCCTGATAGGCTCAGGGGCCACCAAATGGGATGCTGGGGATCAAACCTGGGTTGGCTACACGCATGGCTAAGTACCATACCCACTGCACTGTCACTCTGGTCCTGGACCTTAGTTCTTTACATACTCACAAGCTTTATTATAAGCCTCTTTTCCTGCTTTCTAGAAAATCTATACACAAATATATTTGTAATTTTAAAAATATACCATTACTGTATATTTTTTTTGGTCTTACTTTCCTTTTCATTCACTAGTGCTACCTGAGACCACCTCTCATTAAACCATTTATATGCAAATCCCTGTTAAGTTCTAGGAACCCAACATAAACATAATTTGGAGACATAACTATTATTATCTGTTATATATTGATCTTTTTCTGTATATATTTCTTTTGAATTTTTAGGTATTTAGTATTAAGTAACTACTATACTATGTTTTGAATTATGTGTAAAAGCATTTACATATCTTTGCATATATTTACAAAAGAATATGAATACATATATTTGTGCATAAATTATATGCACACACATTGGATATATATTACATACATTTATATATACACCACTTGCTTTTTGTGGGGAGAGGGTCACCTAAGCATTGCCAAGGGGGTTCTTAGAGCCAATTTCAGCAATACTAAATAAATTAATCTGGACATTTCAATGCTAGGACCTACCTGAGGATGTGGAGCTGTTTGAACTCTACCTCTGGGAGCCACCAGGGACACCCTCAGTGGTCCTTGGAGAATAACTTGCTTTTTTACTTGGTGTAATATATTATTTTTGTTTTCATATTGGTAGCTCTAGATAAAAATATAACAACTAGGCTGTCCTATGTCTATGTTCTTTAAAATCCATTCTCATTAGGGGGTAGAGCGATAGTACAGGGGTTGGTGCTTGACTACCATGCTGCTGACTGGTTTGATCCCTGGTACTTTGGTGCATCACCAGAAGTGATTGCTGAACACAGAACCAGGAGAAAGCCCTAAGCTCTGCTGGCTGTGTAGCCTCCAAACAAACAAACAAAAACCCCTAACCATTAATTATTTATATCTCTGATATGGATATCTTTGAGAGATGAATAAATATAATACTTTGACCATCCGCCAAAGCAGAGTTGGCTATACCCAATGCTTTTTTCAGTTTGGGAAGCAGAACATGAAATGAGCCGGTATATATTTACCATTCAAAGCCAGGCAGCACAGTTTTACCAACAGGATAGATTGAAAGTGACAGTTAGCACCAGCACTGCTTTCCCCTCAAGGATCATTGACTCCAACTTGCTGTGTGGGAGGAAGCACGATCCATGGTCAGTTCTCAGGTTAAATCTATAACAAGGCTAGAAAAACGGAAGTGGTGCTTCACAAGAATTTTGTGATCCAGCAAAGATCAGTTCTTGGATAGCTTTGATTGACACTGTTCATCTTTCTATTTCAAAACATTGGCTTTAGAGATTTCTCCTCAAATGATGAAACATATTAATCATATTTCTCATGCATCATCCTTCTGAAAGAATTCATATCACCATCTCAGTGATAGCTGAAGGTTTCTTCCTCTCAGGAAATGGGAGCAGAAATATGCAGCTGATTTGGAGTTTTAAACAAATCATACATCAGCTGTGATGGCCACTCCACTGTTTGTTCATCAGGCTGATGAGCTTGTATCCCTAAGGCAGCCTCAGAGCAAGTTTGGTTTAATTGGCTTGGACCCAAGAAGCAAATGTTTCTTGGTGCCAGTGTCTGGACCTGCATGTCTTGGCAATAAGTCCAAGGAATATAAATGAGACAAGATGGTCCAAGAAAGACTGAGGGGCAAAATAAAATTAATGTGAAGAGCTTAAGGGAAGTGGGGAGATGTGGGTCCAAAATACTGCTCTTTTTTACTTTAAGTCAAAAGGCTGTATATAAAAGCACTCATTATGTTAAATTTATGAAATAACTCCAAAGGCATTGATCTCATCTCTTTGTCAGGCTCACTTTCTCTCGGGATGTTGTAATTTCAAGGTCAGATCTGAGGAAGGGTCCAGATGTGGGCCCTTTGCTGTGAAATTGCAGCAGCTAACTTTTATATGCGACCATCCTATAAACCTTTTGCTGGCCTGAGGAACCTGACTGGCAAGAAACTGCCAGCCCTGACAGTCTTCTCAACAGATCTGAGAGGACAATTGAGAAACAAAACGAGGTTATATTCAAGTGTTGAGAGGGACATTGTGTCCTTGTTTCTCAGCAGCTGGGCCTTCACACCAGCTGAGTATGAACACTTTTGTTTTCCAGAAAGGCTGGACTAAACAGCATTCCCACCAGCAGTGAATAAGAGTTTCTTTCTCGCCACATCCCCATCCCCCAGCACTGAGTATTCTTGTTCTTTGTGATGTGGTCCAGTCTCTGTGGCGAAACACAAGCATCTTCACCCAACTAATATATCCTTGGCCCTGGAAATTTTTTTTTATGGAGAAAAATCTTAATGATTTTCCATTAGAAAATTGGGTGTGAAAGGCAGGCTGATGCAGTAGTTTGGAGCATGCTTCCAGAGCAATGGACAATGTGTATCAGCTTTGAGCTCTTTGGCAAGAACATGCCACTCAGAGCCTGTTAAGTGAGGTTAGTGGTGTCATCTGCCATTTGGGTGTAAGAACTGAATGAGAAAAGTCCTGTAGAATGTGCCCCCAAATGTAAGCATTTGTATGTTTAGCACAATTATTTTGTAGGGGAGGGAAAGATTTAAACTATATCCAGCAGTGTCTCAGCCCGAGGGTCACTCTAGTTGGGAGATCATGCAGTTAACCTGGGCAACCGCATGAAAAGAATTTGCTCTAGCCCTTGAGTCATCTTTCTTCCCTACTTATTGTTTGCCTTACAGATGTAATTTTATGGAGAAAGCTATACACATGCCAATCCAAGTTACCTAGTTAAATTGAGACAAGTGAAGGCTGGTGCTTTTCTGCAAAAGTTAACGGTTTTTAAACCTAGATGCATCCTCATTTCTGAATTGTTAAAACGGAAACATCCCAAACCGTCAATAACAGACAAATCAGGCCAATCCTCCCGGATGCTGTGATCTGAGGCTGTGGTGAAAATACTGGGGTGAGTGGAAGGAAGGTGCCTGGTGTTCCCCACTGAGACCTCTGCTCTCTGCTTTGGCTTTAAGGACTTAATTGAGATGCCCAGATAGGGAGGAGGCGGAACATCCATTTATGAACAATAGAAAGGTTTTTGAGGAAAAGAATGTTGAGACTAGGGAGATGCCCAAAAAAGCTCAAAGGAGTGCTGGCGGCATTCATACCTGCCAGAACCTTTTTTTCTCTCCAGGAGTCTCGTTTGGGGACTTGCCAGCAAAACCCTGTAGGGCGAGCATAGCAGTCTGGGCGGGCCGTGCCGGAGCGTGCTGCCGGCAGATGGCACTGTGGCTCTTTGAGAGAGTCAGGAGGCCACCTGGGAAGCACATTCAGCAAGTCCTGGGGAGGAGTTTCTGGAGCTTGGAGTTTAGACACCAGCCCTGACTCCTGGGAGGTATCGCTGATTGAACAATGGGCTAAAACCCAGCTCTGACTGGACCTGGAGAGACGTGTCCCCAGAGTGGGACCCCAAAGTGGGACAGACAGGAGGCCTCAGAGAACCTTTTCTGTGCTCTTGCAGCATCCCTACCTGCTGAGTCCTTCTTGGGTCCTCTGTTGAGTCTGATCAACTTCTTCCTTGCTAGAAAGATCTATCTTTTTTTTTTTTTTTTTTTTTGGTTTTTTGGGCCACACCCGTTTGACGCTCAGGGGTTACTCCTGGCTATGTGCTCAGAAATCGCCCCTGGCTTGGGGGGACCATATGGGACGCCGGGGGATCGAACCGCGGTCCTTCCTTGGCTAGCGCTTGCAAGGCAGACACCTTACCTCCAGCGCCACCTACTGGGCCCCAGAAAGATCTATCTTAAGTTGGAAAATAGGGCAGTCCGCAAAAGTACGTTGGAAAACAGTGTCTGAAACCCAGACTAGCCTGAAGGCAAGGCTTGAAAGGAAGTTCAGTGATTTATGACAGTTTCTTGTACGAATTTTATGCCAAGGAAATGTTCTATCAGTGTGCATTCCCGTCTCTTATCTTTCCCTATCAGCATTCCTGGGCGATTCCAGCTTGATTTATACTCATAGTGTGCCTGAATGTCTGATTTTCTTACACTCACACTACAGAACTCCATGCTTCTGCCTACCTAAAAGATAATAATAAAAGATTATTTATTTTTGCTGGACTCTCTACATATCTCACCCCATTCTCCACTGCACTATGCTGTGTTTTTGTGTTGTTGCCTTTTCCAGAAACCATAGTTAGGTTCAGATCTCTCCGATCCTACCAATCTTCTTCCTGTTGTGGTCTATATACATCTTTTCCCAGAACATATAGGCTCACTCTGTCTTACACTTCCTTTTAGCATTGACTCAATTTATTCAGCCCATTGCCATCCTAAATGCCTAGTTTAAAGGGGGCATCTGATAAGAAAGGTGGGTCTATTGCAAACAAAATGAAATGAAAACAAACCAAACCAAAAAAAAAACTCAATGCTAATGATTAGGAGTATTTGGACCCTTGGTCCAAATTAAAGACTAGGAGAAAGATCAAATTTCTTTGGCAGGCCATATGTCTTTATCTGAAGAAACCTGTTCTGACCCCTTCATCCTGCCATAAAAGCCTTCACAGCCACCCTCTAGAAGTATTTAGTTGGTGATCCCATACTTGGAGGGGTTATTCAAACTGCTCCAATGAAAAGAAATTTGGAGGTACAGAGAGCCAGGAAAGAAGGAAAGGCAGAAAAGTGAGTTAAGAGTCCAGGTTGCCCACTGCCCCAAAACCCAAAGAGAGAGATTGCCAATTGGTAATGCAAAAACAATGAAATTTATTACCTTAGAGGTCAAATAGTCTCCAGTCTCCTGATGAATCAGGCTGGTCTGTGGACTCTGAGTGTAAGCCACTTACAGTTTTTATAGGGTGTCTGAGATACGTCATTCACGAAATCCTCAAGGGACAATGCAGTATTTTTGAAACAATGGTTCCTTCAAACTTTAACCACAAGTATTCTCTACCATTCCACCTGTACAGCTTATTGCCCCTTCAACTATTTTCATGCCTGTCCAATATTATACCTATGACAATGCCTAGTTTATTGAATGACAAGGATAAAAATTTCTTAGTTGCTTGTGTCCTGCCCTTGCCCAGGCTTTGAGGCCTGAGCTGCCATGGTATGTCTTGTTTTTCATTTGGATTTTAAGGCTCTGGTTAAAATTGAACAAAAGCTTGTTTTGCAGAAACATGACTAATATATTTCAATTTCAACAGTTCCAGCAATACACTCACCACCAAAGTGCCAACTTCCCTCCACCAATGTTTCAAGGATCCCTTCCAACCATTTACCTTACCTTCTCTCTCTTCCATTTAAGCTCAGTTCTATAGACAAAATTTCCAGTCCTGATGCCTTTGGCCATTTTATTCTTACTAGCTTTCTTTATATACTGCATATGAGATAAATACTTATTTTCTTGTCTACTACTAAATGCTGGATCCTCTTCTAATACACTTACTATTTTCACTACTTGTCCCCATAGGTCTGTGCTATTAGTAGTCTGATTTTACATTAATAGAGCTAAAGTGTAAATAAAATAAAATTAAAATACTTAGTCAAAATCGCACACAGCATCTGACTCCAGAAAGTGTAGCTATATGAAAGGATGTAACCTTTAGTTCTCTTAAGTTCATCTCCTGTAGGCAACTGATATTTATGGATTTGGCCACTCTCCTACAATAAGCTGAGTGTGGGAAATCTTGGGGTGCTGTGGAGGAGGAACGAAGCATTCTTGGGAGAATCTTGGTGAGCCCTCTTAGATTCCAGGGTTTTTTTTTGGGGTGCATACCCTGCAGTATGCAGAGGCTATTATTGGCTCTGTGTTCAGATATACCCAATAGTGGGACTATATGTACTGTTGGGTATCCAAGTGGTTGACTATAGGCAAATCAAGTGCCTAAAATTCTGCATTGTCTCTGGAACTTTCATATCTAAAGAAGATGTTGGTATTGGTCATGATCACGGGTCAGGGAACAGCATGTACAGATGCAGACACTCCAGATGTGCTGGGGCAGGTGAGCAATGTGATATATCAGTAGGTGAAAATAATCCATTGTCATAAAGGGAGTTCAGTGTTCTACCTTCCCCCAGCTCTGTGTGCAAGTGAGGAATTAGATGACAGATGTGCAAAGAACAGACCTGTACGAATTAGCACAAATACTCTGTTGCCTTGTAAAACAAGGCTCATTAATTGGAACAATATTCATTGTGGTTTTAAAATTAAACAGCTAAGACATTGCATGAGGAAGAAAAGAAGTTATTATGTATTTGTGTGCTAGTATATTAACTATGTAGTTGAATAATACTTATATTATTTAAAACCAAATTCATTCTAGAAGATTTAGGTTCAACCTCTTTCTAGGGAATCTTCACATTATGTTTTGATACCTTGCCTAATTTTTTTATATAGGAAATAATTTATTTATTTTTGTAAAAAACTGTCAAACTGTCATTAAACTACCTTGACTTTCATTGCTGGAAAAAGGGTAATCGTGAATGAATATATTTCAGAATTTCACAGACATTAGCAGTTGTTTTCTGTAAATAGTCAATTATGCTTTATAAATAATAATATTCTATCTATAGTGCTGTTTTTCTAAACAAATAAAACTTTCTTGTGCCTACATATTCTTATTGTGAATATATTGTTTTTGTAGTTCATATCTTTTGAAATGTCCTTGACATACATACTATGAAACATACATAGTACTTATAGCATTTTTCTATTTGAAAATAACAGAATCTCTTTCACTGGGAAACAATTTTTTCAAAATGCATGGTCAAGGAATAGGGACACATCTCAGGGACACATTACCTTGGGGAATACATATAATATGTCAAAGTACAAGGTCAGTGACCGCGATTACACTTTCCCACATGATATCCCTGACACTTCCAAAAACAGCACTTTCAGAATGAGAGGCCAAAAAAAAGGCCACTTCACAGGGAGTTGGCACAAAGAAACTTGCACAGTGATTAAGGAATTTGATCATTCAAGAACCTATTAACCATGCCTCTTTTTGTTTCACTTCTCAAAAAGAAAAGTGAATTTTCAGCTTCAAGGTATACAGATAATATACTCTTTGTTTTGGAGGCATTAATATAAGCTTTCCAAATTTGGTATTACTAAGAAGAAACAGAAAAAAATAGTTTGTTGTTACACCTCACTCAGGAAGGGCACACATCAGAAAGTGTTGCACTCCTGACAAAGAATTATTTGCCAAAAAGGCCCGCTTAGAGCAGTCAAATCAGTTGACCCTTTGCGTGGATTGTTTGGCCATAATTCTAAAATGTGGCTGTAACTATCTCTCTCTTTATTTTTAACCATTATTAGAAATCAGGCCTCTATAATTCTTTCTAACAAAGAAGCACAGTACAAATCCCGCCAAAAGTCTCCCACTGACCAGCTCTCTGTGATCTCTGCTACCTTGGCGCTAAGATCATGTTTTTTCCAAAATTTAGCTCATAGTAAAGCAATTTTCAGTTTTCCCCAAAAACTCTAAAACATTTCTCTCTCTTCCCACTTCCCTGAAAATTACCTGTTTTCTCCTGCTTACCCAAAACAAAGCTAACCCACAACGAAACTGCCTTTCCCCTTCAGTATCGGTTCTTTAATGTGCAGATTTTAGCCACCTCTTTCATTCTGTTTCTCTAACCATCTCCCACTTTCTTTGATGTCCAAAATTATACCCCGCATTTCAGAGCTCAACCTTTACAAGTTACCCAGCTCAAAAAATAAATTTGTCTTCGTCTTTCTAGACGCAAGTCCCCATGCATTCTGTGTGGTCTCATTTATTTCATATTTCATAATTCATTATTCCATATTCGCCTCTTCGTGCTCCCGCTTGACTCTCAGTGGGAAAATGAACTCACTAAGGTTATGCTTAGGAACTTTTTATCTCATCAGGATAAAACAGTCCGCAGCAGTTTGTCTATAAACAGACTGCTGACAATAAAATTTTACTAAAAAGGAGTAACTCTCTCTGTCTCTGCCTCTATCTGCCTCTCTGTCTCTTTGTAAGTCTATGTCTCTCTGTATCCCTCTGTCTCTCTTTCCACCTCATTCTCTCTCTCAACACAAGATCAGAAATGAGGCCCTTTTTTAATTTTTTTAACATTTTTTTTATTTGACAACCTTGATTACATACATGATTGTGTTTGGGTTTCAGTCATGTAAGGAACACCACCCATCACCAGTGCAAGATTCCCATCACCAATGTCCCAAATCTCCCTTCTCCCCACCCAACCCCCACCTGTACTCTAAACAGGCTCTCCATTTCCCTCATACACTCTCAATATTAGGACAGTTCAAAATGTAGTTATTTCTCTAACTAAACACATCACTCTTTGTGGTGAGCTTCCTAGGTGAGCTGGAACTTCCAGCTCTTTTCTCTTTTGTGCCTGAAATTTATTATTGCAAGAATGTCTTTCATTTTTCTTAAAACCCATAGATGAGTGAGACCATTCTGCGTTTTTCTCTCTCTCTCTGACTTATTTCACTCAGCATAATAGATTCTGTGTACATCCATGTATAGGAAAATTTCATGACTTCATCTCTCCTGACAGCTGCATAATATTCCATTGTGTATATGTAACACAGTTTCTTTAGCCATTTATCTGTTGAAAGGCATCTGGGTTTTTTCCAGAGTCTTGCTATGGTAAATAGTGCTGCAATGAATATAGGTGTAAGGAAGGGGTTTTTGTATTGTATTTTTGTGTTCCTAGGGTATATTCCTAGGAGTGGTATAGCTGGATCATATGGGAGCTCGATTTCCAGTTTTTGGAGGAATCTCCATATCACTTTCCATAAAGGTTGAGCTAGACGGCATTCCCACCAGCAGTGGATAAGAGTTCCTTTCTCTCCACATCCCCGCCAACACTGTTTATTCTCATTCTTTGTGATGTGTGCCATTCTCTGGGGTGTGAGGTGGTATCTCAACGTTGTTTTGATTTGCATCTCCCTGATGATTAGTGATGTGGAGCATTTTTTCATGTGTCTCTTGGCCATTTGTATTTCTTCTTTGTCAAAGTGTCTGTTCATTTCTTCTCCCCATTTTTTGATGGGATTAGATGTTTTTTTCTTGTAAAATTCTGTCAGTGCCTTGTATATTTTGGAGATTAGCCCCTTATCTGATGGGTATTGGGTGAATAGTTTCTCCCACTCAGTGGGTGGCTCTTGTATCCTGGGCACTATTTCCTTTGAGGTGCAGAAGCTTCTCAGCTTAATATATTCCCATCTGTTAATTTCTGCTTTTA
Organism: Suncus etruscus; assembly: GCF_024139225.1. NCBI lineage: Eukaryota > Metazoa > Chordata > Mammalia > Eulipotyphla > Soricidae > Suncus > Suncus etruscus. The sequence continues at coordinate 55,464,038 of NC_064864.1, read as the reverse complement.
CTTGCTTGGAGAGTGCAGTTTCCTCCTTGAATATGCCTGTAATGTCCTGGAGTGTTTTGCCTATGTGCTGTTCTATATATCTTATGGTTTTGGGTCTGATATCAAAGTCTTTAATCCATTTGGACTTTACCTTCGTACATGATGTTAGCTGGGGGTCTAAGTTCAATTTTTTGCAAGTGGCTAGCCAGTTGTGCCAACACCACTTGTTGAAGAGGCTTTCCCTGCTCCATTTAAGATTTCCTGCTCCTTTATCAAAAATTAGGTGATTGTATGTCTGGGGAACATTTTCTGAGTATTCAAGCCTATTCCACTGACTGAGGGCCTGTCCTTTTTCCAATACCATGCTGTTTTGATAACTATTGCTTTGTAGTACAGTTTAAAGTTGGGGAAAGTAATTCCTCCCAAATTATATTTCCCAATGATTGCTTTAGCTATTCTAGGGTGTTTATTGTTCCAAATGAATTTCAAACGTGCCTGATCCACTTCTTTGAAGAATCTCATGGGTATCTTTAGAGGGATAGCATTAAATCTGTATAATGCCTTGGGGAGTATTGCCATTTTGATGATGAGGATGGAGTGTCCTATATATATCCACTAGGCCTCTTCCATTTTTCTCCTCAGGTCTAGTATATTCTTGTTGGGTTTCAGTCTGGTTGACCTATCCAGTGTTGACAAAGCCGTATTGAGGTCCCCCACAATTATTGTGTTGTTATTGATATTATTTTTCAGATTTGTCAACAGTTGTATTAAATATTTTGCTGGCCCCTCATTCGTTGCATATATGTTTAGGAGAGTTATTTCTTCCTGCTCTACATACCCCTTGATTAATATAAAATGTCCATCTTTGTCCCTTACAAACTTCCTGAGTATAAAGTTTGCATTATCTGATATTAGTATGGCCACTCCAGCTTTTTTATGGGTGTTGTTTGCTTGGATAATTTTTCTCCAGCCTTTTATTTTGAGTTTATATTTGTTCTGACTATTCAGGTGCGTTTCTTGTAGGCTGCAGAAGGTTGGATTTAGTTTTTTGATTCATTTAGCCACTCTGTGTCTCTTAACTGGTGCATTTTGTCCATTGATGTTGAGAGAAAGAATTGTCTTGGGATTTAATGCCATATTTATATCGAAATTTGGTGTGTCTTTTGGGTAGTCTTGTGTTAAATTAGGTCTTTCAGTTTTTCTCTTAAGACTGGTTTTGAGTCTATAAAGTTTCTGAGCTGTTGTTTGTCTGTGAAACCATGTATTCTTCCATCAAACTAAAAACTGGGTTTTGCTGGGTGTAGTATCTAGGTAAAGCATTCATTTCATTCAGTCTTGTCACAATATCCCACCACTGCTTTCTGGCATTGAGTGTTTCTGGTGACAGGTCTGCTGTAAATCTCAAGGATGCTCCCTTGAATTTAATTTCCCCTTTTGATTTTGCTGTTTTCAGAATTCTGTCTCTATCTGTGGGATTTGTCATTGTGACTAGGATGTGTCTTGCGGTGGTTTTTCTGGGGTCTATTTTGGTTGGTACTCGTCAAGCATGCAGCATTTGATCACATATATTCTTTAGTTCTGGAAGTTTCTCTTTAATGATGTTCTTGACCATTGATTCTTCCTGGAAATTTTCTTCCTGGGTGTCTGGGACTCCAATGATTCTTAAGTTGTTTCTGTTGAGCTTATCATAGACTTCTATTTTCATCTGTTCCCATTCTTTGACTAATTTTTCCATGGTCTGTTCATTTGCTTTAATTTTTTTCCCCAATCTCTCCTGCTATATGGAATTGTTAGGTATCTCATCTTCCACAGCACCAAGTCTATTCTCAGCTTCTGATACCCTATCCCAGAGATTATCCATTTTGTCATTCACTTCGTTTACTGGCTTTTTCAGGCCCGTTAGTTGACATGTTATTTCAGTTTGGAGTTTTGTGATTTCCGTCTTTATATTTTCTTGGTTCTTATTAGTGTTCTGTTCAACTTGATCCATGGTTTCTTTGAGTTTGTTGAGCATCTTCCATATTGCTAGTCTAAAGTCCTTATCTGAGAGGTTGATTAGTTGGTTGGTCATTATCTGGTCATATGAATTGTCATCTTTATTCTCTGTGTCTGATGCTGGCCTATGTTGTTTCCCCATTGTCACACTTGTATTGTGGGTTTTTCTACGTGTTGTGGTGGTATTCATTGGCTATATGATGCAGGCAGCACACTCCTCTGGCTCCTCCCTTTCTGGATGGGCTGACTTGCCTCTAAGGGAGGGGAGTCCTCTGTGGATGAAGCCTCACACTGGATCAAATCTTAGGCCCGAGCATGCAACAGAGAAGACAGTCCGGAGAGAAATGCTTGCTTCTGTGATCTAGCACAGTTCTTAGTGTGATTTTTTCTTCTTGTTGTGATGGTGTTCTTTTTTTTATAAAGAGCGCAAGGCCACGTAGTGAAGCGAAGTGGCCGTGCTCTGCTGGAGCCTCTTTTCGACTCACTCCCAAGAGGTTCATGCAAGATGACAGTAGACAGACACACAGAGGTAGCACTCACAGTTTTTCCCAGTCAGGTCTCACTGGGCAGGCATAGTTTCGTGGATTTTCCCAGCCTGATGTCACAAACAGGAGACCTGGCTTCTGCAAAGCCTAGCCGTTTTTATGTTCTGGAGTCCTGCCCTGGAAATGGCCTCTGGAAGAGCGAGTTTTCTGGAGCCTCTTTTTTGCCCACTCCCAAGAGGTTCATGCAAGTGGACAGTAGACAGACACACAGAGGCAGCACTCACAGTTTTTCACAGTTGGGTCCCACTGGGCAGGCTTAGTTTGGTGGATTTTCCCAGCCTGATGTCACAAACAGGGGACCCGGCTTCTGCAAAGCCTAGCCATTTTTATGTTCTGGAGTCCCGCCCTGGAAATGTCCTCTGGGAGAGTGAGTTTTCTGGAGCCTCTTTTCGGCCCACTCCCAAGAGGTTCACGCAAGAGGACAGTAGACAGACACACAGAGGCAGCACTCACAGTTTTTCACAGTTGGGTCCCACTGGGCAGGCGTAGTTTCATGGATTTTCCCAGCCTGATGTCACAAACAGGGGACCCGGCTTCTGCAAAGCCTAGCCGGTTTTTATGTTCTGGAGTCCCGCCCTCACCTTGCCTAATTTCTTGAGTTTCTTTTGTCCACCTTTTCTTGTTGAGCATCTATTTCAATGGTAGGAGAATAAAAGATAGAGTGAGTTTACCACTGAAGAACCTGCAATAAATTATAAATAGAAGTTATTAAGATAGATATGAAGTCACATTGGGCTCAAATCTGGAGCTGTACCAAATGTATTCTTATTTGCAAGAATCATAAGCTAACTCTGCCCATATATAGAAAGTGGGAATTGGATTTCATTTACATAACCAACTTGTTTGCTGCATCAGAAGTCACTAACTGGACTTGTCCTTTCTCTCTTGTATTCTCTTTGTAATTACTTCCCTAAAGGTTTTGTCTCTATTTTCCATTTAGTCACCCACCCCCTCCCACATTCTGCCTCGCTTCAAAGCCTAGAAAAAATGTCAACATCTCCTCTGAGCCTACCCTGATTTTTCTTGCACCCCACATTGAAGATTCTCTAAACATTGCCTGTAGCCCTCCAATGGTTGCTCCATTTTCCATGCTGTATTTTGTCTAGTATAACTTTTTTACAACAGGTCACCTGCCACAACACTTTTCAACTTTTCTCTTCCATTTTGTCTGTAGCCATGTTCAATCTCCTTTAGGATGGCTGGGCTGGAAGCTATTTAATGACCCTGTGTATTTGTTCTGTGAAAAGCACCCAGTCTTTCTGCGTCAAGTGAGCTGCATGGGTCTGGAGTAGAAGGAGAAGACAACTCTACTGGATTAAAATTTGATACTTTAATTCATCTATCAACAAGACCTTTTAGTCTGGCCAGCTAGGGCCATCCCCCTAAGGATATGAGCCCTACCCAAGGTCATGAGGAAGATTACATAAAGAAAGGATCTAGGGAGGTTCCAGATTTCTGATGATCCTTAAAATTATTGGCTATTTTCTAGGGGTAACTTCCTACTACTCCCTTGTCCTTCCCTTATATGTCCTTGCCTGGTATGGTAAATCTATGGAAATAGGCTTGAGAAGACCTGTGGCTTACACCCTGTGGTTCTTAAAAATGGCTTCTCTCGATGCTCAGTACCTGAGAAGAAGCCTACCATGTGGCCTTTACAAAATGGCATCCCTCATTTTTTAGAGTTCAGGTTTCAACAGGAGCATAGGAATGAGATGAGGAAAGAGCATGTAGGTACACTCAGGAATACAACTTAGGAAGATTCCGGGCAACAAAGTTCAGGAAATGGTGCTGGTCAAAACAATGCCTCCCCAAATTGTTAGGTCAAAGGCCACATATCGAGCTCAGCCTTTGTATATCAGGAAGGTTTAGATTCACAGGGCAGGGTGGAGTGAGTCATAGAGACATAGGCAGGGTGGTGGGTATCCAGATGTGGCAGTCAACTCTCTCCTTATCCCTTGACAAACAATTCCTGTTCCTACTGTGGAATTCACTAGTCTCCTCCTCATCTGCATCTAGCAGGATCAAGTGATTAAGATTTGGAATTAGAGTGACTTGGATTTCAGACCTGACTCTCCTAATTTCTGACTGAGCCACTCTGGGAAAGCCATCAGAGCTCTGTGTTTCCATTCTGACAGGATCACAGAAGGTAGGGGCTATAGTGTGAACATCACCTGCAAGACTCTGCAAGCCAGCTACATCCCAGGAAGCAATGCCAGTGCCTCCCGTTCCTCACTGTCTGGGAAGAACACGACAAGTGAAGCTCTGGGAGCAGCCACAGAGGACTTAGCTGAATCACAGGTTACATGCCAAAGCAGGATGTGTCTGGAGTTAATTAAAAAACATTGATCTCAGGGATGGTTCTTTGGGAAAGCACCTGCCTCAAAAGCAAGAGGTTGAGAGTTGAATTCCCAACAGTACCCCACATACCTAGTGCTATCCTGGCAGCATTGCTATGGGAATTCCTGGTGAGACTCAGGTACAACAGCCTGTCATCACAGTGACTAAAGGAAGGAAAACAAAACAAGACGTAAGTACACAAGACATAAATACACAAGACATATATACAAGACATAAGTAATTAGCCTTTCCTTCTAGAAAGTATTAAAAGATATGCCCCCAACATAAACCCTTTATAGTGTATATATTTAAAATTGATTTTCTTAACATTATTAAATGAATTTACACCTAAAATTTCACTTAACTTGTAAGGAAGGGATTTCCATTTTTCCCCTAGTCTCGACTTTTGTCTTATTGTTCATTCTCATTCTTTCCTTGGGTTTTAACTCCTCCTGTACAGTTTAATGAAAGGTGTGTGTGTGTGTGTGTGCACGCGCGCGCGTGCGCGCGTGCGAGTGCGCATGCTGTGCTGGGGAATGGGAAAAGACTCCACACTTGGTTTTAAATAGGTAATTTCTGTTTTCTGTTTCTACTATGCTTTGCTGTCAACTTCCAAATGTCTTATTTAGATTTGAAAGGGAAACCCTAGTGTGAATACTATGAGAGAGGAGCTGTAAGGCATAAAGAGATCTGGTCAGGCGTCTCTGGTTGAATTCTGTAGTGAGCCAGTGAACCTGAAGAGAAGTCAATGCTTTCACTCACCACTATATTTCCTGGGCACTTCCTGCAATGCCAGGAATTAGAGGATGACAGAAGTAGCTAGACTATGGTTTCTAATTTCATAAGGTTGCTTTCTGCTATCAGTTTGGCTGCTGAATACCTTGATTTAGAGGCCAGAGATACCAGAGCAGATTACAAAAGCAGATTGGAAACTGGTCTTAAAAGAGTGGGTTTAGCAAGAAGGAAAGTCTTCAGTGCTGGAAGAGGGTTATTTAAAAATCTTTTTTTTGGGGGGATACACACACCCAATGGTGTTCAGGGCTTACTTCTACCTCTGTCTTCAGGGAGCATTTCTCTCAGTGCTCTAGGACCATATAGGATGCTAGAGATAAAATAGAAGTGGCCCATGTGCAAGTCAAGCACCTTTAACTCCTCAACTGTCTCTGGCTCACTGAAGTGGGTTTTTTTTTTTTAATATAAATTTTTATTTTGCTCATAATGGCTTACATATTGTTGACAATAATATTTTAGGTACATATTTACATAAAATCAGGGGGGGATTCCCATCGCCAAATTGTCATCCCTACGCCTCCGTTTCTATCCTACCTCCCTTTTCATTTTCCCTCACCCCAGGGCGGCTAGAATATGTGGTCCCCTCTGTATCTAACCCACTACTTAGTAGTCTTGCACCTGTTTGGTCCTGATGCCTCCCTTATTTCCCCCTCTATCTGGAGTCAGGACTAGCTAGTTCAAGTTGCGTGGTTTTGTTTGAAGGAGAAAAAAGCAATAAACTGGGGTAAGAGTCTAATACCCCGAAAATGGGCGGAGTCCTTCTAAAGGCTCTCATCATCACTCTGGGAGATGGAGAAAAAGTAGGTGAAACACTCCACTAGTACCAAAAGAAGTGTCAAATATCCAGTGAGGGCTCCAGCTATTTCGATAAGCACCACACAGAGCAGACAAAACAAACAAACAAACAAACAAGTAGAAAAAAAATAAAACAAAAACAGACAAACAAAAATCACGCCATGGTCTTGAATTAAGAAACATGGCATAGCACATAACGAAAGAGAAGAAAGGAAGAGAAAAAAAAATAAAAAAAATAAGTATAATTGGGGACTACACTTTCAATAATCACACCCAAACAGAGAAATCGACCAAAATAGATTGGTAAATCAAAAATAATAATAACAATAATAAATGAAGGTACTATATATATTTATATCAAAAAAATAACCAAGGTTTTGTGCTTTTTGTATTTTTGTTTTTTTCCCTCCTGCACTGGCACAGTAAATATTGGGGTCATTCGAAAAAGAATTCACTTGGCCTAAGAGATATGGGATTTCTCCATCCTTGGAGCATACTGTCATGGGATCAACTCTAGACATTGCTCAGGATCCTTTACTTTCCCGGTGGTGTTTTTTTGTTTTTTTGTTTTTTTTTTTCTTTCATTTTTTTTCCTTTGGTGTGTGGAAGACTTCTGCTCTGTGTTTAGAGGTCTCAGTATCTGTACAGATCCTGAGGTGGGACTTATGATGAAGTCAGTCTTTGTGGTTCTAGAGGTTCTGTTACCTCAGTGTCATTTTAACCCATCTTCTGTGGTTGATGATCTTGGTCTTTGCACTGAGCCTAGGGTGGCACCTAGGATAGCGTCTTTCTTTGTGCTCCCAAAAGCCCCATTCCGTTATAATTGTCTCTGCCGGATCTTTGGGGCTGGGGATCATGATTCTTGTGCAGGTCATAGTTCAAACCCTAAACTAGGGCTTATTTATTGGTCCCAAGATGTATACAGTCTGGTCGTGGATCAAGCAGCCAGTCATCTGTAAATCCCGATCTTGGGTTTTTGTCCTACCAAAGGGAGCCAAGACTTCTGGTTTTGTCTTGTCGTTAGTTGGTAAGGTAGGCTAATCTGCTCTAAGGTCAAAATGATCGCATTTTCCCCGTTGTCAGGATATCATGTTAGAGGTGGGCCTTGTTGTTGGTCTCGTCGTATTAAGGCCGTCCTGGATGGAGTTTGTTTCCTGCAGCTGTTGTGGAGAGCTGTGCCGTTTCTATGTCGGAGATCCAGGGTTCAAGGCTGGATGAATGGTATCTAATCACCTGAGGTCTAATTTGATTCCACATGACATATTTTCAAGGCAGGAGATATCCCTATATTTTAAATAACTATGAGTTCCTATCTCTAGTAGATAAAAGCTCTCTTTTATTTTTTTTTTTAAATGTAAAATTTCCCCTTTACTTAGTGTGCCTTTGTAGGGGGAAGTGGTGCTACATTATAGTGTCTGTGTATTCGTGGGTGGACTGATGGGATAACAGCCACAGGTCACCTACCAAAAAACGAAGAAAAAAAAAGGGGGGGGGATTGAAACTGTATGTGCTCACAAATATATATGAAGGACAAACATTTAAAAAAAAAGATAAATAAATAAATTAAAAAAAAAAGAAATAAAATGAGTTAGCGAAATTTTTATGGGACCAAAGTGGTGCAAAAGACTACCTTACATTTGGGGGAGGGCAGGTAAAGAGGTGGTGTATTACAGGTCTTATGCCTATGTTGGAAGTACAGTTTTTCCCATTGTCTTTTGGGTTTTTCTTGTGGTGTGTGGGTTCCCAGGCGTCTTCCTAACCCACCCCCTGACCTTCTTCAGATTGGTAAATATTTGCGGCAGGGGGGTCTTGAAGAGTTCTTGCATTGGGGATACTTTTGGATCTAGGCCCGGTTTCAAGGAGCAGTTCGCGTTAGGGGGAGTTGGTCGGGAGGGCCTCGCAGCATGAGTCCATAGGGGAGTTGGCTGTCTTTTCTTTCAGGAGACGAGGTGTGGTTTTATCTGGGTGTCCTCTCGCCTGGGTGCTGGGTACTGGTTCATTGGGTAGGAGGTCGATCTTGATGCCTAATAGAATAAGGACTGGAGGAGAGGAGTTTTAATATGGTGGGAGATCTGGATGGGATTGAGGGGTGAGGGGATAGTTGGATTTCCGGAGGGGGGAAAGGGGAAGGTGTATGGGAAGGGTTTGAAGGGAGAGAAAAGAGAAAATACCTTAGAGAGAAAAGGGGGGGAGAAAGGGAGAAAAGTAATGAGCAGAATAGAAGAAGAAAAAGAAAAAAAAGTAGTGAGGAGAGGGGAGAGAATAGCAAGGGAATGCTGGTTTGATTGAATGTGTTCGAAGAATAGAGCCTGTAGTTTAAGTCTGTACGTCTCAGGTACTGCTTCAGTGGTCTGACTGGTCACGTGCTTCAATTCCTAAATGAAGGTATTACATAAAGATAAAGTGTATGTTAAAGAGTTTTCTTGTGGCCATCTCGTAGTGCAAGCAAGGTATGGTATCCCGTGTGGTATCCCGAGTTGCCACCTTAGTTTGTCCGCCCTTTGTATCCAAGGGCACCTGTGGGCAGAAAAGCTGAGAGGTTATTTAAAGTATAGTAAGATAAAGGCATTAAAAGGTAGTGTTATGGTATGTTGCCATTGTAGTCCGTGATTTCCCTTGGTGTTCTATACTTGTGTTCCTGTATATGAACTCTCAGGGATTATTGTGGACCTTTGTTGTAGAAGTCTGATTACATACCTGTTCTCTCTATGCTGCCGTTTCTGTTGTTGCTGTTTTCTTTGTGGTATAATGTGTAGTCAAGAGTTTGCGTTGTTCCTTTTTCATGTATTTTGGACACTGCTCCCACGTCTATGCTGACTATTACAGTGTTCGGAGTTTCTACCCTGTTATTTGATAGGATTTAGTTGTGTATAAACTATGTGTTCTAGGTGTTTCAGAATAGTGCTACCATTCTGTGTTTATCTTTTGTCTTCTGACTTACTTCGTTTAACATAACATGATCTAGGTCCATCCATGTTGCTGCAAAGTCTGTGATTGTATCGTTTCTGACTGCCATGTAATATTCCATTGTGTATATGTACCACATCTTAATGATCCATTCATCTGTTGTTGGACATCGAGGTTGGTTCCAAGATTTGGCTATTATACTGAGTGCTGCAATAAATAGTGGGGTGCATATATATTTTGGAATGAATGTCCTTCCATCTTGTGGGTATATGCCTAGTAGAGCAATTGCTGGGTCAAATGGCAGATCAATTCTGAGTTCTTTGAGCACTCTCCAGACTTTTCTCCATAGATGTTGGACTAGGGGGCATTCCCACCAGCAGTGGATGAGAGTTCCTTTCATACCGCATCCTCGCCAACAAAGGTTGTTTCCATTATTTTTGATGTGAGCCAACCTCACTGGTGTAAGGTGGTATCTCATTGTTGTCTTGATTTGGATCTCCCTGATGATGAGTGAAGGTGAGCATGTTTTCATGTGTTTGTTGGCCATCCTTCTGTCTTCCTCAGAGAAGTGTCTATTCATTTCATCTCCCCATTTTTCTATGGCTTTATTTGGTTTTGAGGGGCTCAGCTTTCTGAGTGCTTTGTATGTTCTAGATATCAGCCCTTTATCTGATATGTCAAGTGAAAAGATTTTTTCCCATTCTGTTAGCTGTCTTCTTGCATTAAGTAGGGTTTCTTTTGCCATGCAGAAGCTTTTTAGTTTGATGTAGTCCCATTTGTTTATATTTGATGCTAACGTTCTTGCCATTGGTGCTCCGTTCTCAAAGACCTTTTTGATATATAGGTCTTCGAGTGTTCTGCCTATTTTATTCTCGATATACTTTATAGATTCAGGTCTGATTTCAAGGTCTTTGATCCATTTTGAGTTGACTTTTGTATAAGGAGTGAGGTATGGGTCAATTTTCACTTTCGTACATGTGGTTTTCCAGTTGTACCAACACCATTTGTTGAATAGGCTTTCTTTGTTCCATTTCAGATTCTTGCCTCTTTTATCAAATATTAGTTGGCTGTATATCTGGGGGTTTATGTCTGGGAATTCTGTTCTGATCCACTGGTCTGAGCTCCTGTCTCTGTTCCAGTACCATGCTGTTTTAATTACTATGGCTTTATAGTATAGTTTCAAGTTAGGTAAGGAGATGCCTCCCAGCTTCTTGTTTTTCAGTATGTGTTTGGCTATCCTGGATCTTTTGTGGTTCCAGATGAATTTTGTGATTGATTGTTCTATTTCTTTAAAGAATTGTGTCTGATTTTGGATAGGGATTGCATTAAATCTATATAGAAGTTTGGGTAAGATAGTCATTTTGACTATGTTAATTCTACCTATCCATGAGCATGGGATGTTCTTCCATTTCTTTAGATCTTCTTCAATTTCTTTCTGAAGTGTTTTGAAGTTTCCCTGGTATAGGTCTTTCACTTCTCTTGTAAGGTTTATTCCTAGATACTTGATATTTTTTGATACTATCTTAAATGGGATTGTATTTTTAATCTCTCTCTCCTCAACTTCATTGTTTGTATATAGAAACGCTACTGTCTTTTGTGTATTGACTTTGTATCCAGCCACTTTGTTGTATTGGTTGATTGTTTCTAGGAGTTTTACTGTGGACTCTTTAGGGTTTTTGATGTATATCATCACATCGTCGGCAAATAGAGCTATCTTGTGTTCATCTTTCCCTACTTGAATTCCTTTGATTCCCTTCTCTTGTCGGATTGCTATTGCTAGCACTTCTAAGGTTATATTGAATAAGAGTGGAGAGAGTGGACAGCCTTGCCTAGTTCCTGACCTTAGTGGGAATGCTTCTAGTTTCTCACCATTAAGTATAATGTTGGCTGTAGGCTTTTCATATATAGCTGTAACTATCTTGAGGAAGGTTCCTTCTAACCCTATTTTGCTGAGTGTCTTTAACATGAAAGGATGTTGGATTTTGTCAAATGCCTTCTCGGCATCAATTGATATGATCATGTGGTTTTTGTCTTTCATGTTGTTGATGTGATGTATCATGTTTATTGATTTGCGTATGTTGAACCAACCTTGCATTCCTGGTATGAAACCCACTTGGTCGTGATGTATAATCTTTTTGATGAAGTGTTGGATTCGGTTTGCTAGGATTTTGTTGAGTATCTTTGCATCTATGTTCATTAGTGAGATTGGTCTGTAGTTTTCTTTTTTGGTGGTGTCTTTGCCTTCTTTGGGAATGAGTGTGATATTAGCCTCATAAAAGGAGTTGGGGAGGATTCCTGTTTTTTCTATGGTTTGGAAAAGCCTTTGGAACAGTGGTAATAGGTCTTCTTTAAATGTTTGATAGAATTCACCTGTAAATCCATCTGGGCCTGGGCTTTTGTTCTTAGGGAGTTTTTTAATTACATCCTCAATTTCCTCTGAAGTGATTGGTCTGTTTAGACTTTCTAGATCTTCCTTTTCCAGTCTTGGAGGAGGGTGTTTGTCCAAGAATCTGTCGATTTCTACTGGGTTCTCTAGCCTACTTGAGTATAGTTGTTCATAATATGATCTCATGATATGTTGTATTTCTTAGGGTTCTGTTGTAATCTCTCCCCTTTCATTTGTGATCCTAGTGATTTGGGTGTTTTCCCTCTTTTTTTTGGTGAGTCTCGCCAATGGTTTGTCTATCTTGTTTATTTTTTCGAAAAACCAACTCCTGGTCTCATTGATTTTTTGTATTGTTTTCTTAGTTTCGATATTGTTTATTTCTGCTCTGGTTTTTATTATTTCTTGCCTTCTGTTTGTGGTTGGATTTCTCTGTTGCTGTTGTTCCAATTCTTTGAGGTGATCTTTTAAACTGTTGGTTTTGTTGTTTTCCTGTTTCTTGACATAGGCCTGTATTGCTATGAGTTTCCCCCTAATTACTGCTTTTGCTGTGTCCCATAGATTTTGACATGTTGTCTCTTCATTGTCATTTGTCTCAAGGAATCTTTTTATTTCTTCCTTGAGTTGTTCTTTGATCCAGCTGTTGTTAAGCAGCATGTTGTTTAGTCTCCAGGTATTAGTTTTCCTCCATTGCTTCTTCTTGACATCAATTTTAAGCTCTGTTGCATAGTGATCTGAAATGGTACTTCTAATTATCCTTACCTTTGTGATCTTACATAGGTTGGCTTTGTATCCTAAGACATGGTCTATTCTGGAGAAGGTTCCATGTGGGTTTGAGAAGAATGTGTATTCTGCTTTCTGGGGATGGAGGGCTCTATATAAGTCTGTTAGCCCTAAATCTTCTAATTTTTTATTTAGAGCTCTTATTTCTTTGCTATTTTTCTGCTTGGAGGATCTGTCCAGTGGTGATAGTGGAGTATTGAGGTCCCCTACTATTATCACAATTCCCTTCATGTGTTTCTCCAGGTTTGCCAGTAGTTGCCTCACATATTTTGGTGACTCTACATTAGGTGCATAGATATTGACCAGGGTTAGTGTTTCTTGATCTAATGTTCCCCTGACCAGTAAGTAGTGCCCCTCTTTGTCTCTGATCACTTTCTTGAGGTTGAATACAATTTGGTCTGATATAAGAATGGCTGTCCCTGCTCTTTTTTGTTTTCCATTGGCCTGAGTAATTACTTTCCATCCTTTTATTCTAAGCCTGTGCTTATCCTGTAGCTGTAGGTGTGTTTCTTGCAGACAGCAGAAGTCCGATTTATTTTTCCTAACCCAGTTCTCTACTATGTGTCTTTTAATTGGAGAGTTTAGTCCGTTTACATTTAGGGAAATTATTGATAGAGAGGACTGTTGTGCAGTTGTATTGTGTGGAGTGGTTGTTGTTACAATCGGGGGTTTGGATTGTGTAATTCTTCTCTGAGTAAGTCGCTTAGGATCGGCTTAGTTTGCACAAATAGTTCAAGTTCATTCATGTTTGAGAATGTTTTTAGTCTGCCCTCCCATATGAATGATAGTTTTGCTGGGTATTGGACCCTGGGTTGGAAATTTCTTTCATTCAGTCGTTTAAATATGTCATTCCACTGTCTTCTTGCTTGAATTATTTCAAATGGGAGATCTGGTTTGATTCTTATGTCCTTTCCTTTGTACTTGAGGTTTTTTTTCTCCCTTATTGCTTTCAGGAGTTCCTCTTTCTCTTTGTTTTTTGCCATTTGGATTATTATGTGTCTTGGTGTGGGTTTATTGGGGTCTACTTTATTAGGGACTCTCTTGACTTCTTGGATTTGTCCTGAATTGTCTTTCCAGAGGGTGGGAAAGTTCTCTGTTATTATCTCCCCAACTACCTGTTCTACCCCCTTCCCTATTTCCTCCCCTTCTGGTATACCCACAATTCTTAGATTGTTTCTTTTGTCCTTGTTGATTAGATATTGGATTTTTCCTTCCAGTGCTTTGCCTTTTATTTCTTTGTTGGTTTCTTGATCATTTTTTGATTGCAGTTTTCCTTCGAGTTCTTCTATGTGCTTCTCCAACTCTGTGTTTCTGCTCGTAAGGCTTGTTACCTTGTCTTTTAATTCCTTCACTTCTTTTTGTATGGACTCTCTCATGTTCTTTGACATTTCTTCTTTAATTTGGCTGATTCGTTCGTCCATGGATTTTTTATATTCGGTTGTTAGGGTTTCTTTTAATTCTTTTAGTAATTCTTGCATTTCCTTCCTCATGACTGCTTTTAGGTCTTCTTCCCGTGGATCTGTGCGCTTTGGTGGACTTGGAAATTTGATAGGGTTTGTCATGGTGTCTCCAGTTATTAGCGATTTCCTTGCTTTACGCATTGTTCTTTGTATTTAATGGTGTATTTTGGAGTGCTGTGGCTTCTAATTTTGGCCTGCTTTGGTCCCCTTCCTGAAGGTGTTTCTAGAGGGGCCTGTTGGGTGAGTTTGTTGGGCCTAGCCCTTTTTCCTCCCCTTTGCTACCTAGAGTGCAGCCTTCCTGCTGTGGGTCTTGTCCCTTTCTGCTCCTTATTTCTGTCGGCGGTGCAGTTCCACTCCTGGCCACAATGGTTACTGGCGCTGTTGAGCCTAGCTCTCAGTCCCCCCTCCTTTCTCTGGGAGTCAATGGAGCTCCGCCCCCTCCACGCCTCCCTTGAAGGGTTCCCTCAGTTCAACCCTTCAGGCTCTGTCCTCACCCTTGGGGAGTCCCTGGTCCACTCCAGGGTCCAGGGAGGTGGACTGCTCTAGTTCCCCTGCGAGTCCAGATGGCTGGCCCTATCTCTCCCGTCTGTTCGGGTCGCTCAACTTGACTTTCTAGTCACCCACCTGGGGGAAGGGAGTCACTCAACCCTCTCTGGCTGGCACTCAGGGGTTCCTTGGGGAAGGGTCCGTCCCAAATGCCGCGCGCAAAGAGACAGAAATTCCCTCACTCACTCCTCCAGCCGGCCCGCCGGGGTCCCTGGGGAAAGGGTCCGACCCAGACACCGGCGCAAAGAGACAGAAATTCCCTCACTCACTCCTCTAGCCGGCCAGCCGGGGTCCCTGGGGAAAGGGTCCGACCCAGACACCGGCGCAAAGAGACAGAAATTCCCTCACTCACTCCTCCAGCCGGCCCGCCGGGGTCCCTGGGGAAAGGGTCCGACCCAGACACCGGCGCAAAGAGACAGAAATTCCCTCACTCACTCCTCCAGCCGGCCAGCCGGGGTCCCTGGGGAAAGGGTCCGCACCGGCGCAAAGAGACAGAAATTCCCTCACTCACTCCTCCAGCCGGCCCGCCGGGGTCCCTGGGGAAAGGCTGAAGTGGGTTTTTGTGGAAGAAATCAGACTTACTTCATGAGGCTGAGGGAAGACTCATTCATTAATACCACAATTATGTATCAAGTGCCTTGGTGCAGGCTGCTTTTGATAATAGCATTGCATGCAGTTAAAAAGGGAGGCAAAAATTAAATTCATAAGACATAGCACTAAATGGTTGCTTTACTTCTACTTTTAGCTGTGTTAGTCCTCTAGGAAGACCTGGACTTACCTTCCGTTTGGAGTGGATAGAATGTTCTGGAACAGGATCACTTCTCATCAGAATGTGTCTCTTCCTGGGTCCAGCTAGGGGAGGGCAATATCCTGTTCCTCTCTCATTGGCTTTTGAAATTGTGCTCAGAAGGATCAGGAATAGCAGAACTTTATTGTGTTTCTTCTGTGCTATGTGAGAAAGAAATCCAAACAAGACCCAACCCCTGCCCTTGAGAATTAAAACATAAACTGGAAGAACAAATAAGATTGAGAGACCCCTCAGGTGTGGTTCAAGAAGCAGAGCCACCAATTTTATTAAGGATGTAGGTTTAACTTTATTTTCTGCTGGTATTTTTTTTGACATGGAAATACATTATAGGAAAGGGTAACACATTGTTTCTTTATGTTAGTCATAGTTTACTTTTGTGATGGTGAGAAGGCAAACTGTATTTCTGTTTCCCAAATATCTGTGGGATTTGATCTACCAACCAGACACAGTTCTGGATGCTCAAAATAAAGGTAAACATGGCCCCAATTCTTCTGCAGTACAAGTTTCTGTAAAAAGAGCAAACATCAACTTGTACAAATAAGCTCTCTATATGCAGTGGTAGACTGGTGTTTATTTTTCTTTATAGTGATGTCCCACATTCACACACCTGGGATTGCAGTTCTCTCAGCTACAAAGTTTCTCTCCTTTTATAAGTTTGTATTCATATTTCTTGTTACCTGGATAGCAAGAAGACAGTCTAGTTGATGAAAGTCATAGCCTGAATGTGAGATATATATTTTCCTACAATGTAGAGACAGCTCTGGATCGGTTGGAATTTTCATGAGCCTTTGAGAAGTCCTTAGCATAAGTGGATCTCCCTGGAAACTTCAGCTTACATTAGATGCTCAGTGTTGAAGTCCCCTCCTTCAAGTAATTTATAAACTGAGGAACATGGGTTTGGAGTTATTGGTCTAGCAGACAAAATGTATATAGGAGCTATGGCAAATTCAAAAAAGAAAGATGTTTGGGCTTTGTGAAGGACAGTAACCAAAAAGACTCAATGGGAAAAGTATTGTAAAAAAATACAGACCCTCACCCCAGCACCCCCCTACCTCCTTCCTCTGGTACTCCAGGGTTTTGCCTGGCCACATAGCGGGGCAAACCAGTGAGGTGGGTCCTTTGGAGGAGTTTGTGGGTGTTCCTAGGCTTGCCCCATTTCCCTCCCATCTCCAAAGGGAGGGTCTGGGGGAGGGGGCTCCGACCTCACGGCCTTCAGGCTCGGGAAGGGAAGAACCTCTTTCCTTCCTGGGAGCTGAGCTGGGAGGTCTTGCCAGCATGGCGTCTGGCAGCCCTCCGCCATGCCAAAGGCTGCTTTAACCAGGCCTAGGAAGGGGGTCCGAGACATGGGTCACAATAGGTTCTGGCATTAATACTTATCAGGGAAGTTTTCTTATTAAACCTGTCCATTGTGAAACCGCACGCCCCCACACAGAACATTTTAAGAAATATATGGATATCATTGTGTTTCATCTGCTAGTCATTTTCTAAACATTGTCCATGTGCTCCTTTTATTCCTTTACTCGCTCACTCCCATCTCTTGTTACCACACATTTAACCATTTTCTGTACTAATGATTTTTTGTTTTGGCCAAGGTGGATTACATATCTTTCACAGTAATTTTTGGGTGGAGTCTGAAGCTTCAGCAGGCAATGTGTCACGGCAAGGTTTCATGCTGTAGGCTTTTTGGCCAAGATAAGGTGAAGATGCAGCCTCAGTCGCCCCCCACAGCCTTCTCTCTCCTTCCTCCCCATCCCAGGGTTATTCCTGGACACCTGCTCAGGGTCCCAGCAAGTGGGTTCCAGTGAGGTGCAATTTAAAAGAGACCCCAGGTTTCCTTGTTCGTGCAAGAGGCTGGGAGGGGACTGCTGAACTGTCAACTTCCAGCAATTCGAAAGCAAAAGCCTCTCGGGGAGTCGGAAGCTTCAGCAGACAACAAGTGGAGGACATGGCTCCATGCTCTCCTCGTCTGTCCAATCACAGACCAAAGTAGTGTCTTGGAAACACCCCCTTCCTCTTGACTATTTCTAAAACATAAAAGGGTCACGTGTATCTCCTTTGTATATCTCAGATGTATTCCCTTAACATCTATAACTCTTTTCGAATATCCTCATATAGTGACAATTTTGCCCACTGGATTTATTATTTGATTGTTTGATTTTCCCCTTTGAGATCTGTTTTATAAGCAATACTGGTAGAAGAGTATAGCTGTATAGATTTCATGTTTGTACCAAGTTACAGGGAATGTTGGACTTCATTCGTCAGCCCCCAGATGCATCAACAATATCTTGTGGCATTGCTTCTCTTTGGCATAGGCACATTAAAATGGGGAAATAATACATATGCAAACAAGTTCTTATCTAATAGAGATGGGGACACAAATTTGGTAATGTAATTAGGCCTTTTACCCTGAACATTGGCATAATGATTTGGCTCAGGCCTCAGAAGAATGGGCATTGCCCATACACACCTGAACAATGGATACCATCTATGGAAACAACCACAATTTTCTTCAACATTACCAGGATCCAAGCCTCACCAAGGAAGACCTACCACTGCTTTGGCAGTGACTTATTCCAAAGAGTGCTCCCAACACCCAGACGACTCAGCAACAGTCTGCATGCAGGGCAGATCGCTCCGCATTTAATGGTATGCTGAAACTAGAGGATGCTCCACATCAGCCTGTCTTTGATGAAAGAAATGCACAGAATCCAGAGTCTTTAAATATAAGAATCTGATACCAACAACAGCTAAAGTGTGAAAAAGTTACACTGGGACCTTGAGAATGACTGGAGTTGGACGGTCTGGTTTGCCAATAAACTGAGGTGAGGCCTTTTTAGTAATCAGGTCAAGGATTTTTATATTTTCCCCATTTTTTTGGACCTATGCAAACAATGGCTCTTGCTACTATCACACCTTTACTTTTTTTTTTTTTTACTTTTATTCTTTAAGGAAAAAAATACAACTTACTGAACTTAAAAACAATTGTAGTAGAATGCCTGTCTTGAATACAGGCGAGGGATGGGAAGGGGGAAGGGGGTAATGTTACACTGGTGAAGGGGGGTTTTCTGGTTATGACTGTAACCCAAATATAATCATGTTACTTAAAAAATATATTAAAAAATAAAAAAATAGAGTGAATGAGGGAACTGGAAAACCTGTCTACAGTACTGGTGGGGGGGTTGGATGGAAGCAGATTTGGGACATTGGTGGTGAGAATGTTGCACTAGAGATGGGGAGTGTTCTTTACATGACTGAAACCTAATCACAATCATTTGTAATCAAGGTTAAATTAATAAAAATATTAAAAAATACAGACCCTGGTGATTGGTGGAAATTAACCCAAATAAAATTCTGATTAGGCTCATAATACTTGCAATTTTCAATTTATTACTTTTTATTTAAACAACTTTATTACATACATGATTGTGTTTGGATTTTAGTCATGTAAAGAACACCACCCATCACCAGTGCAACATTCCCATTACCAGTGTCCCAAATCTCCCTCCTCCCCACCCAACCCCCGCCTGTACTCTAGACAGGCTTTCTATTTTCATCATACATTATTATTATTAGGATAGTTCGAAACTTAGTTATTTCTCTAACTAAACTCATCCCTGTTTGTGGTGAGCTTCATGAGGTGAGCTGGGACTTCCAGTTCTTTTCTCTTTTGTGTCTGAAACTTATTATTGCAAGAATGTCTTTCATTTTTCTTAAAAATCATAGATGAGTGAGACCATTCTGCATCTTTCTTTCTCTCTCTGACTTATTTCACTCAGCATAATAGATTCCATGTACATCCATGTATAGGAAAATTTCATGACTTCCTCTCTCCTGACAGCTGCATAATATTCCATTGTGTATATGTAACACAGTTTCTTGAGCCATTCATCTGTTGAAGGGTATCTTGGCTGTTTCCAGAGTCTTGCTATGGTAAATCGTGCTGCAATGAATATAGGTATAAGGAAGGGATTTTTGTATTGCATTTTTGTGTTCCTAGGGTATATTCCTAGGAGTGGTATAGCTGGGTCATATGGGAGCTCAATTTCCAGTTTTTGGAGGAATCTCTATATTGCTTTCCATAAAGGTTGAACTAGATGGCATTCCCACCAGCAGTGGATAAGAGTTCCATTTTCTCCACATCCCCGCCAACACTGCTTGTTCTCATTCTTTGTGATGTGTGCCAATCTCTGAGGTGTGAGGTGGTTACTCATAGTTGTTTTGATTTGCATATCCCTGATGATTAGTGATGTGGAGCATTTTTTCATGTGTCTTTTGGCCATTTGTATTTATTCTTTGTCAAAGTGTCTGTCCATTTCTTCTCCCCAGTTTTTGATGGGATTAGATGTTTTTTTTTCTTATAAATTTTTGTCAGTGCCTTGTATATTTTGGAGATTAGCCCCTTGTCTGATGGGTATTGGGTGAATAGTTTCTCCCACTCAGTGGGGGACTCTTGTATCCTGGGTGCTATTTCTTTTGAGGTGCAGAAGCTTCTCAGTTTAATATATTCCCATCTGTTAATCTCTGCTTTCACTTGCTTGGAGAGTGCAGTTTCCTCTTTGAAGATGCCTTTAGTCTCAATGTCCTGGAGTGTTTTACCTATGTGTTGCTCTATATATCTTATGGTTTCGGGTCAGATATCACGGTCTTTCATACATTTGGATTTAACCTTCGTACATGATGTTAGCTGGAGGTCTATGTTCAATTTTTTGCAAGTGGCTATCCAGTTTTGCCAACACCACTTGTTCAAGAGGCTTTCTTTGCTCCATTTAGGATTTCTTGCTCCTTTATTAAAAATTAGGTGATTGTATGTCTGGGGAATATTCTCTGAGTATTCAAGCCTATTCCACTGATCTGTGGTCCTGTCTTTATTCCAATATCATGCTGTTTTGATAACTATTGCTTTGTAGTACAGTTTAAAGTTGGGGAAAGTAATTCCTTCCATATACTTTTTCCCAATGATTGTTTTAGCTATTCTAGGGTGTTTATTATTTCAAATGAATTTTAAAAGTTCCTGATCCACTTCTTTGAAGAATGTCATGTGTATCTTTAGAGAGATCGCATTAAATCTGTACAATGCTTTGGGGGAGTATTGCGATTTTGATGATGTTAATCCTGCCAATCCATGAGCAGGGTATGTGCTTCCATTTCCTCTTGTCCTCTCTTATTTATTGGAGCAGAGTTTTATAGTTTTCTTTGTATAGGTCCTTCACATTTTTAGTCAAGTTGATTGCAAGATATTTGCGTTTGTGTGGCACTATTGTGAATGGGTTTGTTTTCTTAATGCTCATTTCTTCCTAATTACTCTGGGTGTATAGAAAGACCATTGAGTTTTGTTTGTTATTTTTGTAACCTGCCGCCTTGCTATATGAGTCTAATGTTTCTAGAAGCTTTTTCGTAGAGACTTTAGGGTTTTCTAGGTAGAGTATCATGTCATCTGCAAACAGCAAGAGCTTGACTTCTTTCTTTCCTATCTGGATTCCCTTGATATCTTTTTCTTGCCTAATCGCTATAGCGAGTACTTCCAGTGCTATGTTTAATAGGAGTGGTGGGAGAGGACAGCCTTGTCTTGTGCCAGAATTTAAAGAAAAGGCTTTCAGGTTTTCTCCACTGAGGACAATATTTATCTCTGGCTTGTGGTAGATGGCCTTAACTATATTGAGAAAGGTTCTTTCCATTCCCATCTTGCTGAGAGTTTTGTTCAAGAATGAGTGTTGGAATTTATTAAATGCTTTTTGCATCTATTGATATGATCATGTGATTTCTATTTTTCTTGTTTTTGATGTTGTGTATTATGTTGATAGACTTATGGATGTTAATCCATCCTTGCATTCCTGGGATGAAACCTACTTGATCGTAGTCGATGATCTTCTTAATGAGGCATTGAATCCTATTTGCCAGGATTTTGTTGAGGATCTTTGCATCTGCATTCATTAGCGATATTTGTCTGTAATTTTCTTTTTTGGTAGCATCTCTGTCTGGTTTAGGTATCAAGGTGATGTTGACTTCATAAAAGCTCTTTAGAAGTGTTCCTGTCTGTTTTTTTGATTTCATGAGTCTTGCCAGGATTGGTAGAAGTTCCTCTTGAAAGGTTTGAAAGAATTTATTAGTAAATTCATCTGGGCCTGGACATTTGTTTTTGGGCAGACATTTGATTAATGTCTTAATTTCCCCAATAGTGATCGGTGTGTTTAGATATGCTATATCCTCTTCATTCAACCATGGAAGTTTACAAGAGTCCAAGAATTTTTTTCATTTCTTCCAGGTTTTCATTTTTAGTGGCATTCAGTTTCTCAAAGTAGTTTCTGATTACCCTTTGGATCTCTACCATATCAGTAGTGATCTCTCCTTTTTCATTCCTAATGCGAGTTATCAAGTCTCTCTCTCTCTTTGTTAATTTTGCCAGTGGTTTATCAATTTTGCTTATTTTTTCAAAGAACCAACTTCTGCTTTTGTTGATCTTTTGGATTGTTTTTCGGGTTTCCACTTCATTGATTTCTACTCTCAGCTTTGTTTTTTTATTCTGTCTCCCTATTTTTGGGTTCTTTTGTTGAGTACTTTCTAATTCTATGAGCTGTGTCATTAAGCTATTCAGGTATGCCCCTTCTTCTTTCCTGATGTGTGCTTGCAAAGCTATCAATTTTCCTCTCAGTACTGCTTTTGCTGTATCCCATCGGTTCTGATAGTTTGTGTCTACATTGTCATTTGTTTCTAGGAAGGTTTTAATTTTCTCTTTGATTTCATCTCGGATCCACTGGTTATTCAGTATTAGGCTGTTTAACTTCCAGGTGTTAAAGTTTTTCTTCTGTATTCCTTTATGGTTCACATATAATTTCAGGGCCTTGTGGTCAGCGAACATAGTCTCCAAAATTTCTATCCACTTGATATTGTGGAGGTATGTTTTATGTGCTAGCATGTAGTTTATCCTGGAGAATGTCCCATGTACATTAGAGAAGAATGTGTATCTGGGCTTCTGGGAGTGCAGTGTCCTGTATATATCTACTAGGCCTCTTTCTTCCATTTCTCTTTTCAGGTCTAGTATATTCTTGTTGGGTTTCAGTCTGGTTGACCTGTCAAGTGTTGACAATGCATTGTTGAGGTCTCCCGCAATTATTGTGTTGTTATTGATATTATTTTTCAGATTTGTCAACAATTTTATTAAATATTTTGCTTCCCCCTCATTCGGTGCATATATGTTTAGGAGAGTGGTTTTTTTTCCTGCTGTACGTATCCCTTGATTAATACAAAATGTTCATTTTTGTCCCTTACAACTTTCCTACATATAAAGTTTGCATCATCTGTTATTAGCATGGCCACTCCAGCTTTTTTATGGGCGTTGTTTGCTTGGATGGTTTTCCTCCAGCCTTTTATTTTGAGTCTATGTTTGTTCTGACTATTCTTGTAGGCAGCAGAAGGTTGGATTGAGTTTTGGGATCCATTTAGCCACTCTGTGTCTCTTAACTGGTGCATTTAGTCCATTGACATTGAGAGAAAGAATTGTCCTGGGAGTTAGTACCATCTTTATATCGAAGTTTGGTGTGTCTGTTGGTCAGTCTTGTCTTAAAGTAGGCTGCTCAGTTTTTCTTTTAAGAATGGTTTTGAGTCTGTAAAGTTTCTGAGCTGTTGTTTGTCTCTGAAACCATGTATTGTTCCTTCAAACCTGAAAGTGAGTTTTGCTGGGTGCAGTATTCTAGGCGAAGCATTTATTTCATTGAGTTTTGTCACTATGTCCCACCACTGCCTTCTGGCCTTGAGCATTTCTGGTGACAGGTCTGCAGTAAATCTCAAGGATGTTCCCTTGAATGTAATTTCTCTTTTCGATCTTGCTGCTTTCAGAATTCTGTCTTTATCTGTGCGATTCATCATTGTGACTAAGATGTGTCTTGGGGTGTTTTTTTCTGGGGTCTCTTTTAGTTGGTACTCTTTGGGCATGCAGAATTTGATCGCATATATTCATTAGCTCTGGTAGTTTCTCTTTAATGATGTTCTTGACCTTTGATTCTTCCTGGAGATATTCTTCATGGGTCTCTGGGACTCCATTGATTCTTAAGTTGTTTCTGTTGAGCTTATCATAGACTTCTATTTTCATCTGTTCTCATTCTTTGAGTAATTTTTCCATTGTTTGATCATTTGCTTTAAGGCTTTTTTCTAATGTCTTCTGCTGTATGGTATTGTCATTCATCTCATCTTCTAGTGTACTAATTCTATCTTCAGCTGCTGTTAAACCGTGGGAAAGCTCAACCATGTTTTTCTTCAATTCATCTACTGAGTTTTTCAGACCTGTTATTTGACCTGAAATTTCAGTTTGGAGTTTTATGATTTCTATCTTCATATTCTCTTGATTCTTATTAGTGTTCTCTTCTATACTTTCTTTGACTTCTTTGAATATCTTCCATATTGCGACTCTAAACTCCTTATCTGAGAGACTGATTAGTTGGTTGGTCATATTCAAGTCATCAAAGTTGCCATCGTCATTCTCTATGTCTGGCACTGGCCTGTGTTTTTTCTCCATTGTCACACTTGTATTGTGGGTTTTTCTATGTGTTGTGGTTGTATTCATTGGCTAAATGATTTTCACAGCTGGGAAGTGAAGCAGTGCAGCTGTCCTCCTCTGGTCCACCCTTTCTGGACTTGTAAATTCACCTCCAGGAAAGGCTCCAGGGAAGGCGAGCTATCCGCAGATAAGCCACACACAGGATGAAATCAGGCCGAAAATCGTGCACAGCACAGAAGACAGCAGATAGGGGTGCTGACATCTGAGTTCCAGCAGAGTTCAGTGGCTTCCCCTTTCTGGACTTGTAAAGCCAGCCATTTCTTACTCACTCACTCACTCACTCGCTGGGTAGCTTCAGAATGCAGTGTTTGGGGGATCGCTTCCCAGGGCTCTGAGGAGAGCTTCAAGGATTCAGAAAAGACAGAGCAGCACAGAACAGGGCTCCCTTGAGGTTCTCAGTTTCCTCAGAAGAAGCACAGCGGGGCAGAGACTCCGCAGGTGAAGCAATCAGCACTTCATCTGGCAGTTCCCACAGTCATCCATTTCTTACTCACTCACTCGCTCGCTGGGTAGCTTCAGAATGCATTTTTTTTGGGGTTCACTTCCCAGGGCTCTGAGGAGAGCTTGAAGGATTCAGGAAAGACAGAGCAGCAAAAGACAGGGTTCCCTTGAGGTCCTCAGTTTTCTCAGAAGAACAGCAGGGTGGAGATTCTGCAGGGGAAGCAATCAGCACTTCACCTGGCAGTCCCCACAGTCAGCCATTTCTTACTCCTCAAATATATCTTTTATTTCTTCTCACAGTTTTAATATTTAGGAAATAATCCTTTAAACATTTTTTCCATTGGGGCCAGAGCAATAGCTCAGTGTAAGGACAGATGGAGGTTTGAATCCCAACATCCCATATGGTTCCCCATGCCTGCCAGGTGCGACTTCTGAGCTCAGAACCAGAAATTACTCCTGAGCGCACCAGGTGACCAAAAAGAAAACAAACAAATAAAAAATTATTTTTCTATTATTAATTACTTCTTTTACAGGAATGCATATGTCCTTAAATTTTCAGCCAAGAACGGACTTGTAGGGACTAGAAATTGCACTTCACAGATCTAAATGAAAGCCAGTTGTCTGACTCTTTAGCTGATTAATTAGAGGTAAATTCCAGATTTTATGACTCTGAGATATGAGTCCTTTCAAGCCCACCACAGCCAGACCTCCTTCCTTAGGCTCAAAGTCTTTGTCTTTTTTTATTGGGAAACAAATAATAGTAAGAACAAGAGCATTGATTCAGTTGAAGCCAGATTTATTTTCAAATTCTGGATGTTTTGTGAATGTTCTTATATTCCATTCCCAAGCATGAAAGAGGGATAGTCTCTCACCCACCCCCTGCTTTACATCATGGGAAATTCTCTTATTTGTATTCCTGTCAGTGTCACATTTAATGCACCAAAGCTTGTGTTTACAGCAATAACCAGAGTGGAGCTTATGAAATAAAGATTAATATCAGATTCATGAAATTCAGGCAAAAGCAATATCATTTTTATATCTTGATGCACCTGTAATTCCAACACTCAGACTCAGTGCTAACTGAAAAATGAAATAACAATAACAGTAATGACAATATTAATTTTTAAAAAGGTGGTTTCTTCTACAAATCATAGTCTTGAATAGTGTTGTCTCTAGTTTTTTGTTTTCTTTTATTTTTTGCTTTTTGAGCCACACCTGGTGATACTCAGGGGTTACAACTGGCTATGCACTAAGAAATCTCTCCTGGTTTGGGGGACCATATGGTATGCCTAGGGATTGAACTGAGGACCATCCTACATTAGCCTATGCAAGGCAAATTCCCCACCGCCTGCACCACTGCTCCAACCCCTCTAATTTATTTAGTGATTTAATGACAAGGGAGTTTTAGACTTATTATTATTATTATTATTATTATTATTATTATTATTATTATTTTTGGTTTTTGGGCCACACCCGTTTGATCTCAGGGGTTACTCCTGGCTATGCACTCAGAAATTGCTCCTGGCTTGGGGGACCATATGGGACACCAGAGGATCAAACCACGGTCCGTTCTATGCTAGCGCTCGCAAGGCAGACACCTTACCTCTAGCGCCACCTTCCCGTCCCTAGACTTATTTTTTACAACTTTCTTCAGCTCCCCAGTATATTTTAAAAAGAAGGACCACAGAATGCAGCTTAAAGGTTAATGCTTGGTTTGTCATCTAGTTTATTTGTGCAGTTTATTTTGGAAACCTGAAAGGTATGGTCATGGAAACATGAATATCTTGTTTCCTCACAAGGAAGATAAAACATGAGAAGATGCCAGAGATTTGCTTTCTTTATAAAATAAAACATTTGGGAATATAAATTAACCTTAGACCTGTTCTTTCAAATGTTATTTTACTTCACAAATATTTATTTGTGTGCTGGAAGCACAAGTGCCTGCAGCAAGTATAGACTTTGACATCTATGCCCCAATATAATATGACTTCAGCTAAATCTCCCAATCACTTATCACTTTTATCACTTAGCTTTCCAAAATTGATGAATTGGTTATACTGGACACTTGCCATTTTTCTTGTGATTATTTTACATTTATTGTAAAACAGAAGTTACTAAGCAGTTGCAGAAGGAAGTGAGAAGAAGGAAGAGGTGGTTAGAAGTGACAAGAACATTGGTGAAGAGTTTTGGTGTACTTTGGTGATGATGAAGGTCCAATTACTGCATATTAAAACTGTAATCATTAACATGATTGAAACCATAAAAATAAGAGTTATATTTCACTCAACCTCTATTCTTTAGAATATGTACATTATTTATTATTTATTTTTATTTATTTTTTGGGAGGCATACCCAATGATGCTCAGGAGTTACTCCTGGCTATGTGCTCAGAAATTGCTCCTGGCTCAGGGAACCATCTGGGATGCTCGGGATAGAACCGTGGTCTGACTTAGGTCAGCTGTGCAACGCAAATGCCCTTCCACTGCACCACCTCTTCGTCTTTGGTGTGCAAATTCTTTTATTTACCTTTAATTGGATTTGAGTCAACTGTCATGCTCTTTATATCTATTTGGTCTCTCTGTTTCTTGTTCCTTTTACGCTTCTCTTCTAAATTCTTTCAGAATAACTGAGTGTTTTTGTTGGTTTGTCATTTTATTTTCTCTAATGGTGACTGTACTGTTCTTTCTGAATAAGTTTTATTTATGTATGTTTCTATTGACTAGTTTCTATCTTGGATTTGATCTTCCGTCTATATTTCCTATCTTCCTTGGTAGAAGTGTTAAATGGTAATTTAATTGTAGATCAGGCTGATCTTTTTTAACTTCAACTTTATGCACATCAAGTAAAAAAGGGAAAAAAACTGTGAAGTTAGAAG
The DNA here is from genome assembly GCF_024139225.1 of Suncus etruscus. Classification (NCBI taxonomy): domain Eukaryota; kingdom Metazoa; phylum Chordata; class Mammalia; order Eulipotyphla; family Soricidae; genus Suncus; species Suncus etruscus. Next base: position 55,436,841 of record NC_064864.1, on the reverse strand, counting down.
TTAGAAAAATATTTAGGAGTCAAATTACCTAGACTTTTGTAGACCTCAGAAAGGAGACTGGATTTTATTATATGTAAATAAGGCACTTTAGAAGATTTTCAGCTTTTTAAAAATATATATTTGATTTTTACTACAGGGCCTAAGCATTGAGCACGTTCAAGCAAACTAACAGGCCCTTGCTCTTGTACCCTCTGTTCTCATTACTTCGTATTTTTGTCTCCCTCTTCTTCCACCTTTTTCTCCTCACTATCATCAATTCAATCTATGTCAAATAAAAATCACAGGAAAGCTGACTTATAGGGCACTGTGGACAATACTGCAAAGGGTAAACACCTATATAGATAGATCTCACTAGCACAATGGTCAGTACTTAAGACACGAAACCTATACATATCCAAAAGTTGAACTATTAGTTTCCTTTCCTTAAAAGTACTATACTTACCTATCTTTCTGTACTCAGCGCACCTCTTGCCCTCCACACCTCTCTACATTAATATACACCTAAGCTAACTTCTATATGTTTATATGTGGGCAGGAGCACACAGAGATAGGATTCCTCCTTAATGGACAAACCTAAACCACAAACAACCCATACCTATACCCCATATAGCTCCTACCATATATTATTCCCTCCCCCTCCTCCAGAAATATGACTATACCTTCACCCCTCAATCCCACGTCTGATATCCCTACCACATTGTAACTCTTCACCCTCAGTTCTTAATCCATTAGGCATCAAGACCGACCTCCTACACCAATGAACCAGTACCCACTACCCAAGTAAAGAGACACCCACTCAAGCTCTCACCTCATTCCTGGCAAGCAAATACAACCAATACCCTGACTGACTAATGCAGTGTGGCCCTCCTAATCACCTCTCCCTAATGGGGACTATGGCTTGATACCAGAACTAGCTCCAAAGGACCCCCACTGCAAGAACTCTGCCCAAAAACTCCCTGCCTGGACCGCATACCTCACAAGAAAATCTCAGAAGACAATGAGGAAGCCTATACTTTCATCATAAGTATAGACCTATATAACACTACCTCGTACCCTGTTTCTCCCCAAATGTAAAATAATCTCCGGTTTCACTTTCTCCCTTTTTGTTTTTTCTTTCTTTTTTTTCTTTTCTTTTTTTATTCTTGTCCATTTTTTTTGTTTTAGTTTTTTTTTTATTTGATTTGTTTTTGCTTCTTTTGGGTAACTCCAGGTAGTGTTAGGAGGGTGCTCCTGGCTCTATGCTTGGAGATCGCACCTGGTGGGCACAGGGGACCAAGTGGAATGCTGGGATTTGAGCCACCGTCCTTCTGCAGGAAGGACAGATGCCTTGTCTCCATGCTATCTCTCCTGGACCCACTTTATTCCTTTAATTATGTCTTTTATTTAATCTTTTTTTAAAAAAAGAAACTTTTTTTTTCTTTAGATATGTGTGAGCACATTTATTTTTAGTTTTTGGGGTGTGTCTGTTTTCTTCTCTTTCCAGTCCCAAAAAGTCACCAGCAAATAATGTAGCACCACTTCTTCCTGCAAAGACATATTAAACAAAGGAGAATTTTTACATGTAAAAGCAAGCTATTATCTACTAGGGATATGAACTCATACTTCTTTACAACACAGGGACATCTCCCACCCTGAACATATGTCATGTGGAAACAACTTAGACTCCAGGGAACTAGACACCGACCATCCAGCCTTGACTCCTGGATCCCAGACATAGAGATGACAGAGCTCTCCACAACAGCTCCAGGAACCAAATCCCCTCCAGGGCATTCATAATGCTGCTCTGATGCCAACATGTGCCAGTTGTAAATTTATAACCTGACAAGGAGGAAATGGGAACAACTTGATCTAAGAGCAAGTTGTCCTTCCTCATCAGCCAACGATAAGACAAAATCAGAAAACATGTCACCCTTTGACCTGAGCAAAAGCCAAGATCGCTATATACAGATGACTGGTTGTTACAACCAGGACCGGACAGTACACACCCCGGGACCACCAACAACAACAACAGCAATGAAAACCTCTAGCCTAGCTTTTGGTCTACGATCTGTTCAACAAAAAAGATCTCCAACTCCAGAGGTTTGACTGAGACAACTGCAACTGAATGGGTCTTCTGGAAACAGAACGAAAGACTTTATCCCAGGCTCCATCCTAGGAGCAACATAATGAACAAGACCACCAATTACAGAAGATGGATTAAAATGACACTGAAGCAGAACTGCTAGAACCACAAAGAAAGACTTCATCATAAGCTCCATTCCTTGTGCTGCACAGTCACCAAGATCTCTAGATACAGAGGTCAGATTTTACCATCCAAGATGAAGCAGAAGTCTTCCATACACCACAAATGCACCGAGGGGAGAGTAAATAATCATACGTGGAGTCTACAGTTAACCCCATGACAGTATACTTCAGGGATGGAAAACCCTGTAATTCCTAGGCTAAGGGAATTCCCTCTATAATATCCCCAAAACTTAATGTGCCTATGCAGGGGGAAAAAGAAAAAACACACACACACAAAATAATTATCTTACCACATATTTATGTATTGATTGATTGATTTTTTTGACATCTTTATTTTGATGTAGATATTGAAGTTGATATTTCCAATTTTATTTTATTTTATCTTATCTTTTTCTTTCTTTTTGCACTCTGGCATGGTTTGATTTCAGAACCGAGACTGTTATGTGGTGCTTGTCTTTATTGCTGTAGTGCTCACTGGATATTTAATTTGATATTTCTTTCTGTATTGTTGTGGTGTTTCAATTACCTTTTTCATGTCCTCTCTCAAACTGAGGTTGAAAGTCTCTAGAAGGTCTTCGTGCCCATTTTCAGCGTATTTGACTTCTTTTTTTTTTTCTTATTTTGTATCCCATTATATTGCTTTTCTTTCCTTCAAACAAAACCACATAACTCGATTTATCTAGCTCTGCCTCTTAAATAGAGGGGGAAACAAGGGAGGGTACCAGGACCAAACAGATATATGACCACTAATAGTAAGCTAGACAAAGAGGGGACCACCTTCTCTAGCAGCTCGGGAGTGATGGTGGGGTATATGGATTTCAGAAAGGGAACTGGGGTGGGGGAGGACAAATTTGGTGATGGGTATTCCCTTGTTTCAATGTTAATATGTACCTAAAATACTACTGTGAAAGATATGTAACCCATTATGATCACAATAAAAATTAAAATATATATATTTGATTAAAATTTCTCCAAAGATTTTTTTTCTTTGATTAAGCACCATGATTTCATACATGATTTTAGTTGGGTTTCATCTTTTGGAATCATTGCTTTATCACTCACACATATTTCTGGTGGTTTGTAATCTGCAGGGGTCTTGAAGTCAGGGTTGAGCTTAACCATTTCCATGATGAGGTTGTGAGCTTCTTCTCGAGTTTTTTTGTGGGTATGAAACTCTCGGGTTTTGACCGCTTCCCCTAACTATTGTAGAAGGGCTCAAGAAAAGGGGACCTATATAATCTCTCTCTTGTTTCCAGGTGAGTCCAGGAGGAATAACGGTGGCCATTCCTGAAATCACTATCTTCTGTTCCATTGTGTCTTGGTTCCAATGGCTTCTCCTCTGCTTTTTACTTGGGAAGTCTAAAAACAGTAAAGTCCATCACACAAAAATATTAATCAACTAAAAATATGGAATACTTCACAAATTTGCATGTCCTCCTTGTGCAGGGGCCATACTAATCTTCTTTATATTGTTCCAATTTTACTATAAGTGTTGTTAAAGTGAGCACAATTCCGGGCCTCTTGTGCTTGTTATATGTATATTGCTTGAATGATCTCTCTGGCAAAGGAACTTACTTTAACAGAAACTTGTACATAAGAAGTATCTATGGTTCCTTATTATGCTCTTCTTTTGACAAGGTTAGTTGCTCTCTCACATTATTAGTTTAGGCCAGTGCTCTTTTAACTTTGAACTCTGAATTACTTCTCCACTTTCTCCTTTATTTCTTCTAAGAACAATCATCTATTCTCTGGAATTGGATAGGTTTAGTTTTGAGTGGGGGAGATTAGTTTTCATCACTAGGATGATTCCATGACAATGCAAGTGGATATCTCCTCCCCCAACTTATTTATCCCACATGAATGATCAGAACTGCCCACTGCTGGAATGGACAGGTAAAGGAGTCAGCATGGAGGGAGAGAGGTATTAATAAGGAGAATGATATTAAGATTAAAATAAAAATATATTTAATAAAAAAGAAGGAGAATAAGAAAGAGAAGTGTGGCAGAAGTGAGAATCAACAGCGAGATTCAACAGAGAGATACAGCCTCATATTCAGTACCAGCAATTCAGCATCAAATCCAGCATCAGCAGTTGAGTGTCAGCAAAGCAGCAGCAGCTGTAGAATCAGCAAAGGGAGTTAGTCAGCAAGAAAGCCTGGAAAAAGCAGCTGAAAGTGAGACAGAGGCTGAGAAAGCCAGGAGTAGAGAAATAGCTGCTAGGAAAAGGCTTAGCATAGAATCCATGTGAGGAAATGTATATGTTAGGTTAGGACAGTGAAATAAAGCTGGCTGACTCCTAGAACTCATCAGACTGCTTTGTGAGTTTCTCTGCTGTTACCCTGCAGCTTTCAGACCCTTGGGCTTAAGGGACAACAGGAGCCCGACCTAGCCAAGAAAGTCCTCATCATCCCTCTATCAAAACTAGGACACTTTAATTTAAATTAAAACAACAAAAACAGAAGTATATTTTGTCCATATTTGATCAATGTTTGTCCCTTATTTCATCATCTGAAAAATTATGGAAGATCAAAATAAAAAGATAGTTCAACAGGCTGAGCACAGATGATCTTGGTATGATCCCAAATACTGCATGTTTTTCCAAACCGTAAGTCAAAATTTCCCTAAGTGTGATCCCATGCACTAAATTTTGTAAGAGCAAACTTTTATTAGATTGTTTTGCTCTCAAGATTGTTTGCAGATTAAATAAAAAACATACCCAAAGTATTCAACTTAGCGCTTGGAACTGTGTGCTCAATAAAGAGAAGCCATTAGCAACATTATTAATATAATAACTACTATTCAGTGATATATTCAAAACCTAATTAGCAGTAAGACTGATATGCTATGGATACAGGTAAAGAAGGGCATTCGTGAGCTACTACATTATAGTATTAGGTGCTTTACATACATAGTAGCTGACTTCTGTCACATGTATTATTATCTCAGTTTCTAAATGAGCAAATTGAAACTCAAAGCATATAAGGATCACATTAAGTCTTTTGGATAAATTGCAAAAATTTGGGGCCAGAGCAGTGACATTAGAGGTAAGACGTCTGTCCTGATAGCACTAGCCTAGCACGAACTGTGATTTGATCCCCCAGCATCCCATCTGGTCCCCCAAGCCAGGAGTTATTTCTGAGCGCATAGCTAGAAGTTATCCCTGAGCGTCACTGGTGTGGCTCAAAACAAAACAAAACAAAAATTATCAAGATTTAAGTCCCATCTTAACGAGTTCCAAAGTTTGTGGTTTATTGTTTTTAAGATTTTACAGAGATAATGGAAAAGTAAAGGATAAGGTTCTCATGAAGAATTCTTCACGTTTTTGATCAAAATTACACAGTAAAATAATCATGACCCTCCTAAAATAAATATTTATGATGTTTGTACTCAACTTAAATACCCATAAGCTTAAAAACATTTTGCTAATCAGGTTGTTCCCAGGACCTCCCACTAGCTTTCCCTTCCTGTCTTTGTATTTTGCCATGTTACTCTTACCATCTATGACTTTCTTTTTATAAATTCCTTCTAATTTCTTAAGGTCCAACCCCAAAATTTTTTGTGACACCTTTTACAGCTTCTCTAAGGTTATATAGAATACTGTTTTCTCTGAATTTTTATTGCAAACATAGCCAACACCATAGAGGGAAACATTTATTTCATTAAGCACCTTTCATTACAATTACTGAACACGAAGCTAACTTATGCAACTGAAGAGAATATACAGAAGAATCACAAAGGTGTTTTCTGAAACTCAGCAGCAGCAGCACACAGCTAATCTTATGAGTAATTTGATTCAGGATCTGGAAATCTTTAGAAAACAAAGCTGCACAGATATCTTTCAGGCTTTTATCCCAATTCATTTCCTCTTAGGGGTTGTTTTGTGTTATTCTGTGTCCATGTCCTGACAAGTACCCTTTATTTTGATAACTCGTTCTAGTTCAAGTGTTTTAAGAGACTCATGAGAACTAGTTAGGAGTGACACCCTTATTGGGTGTCATTGGTTATCTGGTGTTTACTTGATGCCATAAGAAGAATAAGATGCTAAAGAAGAGTACTTATTTTAGTTGACTGAGGGAAGTTTTACTGATAAGGAATAAAGGCATTAAGATTTGTTATTTATTTATTCTCTATCCCAAAATATTTACTGTGTTGAACTTTAATCCAGAATAAAACAGTTAACACTATTTTTTACTTCTGTCACAGTTAAAAAAAACTACATGTTTATAGACAAGTACAAATCATATGTGTTCCCATGTTGAAATAGAATAATCATAAACATTTTCAAAGCTATTTAAAATGTATTTGAAGTATATTTTACCCAATTATAATAAACATTATTTGGGATACAATTTAAGGGATAGAGCCAATTGTCTAGTATGAAGTCATTACCAGTTCAACTAATGATCACTGGATTCTTCAAATACTGTAGGGAATGACTTAGCAGACACTCAAGCACATTTGGGATAGTCCATGCATTCCCCAGCAAACAGGGTTCAAAGGTACAAAGGTTCAAAAGGTACAAAGCCTCCATTTATTGCATTGAAACACCAGCTAGTTTTCTCAAGAATCTCCAGGAGTTGCTGGGTCACCAGAGTACATTTTATGAGTTCTCAAAAAAAATTACTACTTTGAAAGCTAAAAACATTGCCTCATGAGTATGATTAGAGAGATTATTGGTATAACTGGAGCAAATAGTGTAGGATAGAATAGAATAGTCTTTCTAGTAACACCAATATAAAGTGTATTTTATAATATTTTTTGTGTTGTGGGAAAATATCACTTAGTATGTTATTGAAATAAAATTACAAAAATTAAAAAAAAAGATTTGGGCAGGAAACCACAAAGGTGCATCTTTGCACCTGATAAGTCTTGGATACTTTTTATATAGGAATTGATATTGACATTCTCATAAAGTCCCAGTAAAAGTGAGTTTTTTTCTGTCTTTAGCATTCATCTTTTAATGCATATACTCAAAACCCTATTGTTATTGAGTTGGTTAAAGAATTGGGACAAGGAGCAGGAGGTTCCCGTCCCTTATTTTTTTTAATAAATTAATTCATTGTTACCAATGGGAACATCTTATTGTTGGATAGATTGACACACCTAAAATTTCTTTGGCATGACAACATGAATCTATTCATGAAGCATCATAGAAAGAAATTTGATATTTGTTTCTTTGGTTTTGGGAAAAAAATCTTTAGTTTCCTGAATGATAAAAGCAATAGGATCCTTTTGTTTTGTTCAAATGAGTTGACTCCTGGAAAACCCTTGTATAGTTTCAGGATGAGGCTTAATCCAGAAAGCCTAGAACTGCAACCTTTGGAGAGGAGGAAAACTAGAGATGGAGCCAATAACTGATAATGTGATAATGCTTGTGTAGGGAAACTGCTAAACATCAATGCTTGTGTTTAGAGCACTTCTGAGTTGGTGGACATATAAAGATATTGAGAGGGTGGGACATCTGGAGATGTTATGGAGACTCTCTCCAGTCTTTCCCAGCCTACTTATTCTTACATGCATTTTTATTTTCCATCTGGAAGTTCCTGAGTCACATTCTTTATGAAAAACTGGTAACAATAAAGGGTTTACTAAACTCTGTGCATTGTTCTAAAAAGTTATCAATCCTGAGAAAAGAGTTGTGGAATTCAGTGATTTATAGTTAGTTGGTTAAAAGTATGGGAGGTCCAGAATAGGCCATCTTGCAGGAATGAGCACATAACTTACGGGGTCTTTTCTCACTCCATGTAGACAGTAGTGGAATCAATCAAATTAATATATTGAATCTCAGTCAGTGTCTGGAGACTCATAGAATCAGTGATTGTGGTCAGAAAATACCCTAGAATGACAGTAGGCAAACAGCCTTCATCAAGAAAATGAAGAAAGTCTCAGAACAACCAATTTTAGCAGAACTAATAAAGGTCTTAATTTGCTCACATTGAATGAAGGTCATATTTCTAAATTACCCTGGAATTGTTACTGAATGAATTTACCGCCATGTCTGAAAACAATCAAAATAGTGCTTTTGCAAATGAAACTTATTTAGCTCAGAACCACTAATTAGAGAAGATCCCAGATTCCACATTTTCCAATAGTCTCAATTTAGGGTCACCAGGAAAATTTATCTACAACTCTGAATTATGGCTCCTTACACAAAAAAGCCACTGACAATGAGGAGCTTCACAGAGAGAAAATTATTTTGGGAGACACTGACCCAGAACTTATAGTTAAACAAAGTTTAACCAACTTTTAGGCAGTATCTTTAGTTAATTAGACAAAACAAACAATACAAAAAAAAGAAAACACAAAACAACCCATTGTCCTGAGTGTAAGACATTAGAAAATTCTGAGGGGCAAGAAGAATGCAGAGTAAGAGTTTCTGGTAAAATCTTCTTTCACTCTGGCTTGATTGATAGACTCAATCTTTTATGAGATTCACTTCATATACCAGGGACTCTGATGTTATCAGCTCTAGTTTCTGGGAACAAAGTCTCAAAAGAAGATTGCATGTCTGAATAGCTGGCAGCAACAAATGGGCAGAGTTAGGGTGTTGCTCTCAGAAAAAGGTTAACCAGTTTAGAAGAAAATAATATGGTCTTCTTTTGACTCAGACAAAATGCAACCAAATGTAATGCCAAGATCTGTGAGTACTAATTTCCAAGCATTCCTTAAGAACAAAAGGAATGAAGTTTTAGTTCTAACTTTTTCTCACTTGCCCAAGTTTAGTGTTCCCTGAATGTTGCAGGAGAAAAGTAAAAGGAGCTTCTCAACCTCCAAACCTCACTCTGGAGAAAGATTTTTGGAGAGACAGCTACACTTTGGGGAGTCATCTGCCTTGCATTTACAAACTTAGAGTAATGTACAACTTTATTTTACATGCCTCATAAAGCTCCCAGGGAAAATTGAGGCACCATCAAACCATTCCCAAAGCTGATGTCACCTAACCAGATCTTCCCTGTCAATATTAGTCTACCACTCTGCTCAGCTTTAGTGAGCTGAGACCAAGGCCATGGAGATCAGTGGTTGCTAAGTTCAAAAAAATAAAAAAAATAAAATAAAGCATGGCCTAGAAAGTCCTATCTCTACAAATTAGATGTCAAGTTTCATCAGGCAAACAAAGAAAACTGTTTTTCTTGTTGACTAAGAATGAACAGTTTTGGAGAGGAAGTGTAGGGTGTTGCCGACCGGAATATGTGGAGGGCACCTATCCAGGGGAGCCGTGAGTTCCCGGGATAGGGCAGAGGGAGTGTGGAGAGTCCCGGACCAGAGCGTGTGGAGGGCACCTATTCAAGGGAGCTGTGAACCCCCGAGACAGGCTAGGGGAGGGCAGGAAGGCCATGGACCCCAGCGTGTGATGAGTGCTTACCCAAAGGAGCCCACTCTTTGACATAGCACGCAGCCCAGGGGATCCTAGGTTCGTGAGGTTGGGGAGAAAGGCCAGTGGGAGCACTTGTGGGGATTGCCAACTCATCAATATATCATACACAGCTCAGGGAGACAGAGAGTTAGGAGGACCAGTGACTAGAGGGGCAAGAAGGAAGCACAGGCTGGCTCCCAGGTGGGGAGGGCTAGTGATCTAGGCTCAACGGCGCCCTCTACCATTGTGGCCAGGAGTGAACCTGCACTGTCTTCCAGAAAGGGGGTGGTGATAGACCAGACTTGTCCGGAGGACCAAAACTCAGTGACATCACCCAGCATACTCACATAGAGCCACACCCTGAGAAGGGACCCAGCCCCACACCACAGGTGGCAAAAGCAGGCTGAAACTTGAAGGCACTGCACTCCAAGCCAGACCAATAAATGCAAAGAAAGATGGGTAAACCAAGGAAAACATTAACAACAGGGGAGATGGAGAGAAATCAGAACAAGTTTCCAAGTCCACCAAAATGCACAGACCCAAGAGAGGAAGACCTAAAAGCAGCCATGAGAATAGAATTCCAAGCCATGCTATAAGAAATGAAAGACACACTGGCCAGAGATTACAAGACATCAATAGATGAACAAATGAACCAACTTAAACAAACATATTGTTACAAATTATGAAAGACTCCATACAAACAGAATTAAATAAAATATGTAAAACCATAGATAGCCAGAAGAGCAGAATCACACAACTCGAGAATCACATAGAACAACTCAAAGATAAACTGCAAACAAAAGAAAACAAAGAAGCCAACAAAGAAATAGGAAGTAAAGCACTGGAAGTCTAGTGTTTAATGAACAAAGACAAAAGAAACAATCTAAGAATTGTAGGTATACCAGAAGGGGAGGAAACAGGGAAAGGGGAAAAACAATTAGTCAGGGAGATAATTGCAGAAAACTTTTCCACCCTCTGGAGAGACACATCTGAGCAAATCCAGGAGATGAAAAGAGTTCCCAACAAAATAGACCCTAAAAAACCAACTCCAAGACACATAGTATTCCAAATGGCAAGAAACAAAGAGAAAGGCGACCTACTTAAAGCAATAAGGGAGAAAAAAACCTCACATACAAAGGAAGGAACATAAGAATCAAACCAGATCTCCCATATGAAATACTTCAAGCAAGAAGACAGTGGGATGACATATTTAAACGTCTGAATGAAAGAAATTTTCAATCTAGAGTCCACTATCCAGCAAAATTATCATTCATATGGGAGGGAAGAATAAAATCATTCTCAAAAATGAACTTGAATTATTTGCGCAAACAAAACCGACCCTAAATGACCTACTCAGAGATGAATTACACAATCCAAACCCCTGTTTGTAACAACAACCACCCTAAACAACATAACTGCACAACAGCCCTCTTTATCAATAATCTCCTTAAATGTTAATGGACTAAACTCTCCCATTAAAAGACACATAATAGAGAACTGGATTAGAAAACATAAACCATATTTTTGCTGCCTACAAGAAACACACCTACAAGTACAAGATAGGCACAGGCTTAGAATAAAAGTATGGAAATCAATTATCCATGCCAAATGGAAATAAAAAAAAGTAGGGATGGCCATTCTTATATCAGACCAAATTGCATTCAACCACAAAAAAGTGATCAGAGGCAAAGAGGGTCACTACTTACTAATCAGGGGAACACTAGACCAAGAAGTGTTAACACTGGTTAATATCTACGCACTTAATGCAGAGCCAGCAAAATATGTATGGCAACTGCTTGCAAAACTGGAGAAACACATGAAAGGAAATGTGATAGTAGTAGGAGATCTTAATACCCCACTATCACCACTGGACAGGTCCACCAGAAAGAAAACTAACAAAGAAATAAGAGCCCTAAATGAAAAACTAGAAGAACTGGGGCTAAAAGACTGATATAGGGCCCTTCACCTCCAGAAAGCAGAATACACATTCTTCTCAAGTCCACATGGAACCTTCTCAAGAATAGACCATGCCTTAGAATACAAATATAACCTGCATAAAATCACAAAGGTAAGGATAATTAGAAGCACACTGTCAGATCACTATGTAATAGAGGTCAAAATTAACTGTAAAAAGAAGCAATGGAGAAAATCCAACACCTGAAGATTAAACAATATGCTGCTCAAAAATAGCCGGATCAAAGAGGTACTCAAGGGAAGAAACAAAAAGATTCCTTGAGACAAACGACAATGAAGAAACAACTTGTCAAAACTTGTGGGACACAGCAAAAGCAGTAATCAAAGGGAAACTCATAGCAATACAATCCTATGTCAGAAAAGAGGAAAATGACAAAATTAGCAATTTAAAAGAACCATTTTAAGAAACTGGAAAAACAGCATCAAAGAAACCCAAACACAACCAGAATACATGAAATAATAAAAACCAGAGCAGAAATAAACAACATAGAGACTAAGAAAACAATACAGAAAATCAATGAGACCAGGAGTTGGTTTTTTGAAAGAATAAACAAGATAGACAAACCACTGGCAAGACTCACCAAAAAAGAGAAAAAACACCAATATAAGCAGGATCACAAATGAAATGGGACAGATTACAACAGAACCCCAAGAAATCCAACACATCATGAGGACATATTATGAGCAACTATACTCAGTTAGGCGAGAGAACCCAGAAGAAAGTGACAGATTCTTGGAAAAATACCAGCTTCCAAGACTAGAAAAGGAAGATTTAGAAAGCCTAAACAGGCCAATCACATCGGAGGAAATTGAAACAGTAATTAAGAAACTCCCCCCAAACAAAAGTCCAGGCCCAGATGGTTTTACAGGTGACTTCTATCAAACATTCCAAGAAGAATTACTTCCACTGATCCACAGGCTCTTCCAAACCATTGAAAAGACAGAAATCCTCCACAATTCCTTTTATGAGTCTAATATCACTCTGATTCTCAAAGAGGGCAAAGATACCACCAAGAAAGAAAACTACAGACAAATCTCACTAATGAATATAGATGCAAAAATACTCAACAAAATCTTAGCAAACCGAATCCAGAACTACATCAAAAAGATTATATACCATGACCAAGTATGGTTCAACATACGCAAATCAATCAACATCATAAACCACATCAATAATAAAAAAGAAAAAAACCACATGATCATATCAATCAACGCAAAGAAGGCATTTGACAAAATCCAACACCCATGCATGTTGAAAACTCTAAGCAAAATAGATCTGGAAGGAACCTTTCTGAAGATAGTAACAGCTATCTATGAAAAGCCCACAGCTAACATTAACCTTAATGGTGAAAAACTGAAAGCATTTCCACTAAGATCAGGAACTAGGCAAGGATGTTTACTCTCTCCACTTTTATTCAACATAGTCTTAGAAGTCCTAGCAATAGCAATCATATAAGAGAATGGAATCAAAAAAATTCAAATAGGGAAAGAGGAATTCAAATTATCTCTTTTTGCAGATGACCTGATGATATACATGAAAAACTCTAAAGAGTAAAACTCCTAGAAACAATAAACCAATACAGCAAAGTGGCTGGCTACAAAGTCAATACATAAAAGACAGTAGCATTTCTCTATACAAATAACAAAGTAGAGGAGAGAGAGATTAAGAATAAAACTTCATTTAAAATAGTATCAAAAAATATCAAGTACCTAGGAATAAACCTTACAAGGGAAGTGAATAACTTATATCAGGCAAACTTCAAAACACTTCAGAAAGAAATTGAAGAGGATCTAGGGAAATGGAAGTACATCCCATGCTCACAGGAAACAGATCCCATCTGGGACATCCATAATACTGCTTGCACACCAACAGCTCTAATATGATATCCTAACAAGGAGAAAACTGGGAACAACTTGACCCAAAAGCAGATTATCCTACCTCACCAGCTAATGATAAGACAAAATCAGAAAACTTGTCACCCTTTGGTCTGTCCAAATGCCAAGATCGCGATTTACAGATGACTGGCTGATAGAACCATAACCGGACTGTATTTCTCCTGGGACCAATACAAAAGCCCTAGTCTAGGGTTTGAGCTACGACCTGCACAACAACCATGATCTCTAGTTCCAGAGGTCTGTCTGAGACAATTTCAATGGAATGGGTCTTCTGGAAACATAACATAATGAAAGATGCTATCCCAGGCCCCATCCTAGGATTAGTGCAAAGACCAAGACCACCAACCACAGAAAACGGATTAAAATGACACTGAGGGAACAGAACTTCTAGAACCACAAAGAAAGACTTCATCATAAGTTCTACTCCCTGACCTGATACAGAGATCTCTAGATACAGAGGTCTGATTTTATCACCCAGGACGGAGCAGAAGTCTTCCATACACCACAAAAGCACCAAGGGGAGAAAAATGAACCTGAACGGAGTCTAGGGTTTGAACTACGACCTGCACAACAACCATGAACCCCACTTCCAAAGGTCTAGTAGAGAATTGTAACAGAATATGGCTGCTGGAAGCACAAAGAAAGATGCTATCCTAAGTGCCATCCTAGGTACAGTGCAAAGACCAAGACCACCAACCACAGAAGATGGATTAAAATGACACTGAGGGAACAGAACTCCTGAACCACAAAGACTGACTTCATCGTAAGTCCCAACCCTGAATCTGTGCAGATACTGAGATCTCTAGACACAGAGGTCTGATTGTACCACCCAGAACAGAACAGAAGTCTTCCAAACACGACAAAAGACCACCGGGAGAGTAAATGATCCTGAACAGAGTCTATAATTGATCCCATGACAATCTACTCCAAGGATGGAGAAACCCAGAACTCTTAGGCCAAGTGAATTTCTTTTCGAATGACCCCAATATTTACTCTGCCAGGGCAGGAGGAAAAAAAAAAAGCACAAAACATTGTTTACTTTTTATATATTATTTTTTACCTTCATTTATTATTATTATTTTTTTTTACTTACCTAATTATTTTTTTGGTCGATTTCTCTGTTTGGGTGTGGTTATTGAAGCTGTTGTCCCCAGTTATACCTATTATTTTTCTCTTCTTTTTTTTTCTTTCTTTATGGGCTATGTCACGTTTCTTATCTCAAGACATTAGCGTGTTTTTTTTTGTTTTTTCTTTTTGTTTTGTTTTTTTTTGTGCGTGTGTGGTGCTTACCATTATTGTTGGAGTCCTCACTGGATATTGGACACTTTTTTTTTTTGTACTGATGGAATGTTTCATTTTCTTTTTCTCCTTCACCCCTCAAATCGATGATAAGAGCCTCTAGAAGGACTCTGCCCACTTTCGGAGTATTAGACTATTACCCCAGTTTACTACATTTCTCTTCTTCAAACAAAACCACGCAAATTGAACTAGCTAGGCCTGCCTCCCAGTTAGAGGGGGAAATTAGGGAGGCACCTATACCAATCAGGTGCAAGACTACTATGTAGTAGGATAGGTATATAGGGGACCACATATTCTAGCAGCCCTAGGGGTGAGGGAAGAGGATACGGGAGATTGTACAAAAACGGAGGTGTAGGGAGGACAATTTGGTGATGGGAATCCCCCCTGATGTTATGTAAATATTTAACTAAAATATTATTGTCAACAACATGTAAACCACTATGATTAAAATAAAAATTATATTAAAAAAAAGAATAAACACTTTTGGGCATTAACTTGTGTATTTAGACACACTTTCCCCATGTTCTTTGTGTCTGCAACATCATTCATCTGTACCACCAATAACAAGAACTATTTCTTTAAAATGTAGTAAGCAGATAATTCATGATAGCTATGTTTGACAAGTTACACAAAAACATTGGTAGATACAGCACATTTTTTAATGAGAGGAGATGTATTAATATCATTAGAACAATCCAGCCAACTGATATCCATTTAGTGAACACCTACTATATGCTGGAGATTATTCTAGGTAACAGGATAGTAAAATTAATAATGACATCTCATAAAATAGAAACAACTAAAATCGATTCCTTCCTTTCTTTCATTTCTTCTTTCCTTCCTTTCATTTATTCCTTTCCATATCTTCCTTCCTTCCATCCTTCCTTCCTTCCTCCCTCCCTCACTTCCTTCCTTCCTCCCTCCCTCACTTCCTTCCTTCCTCCCTTCCTCCTTTCCTTCCTTCCTCCCTTCCTCCTTTCCTTCCTTCCTCCCTTCCTCCTTTCCTTCCTTCCTTCCTTCCTTCCTTCCTTCCTTCCTTCCTTCCTTCCTTCCTTCCTTCCTTCCTCCCTTCCTCCCTCCCTTCCTTCCTTCCTTCCTTCCTTCCTTCCTTCCTTCCTTCCTTCCTCCCTTCCTCCCTTCCTTCCTTCCTTCCTTCCTTCCTTCCTTCCTTCCTTCCTTCCTTCCTTCCTTCCTTCCTTCCTCCCTCCCTCCCTCCCTTCCCTTTTTTGCTTTCTTTTCTTTTTTCTTCTTTTCTCCCTTATATTACTGCAGGAGAGTGACAAAAGAGAAGGATTTGAAAACTACAAAGAAATGAACTATTTTACAACATTGAATTTCATCTGTGCCCCCATACTTCTAGACAACAGTGACAGTTAATACATGTCCCATGATGCTATTTCTTAGGTAAATAGTTTTCCAGAAACTTCTACTTAGATGAAAGTCATTGTCCTTTCTGTCTTTCCTGCAACTTCCAGAATTCTTTTTTTTTAAACATATGGAACGCTTCACGAATTTAAGTGTCATCCTTGCTCAGGGGCCATGCTAATCTTCTCTGTATTGTTCCAATTTTAATATATGTGCTGCCAAAGTGAGCACAGCTTTCAGAATTCTTGAGGTGGTTCCTTATTTACCTGCGACAAGGTTAAGCAGTCTTTTCCCTTTTGTTTGAACCTGCTGACAAGTTGGGGCACAGATTCCTCCAACTTCCTATTATTTTTGTTTTATTTTTGTCTCATGATTAGCTGAGATTAGAGCTGTTTATCTCCCTGAAACTAGTCCATAATAGAGAAGAACATTTATTGATCTGAGGAATAACTTAGACTTGTCTGGTGTGCAAAAGAACCAGACTATATATCTCTGAACTCACTTATAACTTATTTCCTTTTCTTTTCCTTCCATAAAAGTTGAAGTCAAACCATTCTGGTGGGAAATTCTGATCATTAGATCTGGGTAGTTCCTTTGTTCACAGAGTCTAAATATAGCCAATCTACTTCTGTTTCTCTGCATCCTTCACACACAGCTTCACTAAGATAGAATCAACTGTCTGTTTTTTTTCTATTTTGGCAATTTCCCCAGGTTTTACTGGACTTGTAAGACAGATATGTGTTAGGAGCAGAGAGAACTAAAATGATCCTCTCTAAGAGAGAAAAGCTAGTAATCCCAGTACCTGATAGGCTGTAAAGAACACTTAGATGAGAAAGGGATGCCAAGGTTAACTGTGGATGTGGAGAGGCCTTCCACTGGGGCATACAGAATAGAAAAATGAATTTGCAAAAATAAAACCATTTTCTAAAAAGGATTCTTACTTGTGGTCAGGAGGAATGAGCTGAAAGTGTTCTAACTACACATCATTTCAACTTTCCTCCAGACATTTCAAACAAATATATAGTTACAGTAAACCCAAAGCATTTGGTATTCAAATATGCTTATTGCTTCTTTTTGTAGAGATTGTCAGTGACCACCATTGCCTGCTTTTAAGAGTCTGCAAGTAGCAGAGTTTCTAGAATGAAACCAATTGATATGCATAGGGAAATGCAGTATTCAGTCAGCCTAGGAAAGGGACAAAGGCCACTTTGTCAGGCATACAGGAAGGGGTTGGTGCCTTAGTATGCAGAATCTGACTGCAGCAAGTGAGTTGGTTGCCTTCCTTTAAAATTGAGAAAGGGGAATGAATAAGTAGCCAAACAAAACTAGATTGCAGAGGGCAGTCTATCATAGTTTCAAAGGAATCATAAAGGGCATCATATTTATGATAAATCATAAATGTGCATAAAGTTAATGCACATTACAGTGGCTGAAGCCAAGCTTGAATTGGCACATTTTTTGTTTCAATAGCATTTGATTATTCATGTGCTGTTATTATTATTATCATAACTACTGCAATTTTTCAGTGTATAGAGATGACTGGCCATAAGAAATGCAGCTTGAAATTAAGAATACCAGAGATGATTTGTTGTGAGTGCCATTTTGGAGGGCAGTCAGTCAGCTGGTATTTCATTCTGGAAGTTAGTGTGTGAGGGAGACTCATTGTATAATGTACAATGGGAGAGAAAGATGCCAGGGAAAGAAAGAGAACCCTCCTAATCAGCCTTGCCAAGGAATATCAGCAAGACTCTGGAGAAGCCACTTTCTTTTTTGCCCACTGAAACTCTGTAAACATACTCCCCAATCACAGCAGTGACAAACCACACAGTGACAGTGGTCCTGGCAAGCTGTCCCCTATTTCCCAGTAGGCAGCTCAGTGTCAAAATAAACCTGTTTCTCAGAATGTTTTACTATCATTAGTGATGTGCCATTATGCTGCGAGGAAACACTGCCTGATCTTTGCTGGCCTGCTCTCTCCATGGACAAGGCCCTCTTCTCTTTTCCTCTGAGTGTTCTGCCCTGGGTCAGTGGTTTTCCTTCATTTTTCTGCTGGAGTGTCACTTTATTTGATCTTTCCCTGTTATCTCTCCACAGAACAAATGACCAAGGATAGACATAGACATTAAAAATTGCCAAAAATCAGAAGGCAGTAGCCCGTGTATCCAGTGTCTTATGATTTGTCTATTTATTTGGCTATTTGCTGACTATTTGCTTGGTTAGACTCCAAGCTACTTGAAAGTGGTGTGTCTCACTTGACTTCATATCCAGTGCACAGCAGAAGTGCTTAGAAGACATTTAGCAAATAGTGGTTGAATAGGTTTCTCTCAGAATTGGAGTTAGGACTAAATGAAATGATTACAGGGCTCAGTAATGAGCTGCACACAGATGGAAAGTTTCTAACTGCCTCATTCAGAGAAGTATCCATGAGCCTGTTTAGTGAGTCAATGGGCTCTGCCGACCCCAGTCTTCTCCCTTAGCTACTCAGTATAAGAAGAGAATCAAATCTGTCATGAGTCAAAAGGGAAAAGCGTTACATTTTGTTTGCTTGTTGGGCTATGCCTAGCTGTGCTCAGGATACACTTCAGGCTCTGAGTTCAGGGAACCCACATGTGGTACCAAAGATTAAATTGGAATTGACCTCAAGCAAGACAAGCACAGTTTTTACACTGTAAAAGGCATGGCTGGGGACAGGAAGTGAGGGGCAGGCTAGAATGAGGTGATGAAATGAAGTAATATTCCAAAGAGATGTTTCCAAAGTGACTCCACTCTGTCTTCCCACAGTGGGTGCCCCCTGGACCCAAGATCTTGAAAGATCCAGGGTAAATATATTGACAGGTTGTCTTGCTCCATCAACAGGATGCAGAAAAATGTGAGGCACCAGGAGGACCAGAAGAGGTATGTGGTTCATGGTCGGTCAGGGAAAGGACATCCCTTGGCTGGGACATCCCAGGTTGTCTCCCATTATTGATGATTGAGATGAAAGGTCTTTTGCACACATTGTACCCTACTTGGGAGACAAGTAGAAAGCAGAGGAGAGTAGAAACCATAGAGCAGAGGAAAAGAAAGACTTTCTCAGGCACACAAAGGCATTTTAATTTTTACCCATAGCTCTGGACCTTGCTCTCCCTGAATAAGCCAGAGGTTTTCTCATCAGCAGGACTATAGTTGCACGAGTGTCAAGGGAACATACTCCAATTCTTGCTTCTTCCCTACTGTACTGTATGTAAGATCTCTGAGGGGAAAGACTTGCTCTTGTATTCACAAGCATAGAGTAAAAATAAAGGGATTGATGTGCTTTCTTAAATAATAATTGTAAGAGCTGGGGGCTTGGCTCTCTAAGATGAGAGTGCTTTAAGGTGGAAACAGTGATGAAAAGGGATGTGGCCCCACCCCCTTACTCCTTCCTTCCTACCTTCCTTACCTCCCACCCTTCTTCCTTCCCTCCTTCCCTTCCTTCTTTCCTCCTTCCTTCCCTCCTTTGCTTTCCTCCCTCCCTCTCTTCCTCCTCCCTCCCTCCCTTCCTTCCTCCCTCCCTTCCTTCCTCCTTCCCTCCCTCCCTTCCTTCCTTCTTCCCTCCCTCCCTCCCTCCCTCCCTCCTTCCTTCCTTTCTTCCTTCCTTCCTCCCTTCCTCCCTTCCTCCCTTCCTCCCTTCCTTCCTTCCTTCCTTCCTTCCTTCCTTCCTTCCTTCCTTCCTTCCTTCCTTCCTTCCTTCCTTCCTTCCTTCCTTTCTTCCTTTCTTTCTTCTTTTCCTCCCTCCATCCCTTTTCATTTTTATTCCATTAGTTAAGACATTTAGTACAATTTTAAAGAGCATCAGTGAGAGTGGAACCCTTATCTTTTTTTCTAGTCTTAGTATAAAGCTTTCAAGATTTCATACTTCCTACTATGACAGGAGTACAATTTTGATAGGTACCAAGTCAAATATTTCTCTATTGCTAGCTTGTTTAGAGTTATAATGAATGAGTGTTGTTTGGTAACACACTATGTATTCAAGCAAATCATCATAAATTTTTTCTTATTTTGCTATATATGATGAATTGCATTGCTTATTTTTCTACTTCTAACTCCCCCTTTCCTTTGTAGTTGTTGATGTTGTGATAAATAAGGGTTGAACACATGTCTTGATTATGGTGCTTGCACATTAGTTGTGGTGTCTGCTGGAGTTTGTGTATCAAATTTGAAGCTTGAACATTTGCCTAGTTGCTTTTTAAAAAAGATAATATCTTTATTTAAGCACCTTGATTACAGACATGATTGTAGTTGGGTTTCAGTCATATAAGGAACACCACCCTTTACCAGTGTAACTTTCCCACCACCAATGCCCCTCATCTCCCTCCCCTCCTCACTTGTATTCAAGGCAGGCATTCTACTTCTCTCATTAATATTGTTAAGATAGTTGTCAGTGTAGTTATTTCTCTAACTGTACTCTCTGGGCACTTTTATAATAATGTCTTTTATTTTTCTTAAAACCCATAAATGAGTGAGACTATTTTGTGTTTATCTCTCTCCCTCTGGCTTATTTCACTCAGCATAAAATAGATTCCATGTACATCCATGTGTAGGAAAATTTCATGACTTCATCTCTCCTGACAGCTACATAATATTCCATTGTGTATAATAGCTACCACAGTTTCTTTAGCCATTCTCCTGTTGAAGGGCATCTTGGTGGTTTCCAGAGTCTGGCTTTTTGTGAATGGTGCTACAATGAATATAGGTATGAAGAAGGCATTTTTGTATTGTAATATTTTTCTTTCCCTAGGGTATATCCCTAGGAGTTATATAGCTGGATTATATGGTAGTTAAATTTCTGTTTTCTTTTTTGTCTTAAATAATTTTTTAAATTTTTATTTTGACCAAAGTAGATTATAAATCTTTCACAGTAATATTTTAGCTACACAGCAACATTGAATCAGGGGCATTCCCACCACTAATATTGTCCTCCCTCCACCCCTGTTCCCAGCACACTCCCATATCCCCCTCCTTTACCCCCAGCTAGTAGAAGTGGTCCCCTATGTGTCTAGCTTGTTGTAGATTCGGTACTGATTTTATTGTCATTGGTTTTGGATTTGGTGCTTAAGTCTGATCAGGTTTTTTATTTCTACTTAATGTCCATACAACTGTTTGGTCTTGGTACTCTCCATTATTTCCCCCTTAATTTGTGAGGCAGAACAAGATGCTTTAATTTATGTGGTTCCATTTGAAGGAGAGAAGAGAAAAAGAAAACATAAAATGTGACAAAAATCAAACAAGCAAAAAATGGGAGGAGTCCTTCTAGAGGCTATAAATATCAATTTAAAAGAAGAAAGGGAAAAAGAAAGAAAAATTTAACAACAATAAAAAAAATCAAACAAAAAACTCTAAAAGCACCACAGCAATAAAGACAGCAACCACACAATAACCATGGTCCTGAAATAAAAACAAAACAAAGCACACACAAAAAGAAAAACCCATAGGAGGGGGGGACTATAATAACAAAACAAAACAAAAAAAATATGTGTGCTTTTCTTCCCCCATAGGCACAGTAAATATTGGGGAAATTAAAAAGGGAATTCCCTTGGCCTAAGTGATACAGTGTTTCTCCACCTTGAAGTATACCATCATGGGAATAACTACAGGTTCTGCACATATTCTTTTACTCTCCCCTAGGTCCTTTTGTGGTGTCTGGAAACTTTCCACTCCATCGTGAATGATAAAGTCAAGCCTCTGTAGCTAGAGATCATGGTATTTGCACAGATCAAAGGATGGAACATAGGATAGAATCTTTTTTATGTTTTTTATTAATATCTTTATTTAAACACCTTGATTACAAATATGATTGTAGTTAGATTTCAGTCATGTAAAGAACATCCCACTTCACCAGTACAACATTCTCATCACCAATATCCCAAATCCCAAATGTCAATTTCCTTTTTTTTTTGAGGAATCTCCATATTGTTTTCCATAAAGGCTGGACTAGACAGCATTCTCACCAGCAATAAATGAGAGTTCCTTTCTCTCCACATCCCCGCCAGCACTGATTGTTCTTGTTCTTTGTGATGTGTGCCAGTCTCTGTGGCATGAGATAGTATCTTACTGTTGTTTTGATTTGCATACCCCTAGTGTTTAGTGATGTGGAGTATGTTGTTTTGTGTGCCTTCTGGCCATTTGTATTTCTTCTTTGAGAAATTGTTCATTTCTTCTCCCCATTTTTTGATGGGTTAGATTTTTTTCTTGTCAAGTTCTGTCAGTACTTTGTATATCTGCGATATTAGAGTGGCTTTTGTAAATCCTTGGTATTATTTACTTTAAGGTGTAGAAGCTTCTCAGCTTAATATAGTCCCATCTGTTTATCGCTGCTTCCACTTGTTTTTAGAGTGGTGTTTCCTCCTAGAATGTGCCTTTAGTCTCAATGTCATGGAGTGTTTTACCTATGTGTTGTTCTATATACTTTATGGTTTCATGTCTGATATCAAAGTCTTTAATCCATTTGCATTTAACCTTTGTATATGATGTTAACTGGAGATCTGAGTTAGCTTTTGTGCAAGTGGCTGACCAGTTGTTCCAAACACCATTTGTTGAAGAGGCTTTACTTGCTCCATTTTGCATTTCTTGCCCTTTTATCAAAGATGAATTGATTGTATGTCTGGGGAACATTCTCTGAATACTCAAGTCTACTCCATTGATCTGTGGTTCTGTCTTTATTCCAATACCATGCTGTTTTTTGGCCTAATTACTATGGAGGGTTTCATTCCTTTAATTGAGATGCTTGTATTGGGTTTTGAATTCTTTCACTATACTCATACACATTCTGGTTGTACTGGTCACACAGGTGCTTGCCAGGGGGCACAGCTCTTTATTTGGAGCTTAAATACAATGTTAGTGTCTGGAGTCGAAGGAGAGACCACACAATTGAAATAAATCAAATCAAAACTTTATTCCATCAGCCTAAATTCCCATATTGATTGGTCAGGGCCTTCTCCAAAGGAGATGTCCCCATCTAAGGTCACAAGCCAGTTTATATAGGGTGAGAATAAGTAGAGGGAGGGGATAAGTATAGGGAGGTTCTAACTTCTGATGATCTTAAAAATGATTGGCTGTTGTCTATGCTACCTTCCTACTGCTCCCTCATGTCCTTTCCAGGTAGGTTACCTGATATGGCCAGGTATCTCTGGGTGGTGTTAATGAAAATTTTTTTGAGAAAAAAAAGACTAAAAGGGTTACAAAATGTGGCCCTTTATAAAATCTTGTCCCTCCTTGTTCAAAATCCAGGGCCTCACAACACTTGGCTGTAATGTAGCTTAAATTGACTCTGGTGTTTGTAGTTCTAAGAGCTATTCTGCAGTGTTGCCAGGATCATTCTAAGCTCCTGTGGCAATTGAACTCATGACTTTCATTCTGCTAAGCAGGTGTTCTAAGCCTCAGAGCTCTCTTCGGTGTGAATTGTTTTGTTCAGTGTTAAGCCAAACTTGAATTCCTGAGAAAACATCCACTTAATCACAGTTTTTATTGGATTAAAAAAAAAAACAAATGACTAGGGACCGTGTCTTGCACACGGCTGACCCAGGATGGACCTTGGTTCCATTCTCAGCGGCCCATATGGCCCCCCAAACCAGGAGCGATTTCTGAGCACGTAGCTAGGAGTGACTCCTGAGTGTCACTGGGTGTGTCTGAATAACAAAAATAACAAAAAAATAAAATAAAAAGAAAAGAAATAAAATTTTAATTTTTAGTACTTACAGGGTTTTTAATATTTTTATTTCTTCTTTTGACAGTTTATTATTTTAGATAAATCCTTTCTGTAAATCTAGCCATCTAAATTGTTGTATTTGATGACATAAGCCTTTTCAAAGTATTTTACAATATTTACTTCCTTTCTTTTAGTATTGCTAGTATTTGCAGAATCTGTAGTAATTTCCTCTATTTCCTAATATCAATTATTTGTGTTCTCTTTCTTTTTCCTGCTGTAGGTTTATAAATGGTATTATTTTTTTTTTCAACAAAATAATCGTATTCCCCCCTCTTAAAATTGAGATAACATTTATTTAGTAGACGGGACTATTTAAAAAAATTGTATTGCAACATCTTGACTTACCAGGTTGTTTATAATATAGTACTCCAGCATTATATATATTATGCTCCAGCATTAAATGTCCAAACACCAATACTACTATCAGTGTGACCTTACTTCCAAGTATCTACAGTTTCCCCCCTTAGACTACCTTCTTTCAGACACAAGCTTATTTTATATCGATTATTGCAACAGGAAGACAGTTGGAATTACCAAAACTTATATCATTACGGATTGGTTAATTTATAATAGTTATATATCTCTCAATGACTAAAGTCATTTTCTAAGGACTTAGTGGTCTACGATTGATGCTAGTTGAGCCTTCAGTGCGATTTTTTTTTAGGCTCACTGAGCTTGGTGGCCTTCTGTGCAGCTTGACTGATTGAAGATTGACAGTGAACATAGTGGGTTGAGACTACTGTGTAATTTTGATCTATCCTGCATCTATGCAGTTCAGGTTTTATAGATTTTGAAAAAATTTCATAAGGTTGAGTTGTGGAGCTGGGCCATTTCTGTCAGAAGCTGTCTGTGTGGCTGTGGGCTGCCTTTAGGCAGACAAAGGTCTATCCACCCTCAAACTGAGAAGAACCCAGAGTTCTCAGCTCAGAAGAGTCTACCAGAGTCAGTGGCCATTACTTTCTTTTTTTTTTTAAATATAATTTTTATTTTGATTATAGTGGCTTACATGTTGTTGACAATAATATTTTAGGTACATATTTACATAAAATCAGGGGGGATTCCCATCACCAAATTGTCCTCCCTACACCTCCATTTTTGTCCTACCTCCCATTTCCTCTTCCCTCACCCCCAGGGCGGCTAGAATATGTGGTCCCCTCTGTATCTAACCTACTAATTAGTAGTCTTGCACCTGTTTGGTCTTGATGCCTCCCTTATTTCCCCCTCTAACTGGAGGCAGGACTAGCTAGTTCAAGTTGCGTGGTTTTGCCTGAAAAAGAGAAAATAAATAAACTGGGGTAAGAGTCTAATACCCCAAAAGTGGGCAGAATCATTCTAAAGGCTCTCATCCTCGATTTGGGAGACGAAGGAGAAAAAGAAGGTGAAACAATCCACCAGTACCAAAAGAAGTGTCAATTATCCAGTGAGGACTCCAGCTATATCGATAAGCACCACAAAAAACAGACAAAAAACAAAGCAAAACAAAAAAAAAAACAAAAAACAAAAAAACAAACAAACAAACAAACCAAAAACACGCCATGGTCTTGAAATAAGAAACATGGCATAGCACATAACGAAAGAAAAGAAAAAAAGAGAAAAAAATAAGTATAATTGGGGACAACAATTTCAATAATCACACCCAAACAGAGAAATCGACCAAAATAGATAGGTAAATAAAAATAATAATAACAATAATAAATGAAGGTAAAATATATATATAAAATAACCAAGGTTTTGTGCTTTTTGTATTTTTGTTTTTTCCCCTCCTGCCCTGGCACAGTAAATATTGGGGTCATTCGAAAAGGAATTCACTTGGCCTAAGAAATATGGGGTTTCTCCGTCCTTGGAGTATACTGTCATGGGATCAGCTCTAGACTTTGCTCAGGATCATTTATTCTCCCAGTGGTGTTTTTTTGGTGTGTGGAAGACTTCTGTTCTGTCCAGGGTGATACACTCAGAGCTCTGTGTTTAGAGGTCTCAGTATCTGCACAGATCCTGAGGTGGGACTTATGATGAAGTCAGTCTTTGTGGTTCTAGAGGTTCTGTTACCTCAGTGTCGTTTTAATCCATCTTCTGTGGTTGGTGACCTTGGTCTTTGCACTGAACCTAGGATGGCACCTAGGATAGCGTCTTTCTTTGTGCTTCCAGAAGCCCCATTCTGTTGCAGTTGTCTCTGTCAGACCTTTGGGAATGGGGATCATGCTTATTGTGCAAGTCATAGTTCAAACCCTAAACTAGGGCTTTTTTATTGGTCCCAAGATGTATACTGTCTGGTCGTGGTTCTAGTAGCCAGTCATCTGTAAGTCACGATCTTGGCTTTTGGACCTACCAAAGGGTGCCGAGTCTTCTGGTTTTGTCTTGTCGTTAGCTGGTAAGGTAGGCTAATCTGCTCTAAGGTCAAGTTGTTCACATTTTCCTCGTTGTCAGGATATCATGTTAGAGCTGGCCCTTGTTGTTGACCCCGCAGTATTAAGGCTGTCCTAGATGGAGTTTGTTTCCTGCAGCTGTTGTGAAGAGCTGTGCCGATTCTATGTCTGGGATCCAGGGTTCAAGGCTGGATGAATGGTATCTAATCATCTGAGGTCTAAGTTGATTCCACATGACATATTTTTAAGGTAGGAGATATCCCTGTATTGTAAACAACTATGAGTTCCTATCTCTAGTAGATAACAGCTCTTTTTTATATGTAAGATTTCCCCTTTATTTAGTGTGTCTTTGCAGGGGGAAGTGGAGCTACATTGTATTGTCGGTGTAGTTGGGGATGGACAGAGGGGATAACAGACACAGGTCACATACCCAAACATGATAAAAAAAGTAAATAAAAATAAAATAAAATAAAATAAATAAAAATGTATGTGCTCACAAATGTATATATAGGACCAACATTTAAAAAAATAAATAAATAAATTTAAGGAAAAAAAAAAGAACTAAAATGAGTTAGCGAAGTTTTTAAAGGACCAAAGTGGTGCAAAAGACTACCTTACATTTGGGGGAGAGCAGGTAACGAGGTGGTGTATTTTTTTTTTTTTGTGGTTTTTGGGTCACACCCAGCAGTGCTCAGGGATTATTCCTGGCTCCAGGCTCAGAAATTGTTCCTGGCAGGCACAGAGGACCATATGGGACGCCGGGATTCGAACCGATGACCTCCTGCATGAAAGGCAAACGCCTTACCTCCATGCTATCTCTCCGGCCCCTGCGAGGTGGTGTATTACAGGTCTTATGCCTATGTTGGAAGTACAGTTTTTCCCATTGTATTTTGGGTTTTTCTTGTGATGTGTGGGTTCCCAGGCATCTTCCTATCACACCCCCTGACCTTCCTCAGGTTGGTAAAAATTTGCGGCAGGGAGGTCTTGGAAGAGTTCTTGCACTGGGGATACTTTTGGACCTAGGTCGGTTACAAGAAACAGTCCACGTTAGGGGGAGTTGGTAGGGAGGGCCTCGCAGCATGAGTCCGCAGGAGAGTTGGCTGTCTTTTCTTGCCCGGAACGAGGTGTGGGTTTGACTGGGTGTCCCTTCTCTTGGGTGCTGGGTACTGGTTCATTGGGGTAGGAGGTCGATCTTGTTGCCTAATAGATTAAGGACTGAGGGTGAAGTGTTTTAATATAGAGGGAGGTCTGGATGGGATTGAGGGGTGGAGGGATAGTTGGATTTCCAGAGGGGGGAAAGGGTAAGGTGTATGGAAGGGGTAGGGAGGGAGAAAAGAGAAAAATACATTAGAAAGAAAGGGAGAAGAGAACGGATAGAAAGTAAAGAAAAAAATAGAAAAGAAGAAAATAACCAAGAAAGTGGTGAGAAGAGAGGAGAGAATAGCAAGGGAATGCTAGTTTGCTTGAATGTGTTCAGTGAATAGAGCATGTAGTTTGGGTCTGTATGTCGCTGTTACTGCTTCGGTGGTCTGACTAGTCACGTGCTTGAAACCCTAAAAGAAGGTAAACCTAGAGATAAAGTGTATGTTAAAGAGTTTTCTCGGGGCCATCTCGTAGTGCAAACTGGGTATGGTATCTCGTGTGGTATCCCGAGCTGCCATCTTAGCTTGTCCACCCTTTGTATCCAAGAACGCCTGTGG
Source organism: Suncus etruscus (assembly GCF_024139225.1). Lineage (NCBI taxonomy): Eukaryota > Metazoa > Chordata > Mammalia > Eulipotyphla > Soricidae > Suncus > Suncus etruscus. The sequence goes on along the minus strand of NC_064864.1, from coordinate 55,408,920 downwards.
ACAGAAAAGCTGAGAGGTTATTTTAAATATAGTAAGATAGAGGCATTAATACGTAGTTTTATGGGATGTTTCCATTGGAGTCAGTGGTTTGCCATGGTATTCTTTACCTGTGTTCCTGTATACGATTTCTACAGGATTATTATGGGCCATTATTGTACAAGGTTGATTACATACCTGTTCTCTCTATGCTGCTGTTCTGGTGTTGCTGTTTTCTTTGTGGTGTAATGTGTAGTCGAGAGTTTGTGTTGTTCCTTTTTCATGTGTTTTGGGCACTGTTCCCAGGTATATGTTGACTATTACAGTGATTGAAGTTTCTACCCTGTTAGACCCTGTTATTTGATTATTAAGTATTAGTTGTGATTGAGATGTATGTTCTATGTGCTTCAGAATAGTGCTACCATTGTGTGTTTATCTTTTGTCTTCTGACTTACTTCGTTTAACATAACATGATCTAGGTCCATCCACGTTGCTGCAAAATCTGTGATTGTATCGTTTCTGACTGCCATGTAATATTCCATTGTGTATAGATACCACATCTTAATGATCCATTCATCTGTTGTTGGACATTGAGGTTGGTTCCAAGATTTGGCTATTATACTGAGTGCTGCGATAAATAGTGGGGTGCACACGTATTTTGGAATGAATGTTCTTCCAACTTGGGGGTATATACCTAGGAGTGCAATTGCTGGGTCACAAGGGAGGTCAATTCTGAGTTCTTTGAGTACTCTTCAGACTGTTCTCCATAGATGTTGGATTAGGGGGCATTCCCACCAGCAGTGGATGAGAGTTCCCTTCATACCGCATCCACACCAACAAAGATTGTTCTCAGTGTTTTTGATGTGAGCCATCCTCACTGGTGTAAGGTGGTATCTCATTGTTGTCTTGATTTGGATCTCCCTGATGATGAGTGAAGGTGAGCATGTTTTCATGTGTTTGTTGGCCATCCTTCTGTCTTCCTCAGAGAAGTGTCTATTCATTTCATCTTCCCATTTTTTTATGGCTTTATTTCGTTTTGGGGGGCTCTGCTTTATGAGTGCTTTGTATGTTCTAGATATCAGCCCTTTATCTGATATGTCGAGTGAAAAGATTTTTTCCCATTCTGTTAACTGTCTTCTTGCATTAAGTAAGGTTTCTTTCACCATGCAGAAGATTTTTAGTTTGATGTAGTCCCTTTTGTTTATATTTACTGCTAAGGTTCTTGCCATTGGTGCTCCATTCTCGAAGACCTTTTTGATATATAGGTCTTCGAGTGTTCTGCCTATTTTATTCTCGATAAACTTTATAGATTCGGGTCTGATTTCAAGGTCTTTGATCCATTTTGAGTTAACTTTTGTATAAGGGGTGAGGTATGGGTTGATTTTCACTTTCGTACATGTGGTTTTCCAATTGTACCAACACCATTTGTTGAATAGACTTCCTTTGTTTCATTTCAGGTTCTTGCCTCTTTTATCAAATATTAGTTGGCTGTATATCTTGGGGTTTATGTCTGAGAATTCTGTTCTGACCCACTGGTCTGAGGTCCTGTCTCTGTTCCAGTACCATGCTGTTTTGATTACTATGGCTCTGTAGTATAGTTTCAAGTTAGGTAAGGAGATGCCTCTCAGCTTTTTGTTTTTCAGTATGTGTTTGGCTATCCTGGGTCTTTTGTGGTTCCAGATAAATGTTGTGATTGATTGTTCTATTTCATTAAAGAATGGTGTCTGGATTTGTATAGGGATTGCATTAAATCTATATAGTAGTTTGGGTAGGATAGTCATTTTGACTATGTTAATTCTACCTATCCATGAGCATGGGATGTTCTTCCATTTCTTTAGATCGTCTTCAATTTCTTTCTGAAGCGTTTTGAAGGTTCCCTGGTATAGGTCTTTCACTTCCCTTGTAAGGTTGATTCCTAGGTACCTGATATTTTTTGATACTATTTTAAATGGTATTGTATTTTTAATCTCTCTCTCCTCGACTTCGTTGTTTGTATATAGAAACGCTACTGTCTTTTGTGTATTGATTTTGTATCCAGCCACTTTGCTGTATTGGTTAATTGTTTCTAGGAGTTTTACTGTGGACTCTTTAGGATTTTCGATGTATATCATTATATCATCTGCAAATAGAGATAGTTTGTGTTACTCTTTCCCAATTTGGATTCCTTTGATTCCCTTCTCTTGTTGGATTGCTATTGCTAGCACTTCTAAGGTTATATTGAATAAGAGTGGAGAGAGTGGGCAGCCTTGCCTAGTTCCTGACCTTAGTGGGAATGCTTCTAGTTTCTCGCCATTAAGTATAATGTTGGCTGTAGGCTTTTCATAGATAGCTGTAACTATCTTGAGGAAGGTTCCTTCTAACCCTATTTTGCTCAGTGTCTTGGATTATGTCAAACGCCTTCTCTGCATCTATTGATATGATCATGTGGTTTTTGTTTTTCATGTTGTTGATGTGATGTATAATGTTGATTGATTTGCATATGTTGAACCAACCTTGCATTCCTGGTATAAAACCCACTTGGTCATGATGTATGATCTTTTTGGTGAAGTGCTGGATTCGGTTTGCTAAGATTTTGTTGAGTATCTTTGCATCTATGTTCATTAGTGAGATTGGTCTGTAGTTTTCTTTCTTGGTGGTGTCTTTTCCATCTTTGGGAATGAGTGTGATATTTGCCTCATAGAAGGAGTTAGGGAGGATTCCTGTTTTATCTATGGTTTGGAAGAGCCTATGGAAAAGTGGTAGTAACTCTTCTCGGAATGTTTGGTAGAATTCACCTGTAAATCCATCTGGTCCTGGGCTTTTGTTCTTAGGGAGTGTTTTAATTACAACTTCAATTTCCTCTGAGGTGATTGGTCTGTTTAGGCTTTCTAGATCTTCCTTGTCCAGTCTCAGAAGAGGGTTTTTCTCCAAGAATCTGTCGATTTCTCCTGGGTTCTCTATCCTAGCTGAGTATAGTTGTTCATAATATGATCTTATGATATGTTGTATTTCTTGGGGTTCTGTTGTAATATCTCCCCTTTCATTTGTGATCCTACTGATTTGGGTGTTTTCCCTCTTTTTTTTGGTGAGTTTTGCCAGTGGTTTGTCTATCTTGTTTATTTTTTCGAAAAACCAACTCCTGGTCTCATTGATTTTTTGTATTGTTTTCTTGGTTTCGATGTTGTTTATTTCTGCTCTGGTTTTTATTATTTCTTGCCTTCTGGTTGTGGTTGGATTTCTCTGTTGCTGTTGTTCCAATTCTTTGAGGTGATCTTTTAAACTGTTGGTTTTGTTATTTTCCTGTTTCTTGACATAGGCCTGTATTGCTATGAGTTTCCCCCTAATTACTGCTTTTGCTGTGTCCCACAAATTTTGACATGTTGTCTCTTCATTGTCATTTGTCTCAAGGAATCTTTTTATTTCTTCCTTGAGTTGTTCTTTGATCCAGCTGTTGTTGAGCAGCATGTTGTTTAATCTCCAGGTATTAGTTTTTCTCCATTGCTTCTTCTTGATGTCAATTTTGACCTCTGTTGCATAGTGATCTGAAAGGGTACTTCTAATGATCCTTACCTTTGTGGTCTTATATAGGTTGGCTTTGTATCCTAAGACATGGTCTATTCTGGAGAAGGTTCCATGTGGGCTTGAGAAGAATGTGTATTCTGCTTTTTGGGGATGGAGGGCTCTATATAAGTCTATTAGCCCCAAATCTTCTAATTTTTCATTTAGAGCTCTTATTTCTTTGCTATTTTTCTGTTTGGTGGATCTGTCCAGTGGTGAAAGTGGAGTATTGAGGTCCCCTACTATTATCACATTTCCCTTCATATGTTTCTCCAGGTTTGCCAGTAGTTGCCTCACATATTTTGCTGACTCTACATTAGGTGCATAGATATTGACCAGGGTTAGTGTTTCTTGATCTAATGTTCCCCTGATCAGTAAGTAGTGACCCTCTTTGTCTCTGATCACTTTCTTGAGGTTGAATGCAATTTGGTCTGATATAAGAATGGCTGTCCCTGCTCTTTTTTGTTTTCCATTGGCCTGAATAATTACTTTACATCCTTTTATTCTAAGCCTATGCTTATCCTGTAGTGTAGGTGTGTTTCTTGCAGACAGCAGAAGTCCGGTTTATTTTTCCTAATCCAGTTCTCTACTATGCGTCTTTTAATTGGAGAGTTTAGTCTGTTAACATTTAGGGAGATTATTGAGAGAGAGGACTGTTGTGCAGTTGTGTTGTGTAGGGTGGCTTTTTATACAATCGGGGGTTTGGATTGTGTAATTCATCTCTGAGTACGTCGTTTAGAATCGGCTTAGTTTGCACAAATAGCTCTAGTTTGGTCTTGTTTGAAAATGTTTTTAGTCTGTCCTCCCATATGAATGATAATTTTGCTGGATATTGGACTCTAGGTTGGAAGTTTCTTTCATTCAGTCGTTTAAATATGTCATTCCACTGTCTTCTAGCTTGAATTATTTCGACTGGCAGATCTGGTTTGATTCTTATGTCCCTACCTTTGTACTTGAGGTTTTTTTCTCGCTTATTGCCTTAAGAAGTTCCTCTTTCTCTTTGTTTTTTGCCATTTGGATTACTATATGTCTTGGTTTTGGTTTATTGGGGTCTATTTTATTAGGGACCCTCTTGATTTCCTGGATTTGCCCTGAAGTTTCATTCCAGAGGGTGGGGAAGTTCTCTGCTATTATCTCTCTGACTACTTGTTCTTCCCCTTTCCCTATTTCCTCTCCTTCTGGTATACCCACAATTCTAAGATTATTTCTTTTGTCCTTGTTCATTAGATACTGGACTTTTCCTTCCAGTGCTTTGCCTTTTATTTCTTTGTTGGTTTCTTGGTCATTTTTTGTTTGCAGTTTTCCTTCGAGTTCTTCAATGTGTTTCTCCAATTCTGTGTTTCTGCTAGTAAGGCTTGTTACTTTGTCTGTTAATTCCTTCACTTCTTTTTGTATGGAATCTCTCATGTTCTTTAACATTTCTTCTTTAATTTGGCTGATTCGTTCATCCATAGATTTCTTATACTCGGTAGCTAGGGTTTCTCTCATTTCTTTTATTAATTTTTGCATTTCCTTCCTCATGGCTGCTTTTAGGTCTTCTTCACATGTATGTGTGCATTTTGGTGGACTTGGAAACTTGCAAGGGTTTGTCACCATATCTCCAGATATTAGGGTTCTCCTTGATTTATGCATATTTCTTTGTATTTAATCGTGTGCTTTAGAGTGCTGTGCTTCTAAATTCCTCCTGTTTTGATCCCCTGTGGTTTGGGAATGGGTTCCCTCCCTGAGGGTGGTTTTAGAGGGAGTTTTTGGTGAACTCGCTGAGGTTTGGTTCCTCCTGTGCTCTTTATGTGGCCTGGTTAGTTGTTTTGCCCTTTTGTTGGCAGTTAGTACTGGTCCTCTCCTGACCACAATGGTGGGGGGCACTGTTGAGCCTAGCTCTTTCTCCCCTCCTCTACTACCTGCAAGTCAGCCTTCCTCTTTATTCCTGTCAGCAGGTGTAGTTCGTCTTCTGGCCACACTGTTTGCGGGCGCTGTTGAGCATAACTCTCTGTTCCCTCCCTTATCTGGGAGTCAATGAAGCTCTGCTCCTCCGAGTTTCTGCGGAAGAAATTCCCCCATTCAAGCCCTCCCGGTACCTGCTCTCAGCCCTTGGGGGGGTCTCAGGTCCACTCTGGGGCTCGGGGCTAGGTTGCTCTAGGTTACCTAAAGGTCCAGGGGGCAGGCCCGAGCTCACCCAGTCTATTCATCCCAGCCTATCCCAGTGGGGCAGGTGACTCTGGCCCACTAAGTACTAGGGAATGCCCTCCTCTGTCTATGCTCGGGTCGGGTGGGGAGAACTCTGGGGCCTGGAAAGTGAGGCGACTGGTGGTGTGGACTCTGTGCCAACAAGCTGGCGTGTGCGGCGTTCTCTGATTGCCCACGTGGGAGTGCCTTAGGGGAGCGCACTCACCCTGAGCACCGGCGGGTCATGAGCGCGGGGGTCCCTACACCCCAGTGGAGCAACTCCGGGTCCCTGCAGTCTCCGGCCATTACTTTCTTTTGGAGGTTTGTTAGTAATGGAGGTACTCCACTTTTCTGCCATGAAGTGTTGGGTTTTCTGGTGTCCAGCATGGGGTGTGTGGTGGGATTTGGCTTCATGTGGAGACTATCCCAGTGTTTCAGTCCATATTTTGAGTTCAGTTTGTGGATCTTGGCCATTTCTGTCAGAGTGTTTTGGGTATGACTGGTTCTTCTGTGTCTTCAAGCAGAAAGAGGAATCTGCTTAGGTTGGATATGTTTTAAGGATACATTTTCACTCCTCTTAAAATAAGTTACTCCATAATAATAAAATAGATCTGATTATGTGGCATTTATCTACTGTATAATTAATTTTATGTATTAATTTTAAATTGTCTGAACTCTGCTGGAACTCAGATGCCAGCAACCCTAACTGCCTGTCTTCTGTGCTTTGCTCCATTTTCGGCCAATTTCATCCTGTGTGTGGCTCATCTGCAGATGGCTCATCTTCCCTGGAGGTGAGTCTACAAGCCCAGAAAGGGTGGATCCAGAGGAGCATGGCCGCTCTGCTTTGCTTCCTCGCCATGCCAATGAATACAACCACAACACGTCGAAAAACCCACAATACAAGTGTGACAATGGGGAAGCAACACAGGTCAGCACCAGACATAGAGAATGATGATGGCAACTCTAATGACTTGAACATGACCAACCAGCTAGTCAGTCTCTCAGATAAGGAGTTTAGAGTTGAAATATGGAAGATGTTCAAAGAACTCAAAGAAAGTATAGAAGAGAACAATAATAAGAATCAAGAGAATATGAAGATAGAAATCAGAAAACTCCGAACTGAAATTTCAGGTCAAATAACAGGTCTGAAAAACTCAGTAGATGAATTGAAGAAAAACATGGTTGAGCTTTCTCATGGGTTAACAGCAGCTGAGGATAGAATTAGTACACTGGAAGATGAAATTAATAACAACTCCATATAGCAGAAGAAATTAGAAAAAAGCCTTAAAGCAAATGATCAAACAATGGAAAAATTACTCAAAGAATGGGAACAGATGAAAATAGAAGTCTATGGTAAGCTCAACAGAAACAACTTAAGAATCATTGGAGTCCCAGAGACCCATGAAGAAAATTTCCAGGAAGAATCAATGGTCAAGAACATCATTAAAGAGAAACTACCAGAGCTAAAGAATACATGCAATCAAATCCTGCATGCCCAAAGAGTACCAACTAAAAGAGACCCCAGAAAAGAACACCCCAAGACACATCCTAGTCACATGATGAATCCCACAGATAAAGACAGAATTCTGAAAGCAGCAAGATCGAAAAGAGAAATTACATTCAAGGGAACATCCTTGAGATTTACTGCAGACCTGTCACCGGAAACACTCAAGTCCAGAAGGCAGTGGTGGGACATAGTGACAAAACTCAATGAAATAAATGCTTCGCCTAGAATACTGCACCCAGCAAAACTCACTTTCAGGTTTGAAGGAACAATACATGGATTCAGAGACAAACAACAGCTCAGAAACTTTACAGACTCAAAACCATTCTTAAAAGAAAAACTGAGCAGCCTACTTTAAGACAAGACTGACCAACAGACACACCAAACTTCGATATAAAGATGGTACTAACTCCCAGGACAATTCTTTCTCTCAATGTCAATGGACTAAATGCACCAGTTAAGAGACACAGAGTGGCTAAATGGATCCCAAAACTCAATCCAACCTTCTGCTGCCTACAAGAAACGCACCTGAATAGTCAGAACAAACATAGACTCAAAATAAAAGGCTGGAGGAAAATCATCCAAGCAAACAACACCCATAAAAAAGCTGGTGTAGCCATACTAATATCAGATGATGCAAACTTTATACTTAGGAAATTTGTAAGGGGCAAAGATGGACATTTTGTATTAACCAAGGAAAACATACAGCAGGAAGAAATCACTCTCCTAAACATTTATTCACCGAATGAGGGGCCATCAAAATATTTAATACAATTGTTGACAAATCTGAAAAACAATATCATAACAACACAATAATTGTGGGAGACCTCAACACGGCTTTGTTAACACTTGACAGTTCAACCAGACTGAAACCCAACAAAAATATACTAGACCTGAAAAGAGAAATGGAATAAAGAGCCCTAGTAGATATATACAGGTACTCCACCCCCCAGAAGCCTGGATACACATTTTTCTCTAATGTAAGTGGGGAATTCTCCAGGGTAGACTACATGATAGCACATAAAATGTACCTCCATAATATCAAGAATTTAGCAATTTTGCAGGCTACCTTCGCTGACCACAATGTCCTGAAATTATATATGAACTACAAAGGGATACAGAAGAAAAACTTTAATACCTGGAAGTTAAACAGCCTAATACTGAATAACCAGTGGGTCCGAGATGAAATCAAAGAGAAAAATATTTAATAAAATTGTTGACAAATTTGAGAAAAGGCCAGTTTTGCCTTAGGTTATCACTTGGCAGAATAGCAACAATGAACTTATCAAACACTAATATATGATGAGAATTAACAATGACAAGTACATTAAAAAAAGAAACTTTGTGTGTTTTCCCCTTGCTTTGAAACAATTGTTAGAACACATCTTACTTACTCTAAAACTGATGAAATAATCTACAAGAATATTTTTCTCAGGGCCACAGCGGTGGCACAAATGGTAAGGCATTTGCCTTACATGCACTAACCTAGGACAGACACGGTTCTATCCCCCAGTGTCCCATATGGTCCTCTAAGCCAGGAGGGATTTCTGAGTGCATACCCAGGAGTAACCCTGAGTGTCACTAGGTATGGCACAAAAAAGCAAAATAAAAAATTTTTTAAGCTGATAGAATCAATAATAATGTTTCTTTAGTCAGTTATTTATTATTGTGTAGACTAAGAATGTGTTTGGTCTTTTAATCTCATCTGCCCTCTTTTTTTTTTAATTTTTATTGTGACCAAAGTGTATTACAACTCTTTCACTGCATCATTTATGGTACATAGTGACAATGAATAAGGAGCATTTCCACCACCAGTGCTGTCCTCCCTCTGCCCCTGTTCCCAGTATGCATTCCATATCTCCCTCCTTCCCCCACCCAAAATGCTAGTGCAACTGGTCTCCACTTTACAGCTTGTTGTAGATTGAGCATTCATTCCACCATCATTGGAGATAAAAAGGATAAAAAAGGGAGAAAAATTTGGTGAAAACTACAAAAAAGAAAGAAGAGAGAGAGAGAGAAAAGAAAAATGGAAGAAAAAAGAAAAAAATGGACCTGGCAAATAAAAATAGAAATAAATCTCTGTATAAATAATAACCACAAGAGTGAAAAAGAAAGAGAAAAGTGGAAGAAAAAGAGAAGGAAAATAAAGTCAAAAACTAACAAATCAAACAAAATAAGAAAAAATATGGGTGCTGGAGTGGCAGGGTTTGGTGTCCTCCCCACTTCTTCTTCTTCTTTTTTTTTTTTTTGCATAGGCACTGTAAGCATTGGGGAAGAAAGGGATTTCCTGTGGCCTAAGAGATTCAGGGTTTCTCCATCCTTGAAGCATGCCATCATGGGATCAACCCCTGGCTCCATATATACTCATTACCCCATTCCAAAGGCTTTTTTGTGATGCCAGGAATGTTTCCTCTCGGTTGTGTGTGAGAAAATCAAGTTACTGTAGCTAGCGATCTTGATATTTGTGCGGGTTATAGGTCAGGGTCTAGGATAGAATTACCCCATCCCAAAGGCTTTTTTGTGATGCCAGGAAATTTTCCTCTCGGTTGTATGTGAGAAAATCAAGCCACTTTAGCTAGTGATCTTGGTATTTTCACGGGTTCTAGGTCAGGGTCTAGGATAGAGTCTCTAGGTTCTAGAGGTTCCTATCCATCGTTGTGTTCAGTTCTGTAACACTTGCTCCCTGTTTTTGTTCAGTCCCTAAGCCAAAGCCTAGGATATTATGGATCCAAAGGTTCTGGTCAGTCTCTGTTGTCCAAGTTGGACCTCTGCAATAAGACATCTTGTTGTTCTTGTTGTTGTTTTTTATGTGTCCTGGGCTACAGCCTATGGTTAGGCTAATAAGGGTTTTCCTTATTAGTCCCAAGGTAGGTTCTGTTCAGTCATGGTTGTCAAAGTCAGTTTTCTGTTGTTGGTGCTCTTATTTTTCACAGTTCAAAGGACGATATCTCTTCTGGTTTCCATTTAGTGTTAGGTAATGTGATAGGACAGCCTGGTCTTAGGTCAAGTTTTCCTTTCCTCGTTGTCATATCAAAACTGGCACAAGGTGTTGCCAGAGCAGTGTTATAAATCTCCCAATGGAGCTTAGTTCCTGGTGGTGTTGCCCGGAGCTGTATCATTTTTATGTCGGGGATCTGGGGTTTGGCATTGAAGTAACACTGTCCAATCTCCTGGGGACTGCTTTTTATCCACATGACACATGTTCAGGATGGGAGGCACCCTTATGCTATAAAAAGTGAGTTCTTATCCCTAGAAGATAAGATCTTGTTTCTGTGACTATGGTTTCCCCCCCCTTTTTTTACTGTGTTGCTGGTGCTATTCTGAGTAAGGATGACATGTTGCACACACAACTCTGTCATCTGGTTTTGTTCTGAGCTTTTATTCCAGTCAAGTCTTTTAGTACCAAGCAACACAAAAGTGGTAAAGATAGAGAAAAAAATGTATATATTAAAATAGAACAAATAAATAAAACTGAGTTAAAAAGAAAAGTTATTCGAATAAAAGAAGTGGTAGAGGAGGCTACCTGTATATTTAGGAATATAAATTTTAAGATGTATTGTTATACAGGTATTGAGCTTCCATAGGCAATATAAGACTCCCAATTAGGTCTTTTGATATATTCTTGTGGGGAGTAAAAGCCAAAGTACTTTTCAATTTACAGGCCTTGGAATTGAGTTTGAGAGATGCTTTGCTGCATTATGAGACTATATATTGTCTTTGAGCTGGGGGTTTTGCTGAGGCTGATTTTTGTATTGTGTAACAGTCCACGATTTGGTGGGGGTGAGAGGGGCCATCAAGCATGAGTCAGCAGGCATGCTGGTTGTAGTTCTTTGCCGAGGCATGAGAACAGGGAGCCAGAGGATGTCTTTCACTGAGGAGCTGGAAGGTTGTCTGTTGGGGCAGGAGGTCAATCTTGGTGCCTAATGAGTTAAGAACTGAGATTAAAGAGGGTTAAATTAGGGGAAGATAATGATCAGGATTGGGAGATGAGGGGATAGAAGAAACACAGGGTAAGGGGAGAGGCAATACATGACAGGGACTATATATATATATATAAATTGTTTGTGATTTCAGCTTGGAGTCAGTATGGAAAGTCACATCCACATAAAGAATGACTTTAAAGATCTATTTGAGTGTTATCATCCAAATCTTTGGCATTCCATTTCCTTTCCTAGGAACCATCTAGAATGAAGGACATTTTTAGATAATGCTTAAAAAGTATATTTGTTATGAAAATGAGTATTAGTAATAAAAGACACCACTTCAAGGGGTCCAGTATGAATATGGGAAGAGTTTCCCTGCTCTCCCCTCCCCCCAGAGTCCAGTTTCTAGGCCTGGCCCTGAAGACCAGTTTGGCATTGGGGGGGGGGATCTCGGTCTCTTGGACTAAGTGGTCAGTCCAGGAGGCCATTGGCCAGCTGTCTGCCCATATTCCCAGCCATACCCGTAGGAGAGAAGCAGGAATCCTGGCATGTGGGATCTTCTGGGTCCAGCTGCAGCCTCCCTATCCAGTATGAAAAAGCATGGGGGAGGAGTTTGCCTCCTCCCCATCCCCCCAGAGCCCATGCCAGACCTGCCCTTGAAAGCCATCCTGGCATGGGGAGCTCTCGGTCTCCTTGACTAACTGGTCAGTTCTGAAGGCCTTTGACATCTTCCCTCTTTTAACAATAGCACTTTGCTATAATATTAAAGAGACAATAAAATTGTACTTTATCAATTAATAGTTGACTAACAAGAATCATATTCAAAAAAAAGAATAAGTATTTTTCTAATTTCTGTTGGCTAGCAAGAATCATATCCAAGAGGAAATAATAAATATTTTTCTGATGTCTGTTTATGATAAATGAAACTGATGATAAAGAATTTACAATATACATATAATATTTAGATGTCTGTCTAATAATTGTGCTGTCACATAATGTTTAATCCAATGGCTAATACACATGTCACACTTGATCTACCAAACGTACTACAATTCATTATTTTTTTAAATATGAATCAGAATCCCAATAAATTGGATTCAGTTCCAACTACTCTTGAATGTGTCTGGTCTCTGAGTACCCATTCTTCACAGACTCCTCGCTCCTATCCCCCTATCAAATAACCCTGAAATCTCTCTCACTGCTGCCTGACTCAGCTGGCCTGTGACATGCTATATGCAAAATAAAAAATAATGTGCATTCTGCAGATTTGGCTAAAATGTTCTATAAATATTTATTAGGTCAAATTGGATATAAACTAGAATAAGAGATGTATCATAGGCCTTCCAATATACCCAAAAGCAAAATCTTCATCTACATTTTACATTAAGGATATTATTAAAATAGATTGAAGCAGATACCCAAATCATTTGAATCAAATGTGACACTAATTCATATTTAGACATAGTTCCTGATATAGTGCATTAGCTAGTTCTTGTCTAAATGAATGTCCTCTTGGTATAAACATTTTATTTTTGCCATTGACAACAGGTAAAGCAAGGGGCATAAAGAATTTATCTTTGGTCCAAATGTAACATAGATGAATATGGTTTAAAAATGACTAGAGATGGGGCTGAAGCAGTGGCACAAGCAGTAAGGCATCTGCCTTGCCTGCGAACTGAGGTTCGATCCCCCGGCATCCCATATGGTCGTCCAAGCCAGGAGTTATTTCTGAGCACATAGCCAGGAGTATCCCCTGAGTGTCACCTGGTTTGGCCCAAAAAAACACAAACAAATAAGAAAAAGAAAAAAAATGACTAGAGAAACAATAGCTACTCCCATATAAAATTATGTTTTATAGATAATGTGGCCATAATCCAAAAGTTACTTATTACATAATAAATGAACTGAAAGTTATGATCAAGGTAGTGTTTTTCTTATATATACAGCCTATAATTCCATTAAAATGATTTTATTACAGACATTTTAAAATTTTTATTTTATTGAAACAAATGTGATCAACAGAATTCTTCATAGTTGAATTTGAGATATGCAAATTCTCTCTCACCACCAATGTCAACCTCCCTCCACCAGTGACTCCAGTGTGCATCCTATATCACCACCATTTGCCCCTGGCCTGCCAGTATAACAGGCCCCTTTAAGCTTAGATTGTTAAAGTTTAAGTCGCTTTATTCTATTATTATTGGCTTTAGCTTGGATGTTTAGTTTTTTTTTATTTATTTTCCCACCAATGCAACTGAGACCACTTGGGCTCTGGCCACAAGCATTTCTTTGTTCCTTTCTTCTTAGTTTTATAGAAAAATGTGGGAATATGTGGTAAAATAAAGTATACCGTGTCCCAAAGTTTTATGAAAAAAGGCAGGAGCTCAAAAATAATTTTATAACACCTCCTTTAAGAAATTTTCAATTTAATCAAATAAGGACCAAGAAATTTACTATAGTATTCAAGGTCAGAGTTAATAAGTGATGGTAGGTGGAAGAAAAATTAGGGTTTAAATTTGGGGCAGTATTTGACTCCCAAAATGAATGTGTTGCCAATAGTCCTGGTTTATACCACCTGTCCTCATGAGGGCTAGGTAATTTAAAATATATAGTTAGTAGATTTATTTTTGTTGCAGTTTTGTATTTTGTTCTTTTGGACCACATATGGCAGTGCTCACGGCTTACTCTTATTTCTGAGCTCAGAGATGAGGTATCAGGGATTGAATCCAGATCATACAAGGCAAACACTGTATGCACTGTTACTATTTCTATCCTCAGTAAGTACTCTAGTATTTATGGTATTAGATATGAGATTTTTTTATAATGGGAACCAAATCTATTTCCATCGCATTGCTGGTGATTTATTTCTTCCTCTACAGGAAGGAGCTTATGGAGCTAAGCACATGGTTGGTGCTTAAGAACTATCATATAATAGACTGGATTGTTATTATTATTTTGGTTTTGGGGCCAGTACCCCAGTGACACTCGGGTTACTCCTGGCTCTGTGCTCAGAAATTACTCCTGCTTAGGGGACCATATGGGACATGGGGGGATTGAACCTAGGTCTGTCCTGGGTCAACCTCTTGCAAGGCAAATGCACTATCACTGCATTATCACTCCGGCCTCAAGAATCTTATTTTTAAAGCATGATACCAGAATCTAATTTAGGACCTAACACACTGTCTAGTATACTCAGTGTATTATTAAACAAACAAAACTGGACTCTGCTGGGCCTCAAGCATGGAAGACATCTTGGGCCTTCACTCAGCTTACTTCGGCCTGGAAACTTTGATCCTCTGTAGCATCCTTCCCTGAGGGCTCGCTTCTCCTGAGGTGAGTCTTCCCTGCCCAGAGACTGTGGATATAGCTGACTCTGCTGGGCCTCTTAAGCATAGCAGACAACTTGGGCTTTTGCTCTACTTGCTTCGTCCTGGGAAATTTGATCTTCTCTGGCATCCTTTCCTGAGGAATCGCTTCTCCTGAGGCGAGTCGTTCTGCCTACAAGGGGTAAAGCCAGAGGAGTGTCACATACTCCACCTAGCTGATGAATAGCACCACAACACATAGAAAAATCCACTATACAAGCATGACAATGGGGAAACAATGCAGACCAACTACAGGCATAGAGAATGAAGATAGCAATTCTGAAGACCCAAAAAGCCAACTACATAGTTAGTCTCTCAGATATGGAATTTAGAGAATAAATATGGAGGATGTTCATAGAACTCAAAGAAATCATATCGGGTTAAACAGAACACTAAAAAGAATCAAGAAAATATGAAGATAGAAATCAGAAAACTCAAAATTGAAATAACAGCCTCTCCAACAGAGTAATGGCAGTTGAAGAAAAAATTAGTGAGCTGAAAGATGAGATGCATAACAACTCCATACAGCAGAAGAGATTAGAAAAAAGCCTTAAAGCAAATGATCAGACAATGAAAAAATTACTCAAAGAATATGAACAGATGAAAATGCTCCTTCTAGAATACTGCACCCATCAAAACTCACTTTCAGGTTTGAAGACAGTACACATAGCTTCACAAATAAACAACAGATAAGAAACTTTCCAGACTCAAAACCAGCCTTAAAAGAAAAACTGCAATGTCTACTTTAAGACATGACTTACCAACAGACACACCAAACTTCTACACAAAGATGGCACTGAATCCCATGACAATTATCTCTCTCAATGTCAATGGACAAAATGTACCTATTAAAAGATACAGACTGACTAAATGGATCAAAAAATTGAATCCAAACTTCAGCTACCTAAGTCAGAACAAACATAGACTCAAAATCAAAGGCTGGACAAAAAGCATTCAAGCAAACAACACCCCTAATAAAGCTGTAGTGGCCACACTAATATCAGATGACAGAGACTTTATACTCAAAAAAGTTGTAAGGGACAAAAATGGACATTTTGTACTAATCAAGGGATATGTACAGAAGGAAAAAAAATCACTCTCCTAAACATATATGCTCCCAATGAGGAACCAGCAAAGTATTTAATACAATTGTTGAAAAATCTGAAAAAGGATATCAAGAACAACACAGTAATTTTAGGAGACCTTAACATGGCCCTTTTAACACTTGATAGGTCAACCAGTCTGAAACCGAACAAAAATATACTAGATCTGAAAAGAGACATGGAAGAAAGAGGCCTAGTAGATATATATAGGGCACTCCATCTCCAGAAACCTGGATAAACCTTGTTCTCCAATGTACATGGGCCATTCTCCAGGATAGACCACATGCTGGCACATAAAACATACCTCCATAAAATCAAGACAATAGAAATTTTGCAGGCTACCTTAGCTGACCACAGACTCTGAAATTAGATGTGAACTACAAAGAAACACAGAAGAAAAACTTTAACACCTGGAAATTAAAAAGCCTTACTACTGAACAAGTGGAACCAAGATGAAATCAAAGAGAAAATCAAACCAAAGGACAGTGAAGACACAAACTATCAGAACTTATGGGAAACAGCAAAAGCAGTTTTGAGAGGATAATTAATAGCTTAGCAAGCACACATCAGGAAGAAACAAGGGGAATACCTGAATAGCTTAATGATGCCACTTATAAAATCAGAAAATGATCAACAAAAGAAACAAGAATAGGGAAACAGAAGGTAATAAAGCTTGGTTGGTCTGTCTTTTCTTAAAGTAGATCTTTCAGTTTTTCTTTTAAGGCTGGTTTTGAGTCTGTAAAGTTTCTTAGCTGTTGTTTATCTGTGAAGCTATATATACTTCCTTCAAACCTGAAAGTGAGTTTTGCTGGGTGCAGTATTCTAGGCAAAGCATTTATTTTATTGAATTTTTTCACTATATCCCACCACTGCCTTCTGGCCTTGAATGTTTCTTGTGACAGGTCTGCTGTAAATTTCAAGGATGCTCCCTTTAATGTAATTTCCATTTTTGATCTTGCTGCTTTCAGTATTCTGTCTCTATCTGTGGGATTCATCATTGTGACTAGGATGGGTCTTGGGGTGTTTTTCCTGGGTACTCTTCGGGCATTGGTTTTAGCTGGTACTCTTCGGGCATTGGTCACATGTATTCTTTAGCTCTGGTAGTTTCTTTGTGATAATGTTCTTGACCATTTATTCTTCCTGAAAATTTTCTTCTTGGGTCTCTGGGACTCCAATGATTCTTAAGTTGTTCATGTTGAGCTTATCAAAGACTTTTATTTTTATCTGTTCATATTTTTGAGCAATTTTCCCATTGTCTGATAATTTGTTTTAAGGCTTCTGCTATATGGAGTTGTTATGCATCTCATCTTCTAGCACGCTAATTCTATCATCAGCTGCTGTTACCCTGTGGGAGAGCTTATCCATTGAGCCTTCATTCATCTACTGAGTTTTTCATACCTGTTATTTAACCTGATATTTCAGTTTGGAGTTTTCTGATTTCTCTCTTCATATTCTCTTGATTCTTATTAGTGTTCTGTTCTATACTTTCTTTGAGTTCTGTGAACATCCTCCATATTTCTTCTCTAAACTTCATATCTGAAAGACTAACTAGGTGGTTTGCTGTTGTTGGGTCATCAGTGTTGCCATCTTCATTCTCTATGCCTGATGTTGGTCTGCATAGTTTCCCCATTGTCACGCTTGTATTGTGAGTTTTTCTACATGTTGTGGTGGTATTCATTTGCTAGGTCGAGTGTGTGGCCACGAAGTGAAGTGTAGGTGTCGCACTTCTCTGCTTTGACCCCTTAAGAGGTGGGTTTAAGCAGCCCAGCAGAGTCAGCTTTATCCACAATCTCTGGCCTGGGAAGACTCGCCTCAGCCAAAGCAAGCCCTCAGTGGATGGATGTCAGGGAAGATCAAAGTTCCCAGGCTGGAGCAGACCAGGGGAAGCCTCAAAGTGTCAGCCATGCTTAAGGGGCCCAGCAAAGTCATATTTAGCCACAGTCTCATCCCGGGAAGACTCATCTCAGCCAAAGCAAGCCCTCATGAGATGGATGCCAGAAATTTCAGATGTACCACAGTACATATTATTATGTATCACAGTATATAATATGTACTGTGGTACATCTGAAAGGCTAACTAGGTGGTTCGCTGTTGTTGGGTCATTAGAGTTGCCATCTTCATTCTCTATGCCTGGTGTTGGTCTGCATAGTTTTCCCATTGTCACACTTGTATTGTGGTATTCATTTGCTAGGTGGAGTGTGTGGCCATGGAGCGAAGTGCAGGGGTTGCGCTCCTCTGCTTTGACCCCTTAAGAGGTGGGTTTAAGCAGCCCAGCAGAGTCAGATTTAGCCACAGTCTCATCCCTGGGAAGACTTGCTTCAGCAGAAGCAAGCCCTCAGTGGATGGATGCCAGAGAAGATCAAAGTTCCCAGGCTGGAGCAAGCCAGGGGAAACCTCAAAGTGTCTGCCATGCTTAAGGGGCCCAGCGAAATCAGATTTAGTCAGTCTCATCCCAGGAAGACACACCTCAGCCGAAGCAAGACCTCAGGTGATAAATGCCAGAGATGGACAAAGTTCCCAGGCTGGAGCAAGCTGGGGGAAGCCTCAAAATGTCTGCTGTGCTTAAGGGGCCCAGCAGAGTCAGATTTAGCCACAGCCTCATCCTGGGAATACTCACCTTAGCCGAAGAAAGCCCTCAGGGGATGGATGCCAGAAATGATAAAAGTTTCCAGGCTGAAGCAAGCTGGGGAAAGCCTCAAAAAGTCTGCAGTGCTTAAGGAGCCGAGCAGAGTCAAATTTAGCCCCAGTCTCTTCCCAGGAAGACTCACCTCAGCTGAAGCAAGCCTTCAGGGGATGGATACCAGAGATGATCAAAGTTCCCAGGCTGAAGCAAGCCAGGGAAGACTCCTAAATCTCTTCTTCCTCTTTCATCCTCTTCACTTTTTCTTCTTCCTCTTCTTCCTCTTTTCTCATCTTTTTTCTCTTCTATTTCTACTTCCTTCTCCTCCTTTTCCTTATCTTCTTTCTCTTTTTATTATTTATCTTCTTCCTCTTCTTCTCCTTCTTCTTCCTCTTCTTCTACCTCCTCTTCCTCTTCAACTTTTCCTCCAACTTGTCTCATTATTATTCTCTTCCAGGGTCTCTGGGACTCTCATGATTCCTATGTTGTTGAGTTTATCAAAGACTGTTATCTATTGAGTTTATCAAAGACTTCTATTTTCATCTGCTCACACTGTTTGAGTAGTTTATCCATTGTATGATCATTTGCTGTAAGGTAGTTTACGAGGGCCAGAACAGTGGCACAAGCAGTAAGGCATCAGCCTTGCCCGGCTAGCCTCGAACATACCATGGTTTGATCCCCTGTTGTCTCATGTGGTCCCCAAGCCAGGAATGATTTCTCAGTGCATAATCAGGAGTAACCCCTGAGCATCAACAGATATGTCCCCCCAAACAAACAAAAAACAAAAATCAAAAGTTTTTTTCCCCAATCTCTTCTGCTGTATCAAGTTGTCCTGCATTTCATTCTCTGGCTCACTGACCCTGTCCTCAGCTGCTGTTACACCGTTGGAGAGGCTTTCCATTGAGGTTTTTATTTCATCTACTAAGTTTTTCAGACATGTTATCTAAGTATGAAGTTTCTGATTTCTACCTTCACATTCTCTTGATTTTTATTTGTGTTCCATTCAACTCGATCTATGCTTTCTTTCAACTCCATGAACATCCACCATAATTCTTCTCTAATCACTTTATCTGGGAGAATACCTAGCTGGTTGGTACTTTTTGGGTCATCAGAGGTGCCATCTTCATTCTCTATACATGTGGCTATCCTGCATTGTTTCCCCATTTTCATGCGTGTAGTGTGATTTTTAATATGTACTGTGGTGGGATTAATGGGTTAGATGATGCGTGCATCCATGAAGTAAAGTGAGACAGCTGCACTACTCTGGCTCCACCCTTATTAGGTGGGGACAACTCATCAGGTTTGGGCCCTGAAGAGATTATGTTTATTACAGTCTTCTTGGCTGCTTCATGCAGAAAAGCAGGCAGAGAAAAAGTCAACAGTCCTTTATTATGGCTCCCCTGTGTACAAACACATGATAGGGATCAACACCCACCTTTATTGGGTGGGGACAGCTTACCAGGTTTGGGTCCTGAAGAGATTATGTTCCCTGGCATCTTCTTGACTGCCTCATGCAGAAAAGCAGCATAGCTATTTGTGTTAACCTGCAAGGCCCAGGATTTTAACTTCAGTCCTGGGATGACTGGGATTCAGGGAAAGTACCATAGGCTCCCTATCGACTCTAATTTCAGTCCTTGTTTCCAACAGACCCATCTGCCTCCTTTTCTCTAACTCATCTTGACATGCTGCTTCTTTACTGAACACAGGCTTATAAAGTAGTAGATTTCTGAAAGAAACACAAGAGGGCAGATGTGTAGCACATAAACTATTTCTAGAGCCTCAAGAGAACCAGGTTCACTGCTCTTTCCCTCTGTTAATGCAGACAGGAACAGAAGTTCATAATGGATATTGAAAGGATAAAGTTTTTTCATAGTTTAGTGTACATTGTACAAATACATACAAAAACTTGAGAGAGGGCCCGGAGAGATAGCACAGTGGCGTTTGCCTTGCAAGCAGCCGATCCAGGACCAAAGGTGGTTGGTTCGAATCCCGGTGTCCCATATGGTCCCCCGAGCCTGCCAGGAGCTATTTCTGAGCAGACAGCCAGGAGTAACCCCTGAGCAACGCTGGGTGTGGCCCAAAAACCAAAAAAAACAACTTGAGAGATTTTCAAAGTATTATTCCCTTGTACTTGCTCCAAACATACCTAAATTTATTCACTCTACCTTTCATAGTTATTGGACTAAAAATTCAACTTGCTTGACATACCCCACTAACTTGTCACTGTTCTTGGAATAAACCTTTTAAATTGTCCATGAGAATACAATACTTAATATTCTTGTTTGACTTTCTGGTCTCACATTTAAATGATATCAATTGAACTGTCATGGGGACCACAGTCCATTTCCTTGAGTATTACCTTCTCTCTGCTAAAAGTGTCCAGATGCATCTACCTCCTTAGAACTTTCTTTTTCTAATGAAGCCTCTATTCTTTTCACATCAGATTTGAATCACTTCAACTTCAACAGTACTTTTTTGGATCATCCCACTCTCAGATGTCGTGGGGAGGTCTCAGGCCTGAGCACTGGCAGAACTCTGCCTCTAGAGCAGGTGTAATGAGACCAATAGTTGCACAGGCATGAGGTGTGTCCATTTTACTCACCTATGAACTTCAAGAAAACTGGGCTTACTGCATTGCTCATCACTATAGTCCATGAGTGTCTCTGTAGCCTGGAAATAAACACTTTTTTAAAGTAGAAATGACTGTGTAGCTTGTTCAAAAAAAAAAAGCCTGTTAACAATTAGAATGACCCACTAGGGTGATGGGAATGTTACACTGGTGATGCGGGGGTGTCATCTTATATGACTGAAACCCAACCACAGTCATGTTTGTAACCAAGGTGTTTAAATAAAAATATTAATAAAAATAAAATATTGTGCTAACTCCAAAAAAAAGAATGCCCCACTAGGATTGGCCAGAATCCAGAAACCTATGGTTTTTTTGAATATTTTGAAAATTTAGAATATTAAACATTGCCTATTTTTACCAAGTAAAGAAAAACTTTTCCAACCAAAACTAGCATGTTGTCTGTACAAGTCATCTCATTGTTGCTCCAAGGGTCTCACAAGGGTCTTTCCTGGGTTTGTTAAAGACGCATACCCTCCCATGCACTTCAAACCTGGAGACCAAGTAATTATACATCAGATGAATATTTTGTTTCATTTCCAGTTGTACTTTCTCTAACTTCTTTGTAAGGAATTTATATATTTTCAATTTAAATTATTTTTTTTTTTTTATTTTTTTTTCAATTTAAATTATTAACTCACTGAGAAAGGAACACATTTTACTTACTTCACAACAGCTAGTGCTCTATTAAATAACACTTATAATAATACTTAAGGATAACAATCACAGCATATGTCTTGGGAAAATTAAGAGATTCTTAGAAAACCTTTTATTTTTCTTACATTGTGGATAGCTCACTGGGATATTTAAGATCAAGTTAAACGTTTATTAGAAGAGTAAAGGGATTCACTGGTATTACACAGATAAGCACAAATCATCAATTACCAAGAAGCCCTATAATTTAAAAACATGCGTAAAAAGAATTGTTGAATTAGAAACCCAGAGGCTGCTAAAAGTACTGAAACAGTTGAATTTCAAGAGAAGGGTGAAAGATTTTTGGGATAAGGGGTTCCAGGATTTGTTGGGGATTAGGAGTTGAGTATTAGGAAAATATTTAGGAATGACTGGTATTCAGTGAGAGGAAGAAAGGGAATCTGGAAAGTATATAAGAGGACTCATAACCAGCAGCATCATCTTGTATTAATGTGAATTGGTAAAGAGTGTCCTATACAACTGCTGGGCTCACAAAAAACTGACACAGAATCAGAAGTCTAAGTTGCTGATTTTTCACTAAGTTAAGAGTAGGGTCACAGACAGGTCAGTAGTGGATGATATTATATAGATCCAAATAAAACTATCAAGGCTAGGACATAGGCCCAAGAGGCTATGATTGGGAATAGGAACAGTAAAAACCTCAGCCCCTGAATTAAGCCTTCCACACACCCACTAGGGCTCCCTCTTTAGTCTGACTCTTGTCCACGCCTGTTTTACCCATCTGGTTCTATGTTTCTGTGTTATGCTTCTAGTGTGAATCTCCTGTCTATGGTACTCAGTCATGGCCATTCGGGAGCAGGGTACAGATACAGTTCATACAGAAACCTCACATAGAAAAACATTGGACTTAAATGAATCTTTCTCTGTGTTCAGCCACACATGCAGAGTTCATCAAGCTCATCCTACCAATTTCATTTGATATTGTATGATCCTAGTTCTGACCTTCCAATGGAACCCTGCAATGTTTTTAGACCTGGCTGCTGCTTGTTGCAGCCATGCTCTGGAGAAGCATAAAAGAGACCACAACTTGTCTCTGTTGGCATTAACTATAATAGCAGCAACATTTTCTTTGTTTTTTTTTTTCTTTCCTCAATGCTACAGAACAAACACTGATGTTGGTGATGCAGGTGGTTGGCTTTATTTCCTTCAGTGTGCTTTAATTGGCTTCCTTTCTGGATCATGCTTCTGGTTTCCTGCTGGGTGTTCTAGGATGCAGGATTGTGTGGGTGGTCTGGGAGGGTGCTTATTTTTCCTTAACAGACTTCACAATGATGATCACTTTTAGAAGATAATTTGAGTTTTATTGAATTGCTTTGTTCTTGCTGTCCCCAATCAAGCTTATCATGCTTATTATTTTTATTATCATTATTATTCCTATTATTATGCTTATAATCATGCTTATTCTTTTACCCTTGGATTAAAAATATTAGGTCTATTATCTAGAATTAAGATGAAATTATAAAAGAAAACAGAGTCTCCCAAGAAATGCTTAGGGGCCTGGGGACATACTTGGTCCTTTGGGCCAAAAACTTCAAAGTCACGACCCCAGGGCTTCAGAGCTGCTCTCTTTTCTCATTTAGCAGAAGCTGATCACAAGAAAATTATGATGTCTTCAATTTCAGCTGTTAGGAAAGTAGGATGAAAGATGTTGAGAATAAATATTTTTGCCATCATCATTATCATCATCATCATTTTTTCCTCCTCTTCCTCATCAACATCAGTAGTAATAGTAGCATGCTTTGCTTTTGGGCCACATCTGGTAATGGTAGGAATAAACTTTAATCTGTGTTTTGCTACTTGAACTATCTTATTGCTTGTGATTACTGCCTTTTTACTTATAAATGAAAAGGTTATATTAAATGAATAAATTCAAAGGTCCTTTCTGATTATAACATTCTAGGGATACAGGCTACACACGCATCAAAACTGGTCGATATATGAAGTGGTTTGAGTCTAGTGGAAGTTTTGGTTATGAAGTTTTAGGATCATTAAAAAACTG
Organism: Suncus etruscus; assembly: GCF_024139225.1. Lineage (NCBI taxonomy): Eukaryota > Metazoa > Chordata > Mammalia > Eulipotyphla > Soricidae > Suncus > Suncus etruscus. Next base: position 55,385,387 of record NC_064864.1, on the reverse strand, counting down.
GAAACTATGAGGTGATGTACTTCATTTCCCTCTAGGAAATGGGGCCCCTAAACATGGTAATTAAAAGAAAAAACAACAGTAGAGAATAAAACAACCTTCCTTTATTCAGTAAGCATAAATTATTTTATTAGAAGAATCATATCAACCCTATGAAATAAACATATTATCCCCCTATAAAACCTTTCTGGTTCTAGAAAGTTTAAGTTGGTTCAAGCCACTGCCTAAGTAAGTTGTATATCAGGATTAAGTTGGTATCTTTCTGATTTCAAGTCTCCTAAGCCAAAACTATCTAGAATGAAACACTGCAAAACAATAAATTCTTGCTCCTCAAACATTTATTGCAAACATTAATGCAAGTGACTCAAGGCATGCTTAGAGTTAGGAAAGAGAAGAAAAATGTTGCTTTAATATTTTATTATTTATTTTTTACAGTTTATGCTTTGATATTTGTAGTAGAGAAATTTCCTTTTTTTTGGTAAGAATTTATTCAAGAGACAAAATTGATTAACATATTGAGGTAAAAAACACATTTTTTTATCATAATGACTTACATATCTTTCACAGTATTATTTTAGGTACATATTAACATTGAATCAGGGGAATATTCATCACCCCCAGTGTTGTCCTCCCTTCATCCCTGTTCCCAAGCATATATCCCTTTCTTCCTTCTTTATCCCCCAGAATGCTAGTTTAACTAAAAGCATATATGTTAACACTAATGTAAACCATTTTTTTTGCAGTTCCAGATATTTTTACTAGTGGTTTCTTAAAGGTTTAGAGTCAAAGGAGCACTGTATAAACAATGCTAGAGGCAATTATCATTTGCATGGGCCCACCAAAGTTTGGGGGTCATGGAAAGGAAAAACTTTTGGCCTAAGTGCCCCTGAAGTTTCCTGACATAAGACCATTTCTAGGCTCCAGGCAAACTAGTTTGTCCAATCCTGGTCATTGTCTGTAGTGCCCATACAGTTATATTTTTCATTCTCTGTTGTTGGTATCCTGTTTCTGTATTGAAGGTCCTGGAATCTGTATATCCTACATTGAAGTCAGGATGGTGCATAGTATCATCTAATTTCAACTCACAATTAAAGGGCAATGCAGAAAGCCCTGCCCAGTACACAGGTCATTGTTGTTGTTTAAATCTCAGTGTTAAGGGAAGACTCTTTTGAGTAAATCGACATCAAAGCAGCAATAGTGTCTTCCCTGGTAGAGGATTGCTTCCAGGTGGTGTCATAGACAACTTTGGATGTTTCATAGATGGCTTACCTGGTTCAGAGGTGAATGGAGAATGCCCCAAACTCTGAGGCCTGTGCCAGGTCATCATATCAATGTTCAGGGTATAAGGTTTCATGGCACCACTAGATTTGTGTGTCCCTATCTCTATTAGATAAGAACTTATTTGTATATATAGTATTTTCCATTTAAATGTGCCCATGCAAACAAGGAATAATGCCACCTGGTGTTATCAGGGCATAAGGGGGCTGCAGGAACAAGTCCAACAATCCCCTTGACCTGGTTCAAACATAAGCATTAAACTGAGGGACTCTTTCACCAACATTCCTTATTGAACAGTTCACAAAAAGAAAAAAAGATAAAAAGTGGGGAAAATAAACAATCTAACTTAAGACAGTGGGCACAATTGTCACTGTTTAAGAAAATTTGTGTGTTCTTATCTCTATAAGAACGTGTTTGTATATACTTTCCCATTTTAATGTGCCTATGGAAAGGAAGAACAGTATCACATGGCAAGATTGGTGCCTATGGAGATGCTAGAACAAGTCCAACAATCCAATTGACTTGGTTCTTATATAAACATTAAATGTAGGGACACTTCTACAAACTTCCTTATTTAACAAATAACAAAGGGAAGGAAAGATGGAGAGGGACTCTTTCACCAAAATACCTTATTGAAGAGTTCACAAAGAGGAGAAAAGATAAAGAGTGGGGAAAATAAACAATCTAGCTTAAGACAGTGAACTCAATTGTCACCATTTATAGGAACTAATCAGAAACCTAGTATGATAGCAACGCAGTTACACAATAAAAAAAGGAAGAGGGCCCGGAGAGATAGCACAGCGGTGTTTTCCTTACAAACAGCCGATCCAGGACCAAAGGTGGTTGGTTCGAATCCCGGTGTCCCATATGATCCCCCGTGCCTGCCAGGAGCTATTTCTGAGCAGACAGCCAGGAGTAACCCCTGAGCACCGCCAGGTGTGGCACAAAAACCGAAAAAAGAAAAAAAAAAAAAAAAAAAGGAAGAGGCCAAGAGGCCGTTGAGAGTAAACAAGTAGGTAAAGAGTACTGGCCTCTTCCCAGCCTGAGAGTCCATCCTCCCATTTTGATTTTGAAAATATATGGTATACCAACCTGAAATGGTCTCTTCCCAAAGTAAAAGTCCATCCTCCCATTTTATTTTAAATATATATGGTACGCCCCCACGCGGTTTTTGAAATGAAGACCAATGAGAAAAAAAATACCAGTGAATGTCATGATGTAATGTCCCAACATACACCAGTGCTGCATCGGCCTGCCATCCACCTCATGTGTCCCCCACTTAGTGTCAGGAGAGAGAGGGGGAGCCTGAGTCCACCTGGGCCAGCAACCAGGGAAGACCTGGAGTAGGGGAGGAAATAGGGGGAAAGCTTGCGGCCTGCCAAGCCTCCCAGCACCCCCCAAGCTAGGGAAAATGCCTGCGGTCTGGGGTGTCCCCTAACTCCATACTTGGGAAAAGCCGGCCTCCAGGATCAAAGCACTGGAAGCCAGCTATCTGCCTGGCCCCTCCCTCTGCTCCTCCTCCTAGAGTAGGGATGGGGGAAGCCTGGAGACCCTAATAGAGTCCACCTGGAACCCAGAGCAGGCCACCCGAGGTGGCACTCAGGCCGGACCTAGGGTCCAGTGGGAAATAGGGAATGGCTAAATGCCTGCCAAGCCTCCCAGCACCCCCCAAGCAAGGGAAAATGCCTGCGGTCTGGGGAGAAAGTTCCTTTAAGGATCTCCTTCAAATCTTGATATAACCTGCCTCATTACTGCTGAAAGACAATTATTTCCAATAGGACAACACCACTTCCACCACTATCATCACATAAACCGGGGTATATGGGCACATTCACTCTGCTACTGTTATAAAAATTTTTCTACTTTGCTGCTTGGAAAAAAGTGTAGTTAGAATGACATTAAATATGGGACAAGGAGTTAACTGCAGGAGGAAGAAATTGGAAAGGGCCAGTTCCAAGATATGACATTGTTCAAAAAGTTTATTGGAAAGTTCCGATCCTCATGGCACCCAGGAAGCTGGTTTGGTCCTGCTTTCTGACTCCTTGACAGAGTCTGGCATGAGCAGAGATCATACAGAGAGGTTGGATGTACGATGTTTCCAGAAATAAGGATTATTTGGGGGACCATGCTATGGTTTCTACTTAGCATATAAGTTTAGTAAAATTCAGCCATTCTCAGTCTTCAGGGAGCCTCAGAATCCCCTGAAGTACTTGTTAAGACACAGATTGTTGGCTTTACTCCCAGAGTTTCTTATTCAGTTGTCCTGGGGCCCATACTTTGCATTTCTAACAAGTTCCTGAATAATGTTGATGCCCACTGGTATACCAAGTAGAGGATTGCCTGGCCCATTGGTGGAGGAAGGCTGCAGGAAATCTCATGTAGGGATTTGTGAGAATATAGGAGTTAAGACTTTGCAGTTCCAGAGGTCAGCTAAATAGCAAAATAAAATCATAATTCTGGTATGCATTAGTTAATGAAGTGCTTTGCATTTTTAAATATCAGTGGAATGATAAAAATACAAGAAATACTTTACAGTCTTCTAAGGTAGAATTAAAATAATTGCATGCTGTTCATTTGATTTTTGTTTTATTTTTCTGCTACAACTGGTTTTATTCAAGGCTTTGAGCTCAGGGATTATTCCTGATAGTGCTTGGCAAATTATATAGATTATGGGGAAACCAAAACTGGTTTGCTATATAATAGGCAAGCACCTTACCTGATGTACTATCTTTTTGCATAACCTCTTTAAAAAAGTGAAATAAGATAGTTTTTAATGAATGAAACTTACTTAGAAAGATGCGAGAGGAAAGAAGAGAGGTGATACATGTTCAATAGAGTACATGGGCTTCTCCAGAGTGGGGGAAAAAAAGAGAAATTCATGCAGGGAGAACATGGGCTTGAAAGAGTAAGTCATATCCACCCTGTTTATAAGTTTTAAATATAATATAATTTTAAAATTGTATCCAGGCATAATGTATGTTAAGTGGCAATAACTTTTTCTAAACCAACAGGAATTGCCTGGAGATTAGCTCTGGCCATGATAGTTTCTTTATAGATGCCTGTCCCTTCCTGGGACAAAGTACCTCCACTATGGTCCCCAACATTGCTCCCCATCCCTCCTAACCCACTTTCTGTTATCTAAACTCCTAGAGGGTGTTGAGAGTGAATGAAATCAGTGATACCCTACTAGTCTAATGAGTAGGAGGCAGCAAATTGACTCTTGGTTTAAACATTGTGAGCTTAATTCATTGCTCATATAATAAAATCGTTTTTGTTTTGTTTATGCAAATATTGTAAAGGTGACAGTTTTCAGATGCAACTTCATTTGATGCCCTCTGCAAGGTTCAATTAAATCTACAAAGTAAACCATTATTCTTTTGATCCACATAAACACATAGCCAACATTGTTATCTCAAAATGCTGGTTGTGGATTCAAAACAAAGCCTAAGTAATCAAGCACCACGAGCTATTGGAATATACAATCTGAGGTGCTTCTGCAACAACATCATGGCATTGCATTGAATTATACGTTCTGGTGTGATGCCCTCTGTTATGGGCTGAATTTTGGATAAAGGACTTCTCATATCAGGAAGATTACTATATTGTTTGTACCATAAGATGCACTTTTCCCCCCAAAATCTTGTGGGGTAAAGACTGCCTGGAGCTGAAGCCTGAGTAAAGGGGAAGGCAGCATCTGAAACTACGTGTGTCTTATGGTCAGTTGTGTCCTATAGAGTGAAAAATAGAGTACTTTGGTCACCTCACAGATTTTCAAAACCAGAAGTGGCTCAAAAGACTATCTTGTCTAGTGTCAAACAGGTGGGTCCTAGAGTGCTAGGTATAGGTGTAACTCATAGTTGTTCTCAGAAATAACTAGTTTTGAATGAGTTGAAAAATTCTATTTTTAAGTAGCAAGAAATCACATGAGTATATAAAACAAGAATAAAATTTATTGTAAATAAAGGTGAGGGGAAGTAGAAACAAAGGAAAACAATTGAACTCCCTGGAGTGGAAGTGAGAAAGAGTGATAGAAACCTGTGGAATCCACCCTGTGAATTTGACAGGTCTGTCTCATTTTGTTCATCTGCATTCTTTGTAACTGCCCACAGTTTGGCTTTCTTCACAGTTACCCGGCAAAAGTCATATAAAGCTCCATCCCCACGGAAAAGATGCTCAGTGGTCTTGCTTGGGCCACAGGTATCTTTATATTATCAGTCCCAATTTCTTACTAACCTTTCAAGGGATTATTTACTTACAGTCATTGGATGTGCAGTTGATGTACAGAGAGGCACAAGAAAACTGTCAGAGAATGCTGGGAGAATGGCAGTTCATGTTATGTTTCTATTGGCAAACAGTTTGCAAAACAATTGCCTGTGGTAATGTGGGAAACAGTATTCTCAGTGCGGGTTAGTCCGCTTTACAGCAAAATTTGAACACGTGAGCTGCTTGTTACTTTGTTGGATAAAGTAGTACAAGCTTAGTAAAGAGGGTGTACACACAGATTCAGGAAAATAGAATATAGGGATTTTGAGAATTTAAAGACTGAAAAACAAAACCCTTTTTAAAAATTGTTTTTAGGCCCACCTGTCAGTGCTCAGGGCTTACTCCTGGCTCTGCACTCAGTGACAATGCTCATAGGACATTAGGGTACTGGGAACTGAATTAGGGTGGACTGTATGCAACAAAAGAATTTATCTCTGTGTACTATCTCTCTGGTCCCTCTCCCACTCCAGAATAGTTTTTGTTTATTTGTTTGTTTTGTTTTTTGGGGCCACATGTAGTGACTCCTGGCTCTGTGCTCAGAAATCGCTCAGGCTTGGGGGACCATTTGGATTGCCAGGGGATAGAACCTCGGTCCATCCTAGGTCAACTGCATAGAAGACAAATGCCATACTGCTGTGCCACTGCTCTGGCTCCTCTAAAACAGTTTTAACCATTTCAAAGGTTACTAGCATAATCTTTTCTTCCATTTTCTCTGATATTTTTGGCTGAAGTTTGAAAGAGAAGAAGAAAAATGTCTAATTTTACATAGTTCAGACTTATCACAAGGCTCCAGTGACTATAACAAAAAACAGCAATTTATATGAACAGTAAAAAAAAGGGAGTCATTACTACCCAAAATACCTTAACAGGTTAACGTGCCTGACCGTGCAAAGTTTTAAACGCTGTGAAAAGAAATGTGGCCTCTTCAACAAAAAATGTTCAGTCAGGAACTGTGGCTCTCTTGATTTTATCACAGGCTTTATGGATGTGTCACTATTCCTCTCTTCTCTTATGGCAATTAATGTGAGGAAATGTCACATTTCCTGGAAGCCTGCTGAGCAAAACCATGTAGACTTTCTCATTCTGGCCCAGTTCAAGTCCTCAGACCTCCTAACCATACTCTTCCCTTCCTGGACACCATCTGCACTCCAACCCTGACTCTTTCTATTCATTTTCTAAAAAAAATTTAAAGCAATACTTTTATTTAAGCACTATGATTACAAACATGTTTGTAGTTGGGTTTCAGTCATCAAAAGAACACCCTCTTCACCAGTGCAGCATTCCCACTACCAATGTGTCCCATTTCCCTCCTCTCCCACCTTTTGCCTATATTTGAGACAGGCATTCTACTTCTCTCATTAACTTTGTCATGATAGTTGTTAGTGTAGTTATTTTTCTAACTGCACTCACCACTCTTTGTAGTGAGCTTCATATTGTGAGCCGGTCCTTTCAGGTCTCATCTCTATTATCTCTGGACATTATTACAATAATGTCTTCAATATTTCTTAAATACATAGATGAGTGAGAGTATTCTGTGTCTATCTCTCTCCTGACTTATTTCATTCAGCATAATAGTTTCCAAGTCCATTCATGTATAGGAAAATTTTATGACTTCATCTCTCCTGACAGCTGCATAATATTCCATTGTATATATGTACCACAGTTTCTTTAGTCACTCATCTGCTGTTGGGCATCTTGGTTGTGTCCAGATTCTGGGTAATATAAAGAATGCTGTAATTAATATGTAATTAATAATGCGCAAAGGCATTTTTATATTGTGTTTTTGTGTGCCTACGTGTAGTATAGCCCTAGGAATGGTATAGTTGGATCATATAGGACCTCAAATTCAGTCTTTTGAGTAATCTCTATATTGTTTTCCATAAAGGCGAGTGTAAGCAGCATTCTCACTGCAGTGAATGAGAGTTTCTTTCTTCCTACATCCCCACAAGCACAGATTGTTCTTGTTCTTTGTGATGTATGACAGTATCTGTGGCATGAGATGGTACCTCATTGTTGTTTTAATTTTTTTCTCCCTGGCGTTTAGTGATGTGGAGTAAACCACTCCATGGCATTGAGACTAAAGCTTCTACAAGGAGAAAACATCACTCTTCAAACAAGTAGAGTGGAGATAAACAGATGGGACTCTATTAATCTGAGAAGCTTCTGCACCTCAAAGGAAATCATGGTTAGGATACAAAGGCTACTCACAGAATGGGAGAAACTATTCACCCAATACCCATCAGATAAGAGGCTAACATCAGGGGTCCTCAGACTTTTTAAACAGGGGGCCAGTTCACTGTCCCTCAGACCATTGGAGGGTCTGACTATAGTAAAAACAAAACTTATGAACGAATTCTTATGCACACTGCATATATCTTATTTTGCAATGAAGAAACAAAACAGATACAAATACAATATGTGGCCCACGAGCCATAGTTTGAGGGCCACTGAAGCTATATAAGATACTGATAGAACTTAACAAGGAAAATTATCTAACCCCATCAAAAAATGGGGAGAAGAAATGAACAGACACTTTCTCAAAGAAGAAATACAAATGGCTAAAAGGCACATGAAAAAGTGCTCCATATCACTAATCATCAAGGAGATGCAAATCGGGGCCGGGAAGGTGGCGCTAGAGGTAAGGTGTCTGCCTTACAAGCGCTAGCCAAGGAACGGACCGCGGTTCGATCCCCCGGCGTCCCATATGGTCCCCCCAAGCCAGGGGCGATTTCTGAGCACATAGCCAGGAGTAACCCCTGAGTGTCAAATGGGTGTGGCCCAAAAACCAAAAAAAAAAAAGGAGATGCAAATCAGAACAACAATGTGGCTCTTTCTATTCATAATGTGCAATGAACATATTGAATATATACTATGTTGTCCCTCTTCTCTGTGCCCAGATGAAACCCATTTTAGTTCTTTAAATGGAACAAAGTAAGACTTCTGAGCTCTATTGGAATGTTACATTCATTATGTATGTGTATATATATAAATTTCTTTTCATTGCATATAGGACAAAATCTAAAAATCCCTCTGAAGTTTGCAGTGTCCTAATTAATCTACTGTGACTTTCTCTATTTGAAAATAATGTTTTAGTATTTTTAGGTAACATGACTTACAATGGTAGTAAGTTTATGGTATTGATGGACATAGTTACTGCACACTACCATCTTTGAAGTGCCCAAGACCCTCCACCACGACCCCTATGTCATCCTTTATTCACCTCATTATTCCATTTTTCCTCTTTCCCCAGTGCTGGATAGATGATCTTAGCTCTGTAATCCAAGGCCAAGTGTTTGTCATTATTTGACACTATCTATTCTCTTGTTTTGTATCTCTATACCATAGATGAACAAAATTATCTGGCATTTGTCCTTTTCCCTCTGACTTATTTGCTTTATATATTGTATTGAAGTTCTATCCATATTTTAGTGAATGCCATGATTTCATCTTTTCTCCTTTTGTGGAGAAAATGCATAATAAATATTAGAATTCTTTTCATTTTCAACATTTTATTTATTTTTTAATATCTTTATTTAAACACCTTGATTACAAATATGATTGTAGTTAGGTTTTAGTCATGTAAAGAATACCCCCCTTCACCAATGCAATATTCCCATCACCAATGCCCCAAATCTCCCTCCTCTCCACCCTACCTTCACCTGTACTCTAGACAGGCTTTCTACTTCCCTCATTCATTCACATTGTTATGATAGTTCTCAGTGTGGTTATTTTTCTAACTGTACTCACCACTCTTTGTGGTGAGCTTCATGTTGTGAGCTGAACCTTCCAGCCTTCCTTTCTCTGTCTCTGAATTATTGCAAAAATATCTTTTATTTTTCTTAAAACCTGTTGCAAGTCAGCCCCTGAAGAGGTTGACTGATGGAGGGATGGAGGATGAGACCTTTCTCCTCGTACCACAGTTCTGTTACCCTGTTCAGTCAGCGGTTCTGAGGTGAATACGGCTGGAAGAAAGCCAACAGCAGTCAGGCTTCTGAAGAAAACAGCTCTTTATTCCGTGAAGAGGCCAAAACCAAAAGGTCTAAGAATAGGCCACAGGAAAAAAGCCTCTCGCCTTCCACAGACCCTTGCTTTTATGCCCCAGAATCAGGTACCACCCAATGGTGGGATCGGGTACCACCCAATGGTGAGAGAAGAATCAGGTACCACCCTAGGGTGGAAGCAGAATGCCAGGTCACACTCACCAATCAGGGTAGGGTCAGTAACATAATAATCCCATTAAAATGTTTACATACACAACAGAAACCCATAGATGAGTGAGACTATTCTGTGTCTATCTCTCCCCCTCTGGCTTATTTCACTCACATAATAGATTCCATGTACATCTATGTATAGGAAAATTTCATGACTTTATCTCTCCTGTCAGCTGCATACCATTGCGTATAAATTTTATTTTTTCTTATAGCTGCATAGTATCCCATTTTGTATATATACCACATTCTTCATTCACTCATCTATTACTAGACATTTCAATTATCTTCATATACTAAGTACTGGGCTAAATACCACAATAAACATAGGTATTCATTTCTTTCTGTGTCTCTCTTTAAGAGGGACCCCAAATGAAGGTAGTATGGGACTTCATAGACACATGCTTGGGGAACCACCAAAGCTAAAGTGATGAGAGTCCATTGATGCAGGGGATCAAACATAGGGTTTTACACATGTGGAAAAGTGCCTCATCACTAAGAGCTATTTCCTGTGTCTCACAAGTCTATAGTCACTTCATCCAAATTCTCAAAAGCATGGAGACTGTAGAATTAAATAATTAGCAATGGTGCTGGATAGAGGTGGATGGATGGAGGGATCTTTCTCTGCCATCCCAGGCCACGTGGCTCTGCAATCCCCATTCAGCTGGTGGGTCCCAGATTTAGGTGAACAGAGGAATCAGACTCATCCAGAGACAGGCATCAGGAAGTATCAGCTTTATTCATACCCTATTCATCCACCACATGTGTGGCCTATATCATAACCAATTAAGCATTCAGCCATTCTTAGCTAGCCCTGCATATTAACTCCTTTCAGCCATGTTCCCTTTGACCTCCATGCTGGCAAAAGACCAAAAGAGGGCCTAATCCCCTGGGTCAAAGGCCTTATATAACCTTCCAAGACCACTCCCTGGAATGAGAGGGGTCTTGCAGGTAAGGTTACACGTAATATCTGGTTCCCAAGACCCCTTCCAGAAATGGGCGGGTCTCAGGTAGATACACCTAAATCCAGGGTGGAGTTACAGGAGACCTCATGGCCTCTATCTCATTCTTTCAACTGACAGCATAGTTATTCTTATTGCACTTTGATTGAGCTTTTGCTTCAGCATTCTGCTATCTTAATAACACTAAGTTGCAGCTCTGTGGAGTTGTCATGACTTTGGCAGTATGTCTTGATTTTAGTCTGCTTTTCTACCACATCTACATTATTAGAGAGAGGCTATTGGGCCAAAGAAAAAAATTTTCAAGGATAACTTCTGGCTCAATACTCAGTGATAACTTCTTATAGTGCTTCTGGGACTTATATGTTGCTGGGGATTGAACCAAGGTTGGCTGCATGTAAGGCAATCCTGTATTATCTCTCCTGTTGTGAATATAAACTATTTGACTTGGGAAATCTACTCAACAGCTTTTCTGGACTGTTGTGTTCTCATCTTGGATCACGGGTATGGATCAGTGGAAGACTTGGGCTTTATCCCTGGCACTGTAAAATAATATCACTGCCACCACCACCACCACCACCACCCACCACCACCACCACCACCACCACCACCACCACCACCACCACCACCAACACCATCATCAACAACAACAACAACCTTATAAAGCACCTTATAAAGTAGGGGTGGCGTCCTCTTGCTCCAGGAAGGACCGCCCGTCCGGCTGGGTTTCACTTGCCCCAGGGAAGGTAAGGAAGTTCTGCCCACCCATGCTGAGCGCACGAAAGGCAGCCCGCTCGAGCTGGGTTTCTCTTGCTCTGGGAAGGACCGCACGAATGGCCGCCCGTTCCTGCTGGGTTTCATTTGCCCCAGGGAAGGTAGGGAAGCTCTGCCCACACGCACCGACTGCGTGAATACCCGCTGCGCCCCATCCCCCATCGGGTTAGGCCATAGAAAGAGCACAGGAGGAGCCAAACCACAGCAAACCCACCCACCAGTACCTCTAGATCCACCCTCAGGGAGGGGACTCATTCCCACAACACAGGGGATCAAAACAGGCTGAAATTCGAAGGAACAGTACTCCAAAGCGCACCAATAAACACAAAGAAATATGGGTAAATCAAAGAGAACACTAAGTTCTGAAGATTCGGAGACAAACCCTAACAAGTTTCCAAGTCCGCCAAAAAGCACAGATTCGTGGGAAGGCGACCTAAAAGCAGCAATGAGGAAGGAAATGCAAGAATCAATAAAAGAAATGAGAGAAACCCTAGCTACCGAGTATAAGAAATCTATGGAGGAACGAATCAACCAAATTAAAGAAGAAATGTTAAAGAGCATGAGAGAGTCCATACAAAAAGAAGTAAAGGAATTAACAGACAAAGTAACAAGCCTTACTAGCAGAAACACAGAATTGGAGAAACACATTGAAGAACTCGAAGGAAAACTGCAAACAAAAAATGACCAAGAAACCAACAAAAAAATAAAAGGCAAAGCACTGGAAGGAAAAGTCCAGTATCTAATGAACAAGGACAAAAAAACAATCTAAGAATTGTGGGTATACCAGAAGGAGAGGAAAAAGGGAAAGGGGAAGAACAAGTAATCAGAGAGATAATAGCAGAGAACTTCCCCACCCTCTGGAATGAAACTTCAGGGCAAATCCAGGAAATCAAGAGGGTCCCTAATAAAATAGACCCCAATAAACCAACACCAAGACATATAGTAATCCAAATGGCAAAAAACAAAGAGAAAGAGGAACTTCTCAAGGCAATAAGAGAGAAATAAAACCTCAAGTACAAAGGTAGGGACATAAGAATCAAACCAGATCTGCCAGTCGAAATAATTCAAGCTAGAAGACAGTGGAATGACATATTTAAACGACTGAATGAAAGAAACTTCCAACCTAGAGTCCAATATCCAGCAAAAATATCATTCATATGGGAGGACAGACTAAAAACATTTTCAAACAAGACCGAACTAGAGCTATTTGTGCAAACTAAGCCGATTCTAAACGACGTACTCAGAGATGAATTACACAATCCAAACCCCCGATTGTATAAAAAGCCACCCTACACAACACAACTGCACAACAGTCCTCTCTCTCAATAATCTCCCTAAATGTTAACAGACTAAACTCTCCAATTAAAAGACGCATAGTAGAGAACTGGATTAGGAAAAATAAACCGGACTTCTGCTTCTGCAAGAAACACACCTACACTACAGGATAAGCATAGGCTTAGAATAAAAGGATGGAAAGTAATTATTCAGGCCAATGGAAAACAAAAAAGAGCAGGGACAGCCATTCTTATATCAGACCAAATTGCATTCAACCTCAAGAAAGTGATCAGAGACAAAGAGGGTCACTACTTACTGATCAGGGGAACATTAGATCAAGAAACACTAACCCTGGTCAATATCTATGCACCTAATCTAGAGTCAGCAAAATATGTGAGGCAACTACTGGCAAACCTGGAGAAACACATGAAGGGAAATGTGATAATAGTAGGGGACCTCAATACTCCACTTTCACCACTGGACAGATCCACCAAACAGAAAAATAGCAAAGAAATAAGAGCTCTAAATGAAAAATTAGAAGATTTAGGGCTAATAGATTTATATAGAGCCCTCCATCCCCAAAAAGCAGAATACACATTCTTCTCAAGCCCACATGGAACCTTCTCCAGAATAGACCATGTCTTAGGATACAAAGCCAACCTATATAAGACCACAAAGGTAAGGATCATTAGAAGTACCCTTTCAGATCACTATGCAACAGAGGTCAAAATTGACATCAAGAAGAAGCAATGGAGAAAAACTAATACCTGGAGATTAAACAACATGCTGCTCAACAACAGCTGGATCAAAGAACAACTCAAGGAAGAAATAAAAAGATTCCTTGAGACAAATGACAATGAAGAGACAACATGTCAAAATTTGTGGGAAACAGCAAAAGCAGTAATTAGGGGGAAACTCATAGCAATACAGGCCTATGTCAAGAAACAGGAAAATAATAAAACCAACAGTTTAAAAGATCACCTCAAAGAATTGGAACAACAGCAACAGAGAAATCCAACCACAACCAGAAGGCAAGAAATAATAAAAACCAGAGCAGAAATGAACAACATCGAAATCAAGAAAACAATACAAAAAATCAATGAGACCAGGAGTTGGTTTTTCGAAAAAAATAAACAAGATAGACAAAACACTGGCAAAACTCACCAAAAAAAAGAGGGAAAACACCCAAATCAGTAGGATCACAAATGAAAGGGGAGATATTACAACAGAACCCCAAGAAATACAACATATCATAAGATCATATTATGAACAACTATACTCAGCTAGGATAGAGAACCCAGGAGAAATCGACAGATTCTTGGAGAAAAACCCTCTTCTGAGACTGGACAAGGAAGATCTAGAAAGCCTAAACAGACCAATCACCTCAGAGGAAATTGAAGTTGTAATTAAAACACTCCCTAAGAACAAAAGCCCAGGACCAGATGGATTTACAGGTGAATTCTACCAAACATTCCGAGAAGAGTTACTACCACTTTTCCATAGGCTCTTCCAAACCATAGATAAAACAGGAATCCTCCCTAACTCCTTCTATGAGGCAAATATCACACTCATTCCCAAAGATGGAAAAGACACCACCAAGAAAGAAAACTACAGACCAATCTCACTAATGAACATAGATGCAAAGATACTCAACAAAATCTTAGCAAACCGAATCCAGCACTTCATCAAAAAGATCATACATCATGACCAAGTGGGTTTTATACCAGGAATGCAAGGTTGGTTCAACATATGCAAATCAATCAACATTATACATCACATCAACAACATGAAAAACAAAAACCAGATGATCATATCAATCGATGCAGAGAAGGCGTTTGACAAAATCCAAGACACTCAGCAAAATAGGGTTAGAAGGAACCTTCCTCAAGATAGTTACAGCTATCTATGAAAAGCCTACAGCCAACATTATACTTAATGGTGAGAAACTAGAAGCATTCCCACTAAGGTCAGGAACTAGGCAAGGCTGCCCACTCTCTCCACTATTATTCAATAAAACCTTAGAAGTCCTAGCAATAGCAATCCAACAAGAGAAGGGTATCAAAGGAATCCAAATTGGGAAAGAGTAACACAAACTATCTCTATTTGCAGATGATATAATGATATACATCGAAAATCCTAAAGAGTCCACAGTAAAACTCCTAGAAACAATTAACCAATACAGCAAAGTGGCTGGATACATAATCAATACACAAAAGACTGTAGCGTTTCTATATACAAACAACGAAGTCGAGGAGAGAGAGATTAAAAATACAATACCATTTAAAATAGTATCAAAAAATATCAGGTACCTAGGAATCAACCTTACAAGGGAAGTGAAAGACCTATACCAAGGAACCTTCAAAACGCTTCAGAAAGAAATTGAAGACGATCTAAAGAAATGGAAGAACATCCCATGCTCATGGATAGGTAGAATTAACATAGTCAAAATGACTATCCTACCCAAACTACTATATAGATTTAATGCAATCCCTATACAAATCCAGACACCATTCTTTAATAAAATAGAACAATCAATCACAACATTTATCTGGAACCACAAAAGACCCAGGATAGCCAAACACATACTAAAAAACAAAAAGCTGGGAGGCATCTCCTTACCTAACTTGAAACTATACTATAGAGCCATAGTAATCAATACAGCATGGTACTGGAACAGAAACAGGACCTCAGACCAGTGGGTCAGAACAGAATTCTCAGACATAAACCCCAAGATATACAGCCAACTAATATTTGATAAAAGAGGCAAGAACCTGAAATGAAACAAAGGAAGTCTATTCAATAAATGGTGTTGGTACAATTGGAAAACCACATGTACAAAAGTGAAAATCAACCCATACCTCACCCCTTATACAAAAGTTAACTCAAAATGGATCAAAGACCTTGAAATCAGACCCGAATCTATAAAGTTTATCGAGAATAAAATAGGCAGAACACTCGAAGACCTATATATCAAAAAGGTCTTTGAGAATGGAGCACCAATGGCAAGAACGTTAGCAGTAAATATAAACAAAAGGGACTACATCAAACTAAAAAGCTTCTGCATGGCGAAAGAAACCCTACTTAATGCAAGAAGACAGTTAACAGAATGGGAAAAAATCTTTTCACTCGACATATCAGATAAAGGGCTGATATCTAGAACATACAAAGCACTCAGAAAGCTGAGCCCCCCAAAACCAAATAAAGCCATAAAAAATGGGAAGATGAAATGAATAGACACTTCTCTGAGGAAGACAGAAGGATGGCCAACAAACACATGAAAACATGCTTACCTTCACTCATCATCAGGGAGATCCAAATCAAGACAACAAAGAGATACCACCTTACACCAGTGAGGATGGCTCACATCAAAAATAATGGAAACAACCTTTGTTGGCGGGGATGTGGTATGAAAGGAACTCTCATCCACTGCTGGTGGGAATGCCCCCTAGTCCAACACCTATGGAGAAAAGTCTGGAGAGTGCTCAAAGAACTCAGAATTGAGCTGCCAGTTGACGCAGCAATTGCCCTACTAGGCATATACCCCCAAGTTGGAAGGATATTCATCCCAAAATACATATGGACCCCACTATTTATCGCAGCACTCAGTATAATAGCCAAATCTTGGAACCAACCTCGATGTCCATCAACAGATGAATGGATCATTAAAATGTGGTACATATACACAATTGAATATTACATGGCAGTCAGAAATGATACAATCACAGACTTTGCAGCAACGTGGATGGACCTAGATCATGTTATGTTAAACGAAGTAAGTCAGAAGATAAAAGATAAACACAGAATGGTAGCACTATTCGGAAGCACCTAGAACATATATTTTATACACAACTAATACCTAACAATCAAATAACAGGGTTTAACAGGGTAGAAACTCTGAGCACTGTAATAGTCAACATATTCTTGGGAGCAGTGGCCAATATACATGAAAAAGGAACAATGCAAACTCTTGACTACACAGTATACCACAAAGAAAACAGCAACAACAGAGACAGCAGCATAGAGAGGACAGGTATGTAATCAGACTTCTACAACAAAGGCCCACAATAATCCCTTAGAGATCGTATACAGGAACACAAGTATAGAACACCACAGAAAATCACTGACTGCAATGGAAACATACCATAACACTATGTTTTAATGCCTTTATCTTACTATATTTTAAATAACCTCTCAGCTTTTCTGTCCACAGGCACCCTTGGATACAAAGGGCGGACAAACTAAGATGGCAACTCGGGATACTACACGAGATACCATACCTTGCTTGCATTACGAGATGGCCGCGAGAAAAATCTTTAACATACACTTTATCTCTAGGTTATACCTTCTTTTAGGAATTGAAGCACGTGACCATTCAGACCACCGAAGCAGTAACTGCGACATACAGACTTAAACTACAGGCTCTATTCATCGAACACAATCAACCAATCCAGCATTCCCTTGCTACTCTCTCCTCTCTTCTCACTACTTTCTTCTTTTTTTTCTTCATTTTTCTCTTTTCTATTCTTCTCTTTACTTTTTTCCCTTTCTCTTCTCCCTTTCTTTATAAGGTAGTTTTTCTTTTCTCTCCCTTCATACCCCTCTCATATACCTTCCCCTTTCTCCACTCCGAAAATCTAACTATCCCTTCACCCCTCAATCCCATCCAGATCTCCCACCATATTAAAACTCTTCACCCTCAGTCCTTAATCTATTAGGCATCAAGATCGACCTCCTACCCAACGAACAAGTACCCAGCACCCAGGCGAGGGGACACCCAGTCAAACCCACACCTAGTCTTTTGCAAGAAAAGACAGCCAACTCCCCTGTGGACTCATGCTGCGCGGCCCTCCCTACCAACTCCCCCTAACGTGGACTGTTCCTTGAAACCGGGCCTAGGTCCAAAAGTATCCCCAATACAAGAACTCTTCCAAGACCTCCCTACCACAAATTTTTACCAAACTGAAGAAGGCCAGGGGGTGTGATAGAAAGATGCCTGGGAACCCACATACCACAAGAAAAACCCAAAAGACAATGGGAAAAACTGTACTTCCAACATAGGCATAAGACCTGTAATACACCACATCTTTCCCAGCTTTCCCCCAAATGTAAGGTAGTTTTTTGCACCACTTTGGTCCTTTAAATCTTCGCTAACTCATTTTATTTCTTTTTCTTTTATTTATTTATTTTTTAATTTATTTTTTCAAATTCCTGTCCTACATATACATTTGTGAGCATATACATTTTCATTCCCTTTCTTTTTTATTTCTTTTTATTTTATTTTTATTTTATTTTATTTCATTTTTTATTTTTTTATTTTTTATTGTTTTTGGGTATGTGACCTGTTTCTGTTATCCCCTCTGTCCACCCCCAAATACACCGACAATATAATGTAGCACCATTTCTCCCTGCAAAGGCACACTATATAAAGGGGAAATCTTGCATATAGAAAAGAGCTCTTATCTAATAGAGATAGGAACTCACAGTTGTTAATAATACAGGGATATCTCCTACCTGGAAAATATGTCATGTGGAATCAACTTAGACCTCAGGTGATTAGATACCATTCATCCAGCCTTGAACCCTGGATCCCAGACATAGAAACGAAACAGCTCTTCACAACAGCTGCAGGAAACAAATCCCATCTGGGACAGCCTTAATACTGCGGGGTCAACAACAAGGGCCAGCTCTAACATGATATCCTGACAACGAGGAAAATGTGAACAACTTGACCTTAGAGCAGATTAGCCTACCTTACCAGCTAATGACAAGACAAAACCAGAAGACTTGGCACCCTTTGGTAGATCCAAAAGCCAAGATGGTGATTTACAGATGACTGGCTGATAGAACCACGACCAGACTGTACACATCTTGGGACCAATAAAAAAAAACCCTAGTTTAGGGTTTGAACTATGACCTGCACAATAAGCATGATCCCCAGTCCCAAAGGTCCTGCAGAGACAATTGTAACAGAATGGGGCTTCTGGAAGCACAAAGAAAGAAGCTAACCTAGATGCCATCCTAGGCTCAGTGCAAAGCCCAAGATCACCAACCACAGAAGATGGATTAAAATGACACTGAGATAACAGAACCTCTAGAATCACAAAGACTGACTTCATCATAAATGCCATCTCAGGATCTGTGCAGATACTGAGACCTCTAAACACAGAGCTCTGATTGTATCACCCTGGACAGAGCAGAAGTCTACCAATCACAAAAACGCCACCAGGAGAGTAAATGATCCTGAGCAAAGTCTAGAGTTGATCCCATGACAGTATACTCCAAGGACGGAGAAACCCCATATTTTTTAGGCCAAGTGAATTCCTATTCAAATGACCCCAATATTTACTGTGCCAGGGCAGGAGGGAAAAAACAAAAATACAAAAAGCACAAAATCTTGGTTATTTTTATATATTTTTTTACCTTCATTTATTATTATTATTTTTTTATTTACCTATCTATTTTGGTCGATTTCTCTCTTTGGGTGTGATTATTGAAATTGTTGTCCCCAGTTATACTTATTTTTTCTCTTCCTCTCTTTTCTTCGTTATGTGCTATGCCATGTTTCTTATTTCAAGACCATGGTGTGTTTTTTGTTTGTGTGCTTGTTTTTGTTGATTTTTTGTTTGTTTTGTTTTGTTTTTTGTTTGTTTTTTGTGGTGCTTATAAATATAGCTGGAGTCCTCAATGGATATTTGACACTTCTTTTGGTACTGGTGGAGTGTTTCACCTTCTCTTTCTCCTTCACCTCCCAAATCGATGATGAGAGCCACTAGAAGGATTCCGCCCATTTTCGGGGTATTAGATTCTTACCCCAATTTATTACTTTTTTCTTTTTCAGGCAAAACCACGTAACTTGAAATAGCTGGTCTTGCCTCCAGTTAGAGGGGGAAATAAGGGAGGCCTCAAGACCAAACAGGTGCAAGACTACTAAGTAATAGGTTAGATACAGAGGGGACCACATATTCTAGCCGCCCTGGGAGGGAAGGCAAAAACGGACGGGTAGGGAGAACAATTCGGTGATGGATGGGAATCCCTCCTGATTTTATGTAAATATGTACCTAAAATATTATTGTCAACAATATGTAAGCCACTATGATCAAAATAAAATTATATTATAATAAAAAAAAGTATGGGTGGCGAACAAGCTTGACACAAAGAGCCAAAATTTTTAAACTGTGAGAGTCAGAGAACCACACCACGCAGTCACCTGCCAAAACAGACAAACACTCACACAAAAGCATACAATTTTAACAATAATATATTAAACACATATTGCATTTTGTCATTTTGAGTGAGGGTAAAAATCCTGCAGTGATGGTGAGGGTGTGCTGCGTCCTCCACACTCAGAACTAACGGCAAGATGTGACCCAACATGTGACACACGGGTCCCCGCTCACTGGCCCGTGCAGTTGTTTCCGAGGGATGGAAGACAGGATGACGCAGCCTGGGGGCGAGACTGCGTGCTTGGAGATCTCTCCTCAGAGGTCCCTCCTCAGAAGCAGCAGAACAAAATCCAAACTTGGCAAAGAGCCACAGGATACAAAAGAATGATAAGAGGCAAAGAGCCACATTCATTTTGGCCAGGAGCCGCATGTGGCTCGAGAGCTGCGAGTTCGCCACCCCTGTTGTAAAGGTATGCTTTAAATTTCCTCACCATGGAATTAAAGTGAGGATTAACTCCATCATTGAAGAGGGTTGGAAAAAGCAGCAGTGGTGGCATTAATTTAACATTTCTCTACTATACCTTTAAAACCAAATAACGATTAAATAAAAAAATCCCCCCAAGTCTGTGGTTAACATCTTCAGTACACACTTGATCTTGGTGTAGGAGGGGCTACCAATATTCAGGCTGAATTATATCAATAGCTGTGCTGGAGAAAGACAAAGCAAGCAAAGGGGCATCCAGTGTATACCACAATATGTACAAGAGGCCCTCACTGGATTCTTGATGAATGAAAGTGAGAGCAAGAATTGGAAGTTGGAGGAGGTTTTACACTTCACTGACCCAGTCTGCAAGTAAAAAGATCTGAAGGAAGATTAATAGGAAATGGTTATTCTGAAAGCAAAATGTTGTGCAAATTACTTTTAAGAAATTCATTACAAGATGGTTCTTATCAATTAATAGTATTGACTTGCACCCCAAACAATGACACAACACGGGGTTCAGAGAATCAGGTGGTTCTCTTCTCCCTCCTGGATTACCTGACAAAAAGAAGCCTGGCTTTGCTGTTTCAGAAGCACTGCTTCTTACATTCCATCAACTGTTCAAAATCACAGCACATTTTCACTTGTTTCGTATTTGGACCATGACTTTCTCATACAGCTTTTTGTTTTTCTTGGAGTTTCTTCCCAAGATTTTCTTGTTCAGCAATATTTCTGGTATACTGTTCCTTGATAGCCTTTCTCTTTTCCTGTTGATCAGAGGAGACATATGCTTTTATCTTATTAGTAGCACAATGAAGCTGCGTTTCTAGGTTCTTGATCATACAATCTGTGTAATGATATCTACTTTCTTTCTGAAGACATTCTTCAATATGTTTAGGCTTTTTTGTTTGTTTGTTTGTTTTGGGGCCACACTCAGTGACACTCCAGGGGTTACTCCAGGCTATGTGCTCAGAAATCGCTCCTGGTTTGGGGGACCATATGGAGTGTGGAGGGTGCGGGGTGGGGGTGGGGGAATCAAACTGTGGTTTGTCCTAGGCTAGTGCTTGAAAGGCAGACATGTGTCTTACAGCTCGCACCACTGCTCCAGCCCCTGGGCTTTTAAGTTTTTTATTTGAAAGAGACTTTTATTGTTCTGATTAGCTTGGTCATCAGTGATGTCTTCTGAGTTTTGAGACAGGAGACTAAGTTTACTATCTCAAAATGTAAACATATATATATATATATATATATATATGTTAAGAAACATGTAGTTTCTTTTAATAACCCAATGGACTTACTGTTTTTTCTAATCTTTTTTTAATTTTAGAACTCTTTTAGCAAATAATATATCTTGTTTTGAAGAAACATTTATCTGAAGTTCAACAGTTCCTAGTTTTACTTCAGTTTCTCTTTCTTCTGTAATATTACAAAGTTTTAGTATTTTGAATGGGATGTTTTCTTTGTAAATTTAATATAAAATAAAACACTGCATGTAAAAAAAAAAGATCTGAAGGAACCAGCAGTGAGCCTTTCAACTTACAGAACAAACCAAACTCCTTTTTAAGACAGAGCCCTGGACATGTGGAATGAATAGAAATAAGAGCAAATGAAGCAGGATGTCAATAAAGAATGGATTGAAGAAGAAAGAAGAGATTCAAGGAAAAGCTTTGGAAAGGAAGGAAGCAACCTAGGTGAGTATTTCACAAAATCAGCAGAAGCGGGAGCTCCAGGACCATAAAGACAGAACGGCAGAGCCCTGTTTCCATAGAAAGATGAACAACTAAGATTGGGATTAAATTCCATAAGAGGGTGCTAACTTTTTTTTTAAGAAGAGGAAATAGGAGAAGAATAAAAATCTTGCACACAGTTAAAGTAGGCAAAATGATTGTGTCCAAGACTTGGAAGAGAACAGTGTCTCAAGTATAGAGAAAGCAAGAGGAGGAGATTCCACCGTCTGGAGAGGGCATCCTCAACAGGCAGCTGCAAGGTTCCTAGACAGACTGAGGGTCTTTTTATCCATTTCTCTCCTGGGCTGTCAGGCAGAGGAGCAGGGAGCTTTGGAACAAGAGCAAACTGAAGCAGTGATTCCACTTCCAGAGAAACTAGAGCAGTAGTAAGCATGGCCCTGCCCAGATAATGCAATGAAGGAGAAGAGAGAAGTGTATGAGGGACATCCACAGGCCAGCACAGAGAGAAGAATCATCACAAGATGGATCATTGTCTGGAAAGTTCTCAAATAGTTTTGAAATCCTTCCAGCATCTGTGTAGTGGTCAAAGTACAAGCAGCCTGCAAGTACTGTTTTGTCTTGGACTGTTTTGTCTCCCCCAAGAGGGTTTAAAGTTACAAAAATATGTTTTAGTGACAACATCCAGGGAATGGAATGATATCAAATGGAGGAACCATGGGTGGTAGCTGGATTTAAATAGCATCACATATAGCACCATGTGTTTCTGGTAGCACCACTATAAATCAATGATTGCATATACGGTTCACCATGAAAAGTCCAATTCTGTCCTTTGCCTTAGCAACTAGCGGGGAGCTATTTTGGAGTAGATAAGTTTCCAGCATAGCAAGTGTTGGGATTTTGGACATGTTTGAGTTAGGTGAGTCTGCAGGGTGGGGTGCTCTGTTTCCTCCTTATATTCATTCTCTGATACTTGTTTCTTAGAGTTTTTTCCTCTCAATTGTGCTAGATCTTCCACTCTACATAACCTCACTAAGATTTTGAAGTTTCTAGCTTACACTGCTCTCAGGATCTTAACTGTTCACTCAGTTTATTTTTCTGTTTATTCCTTTGAAAATGGTATTAATATATTTATATTAGCATCTCTCTCCATTGTGCCCATGTAGCAAACTTGATTCTTAAAAAAACACCAAAATATCAATCATTGCCCATGCTCCTAGCAATTCCATTTATTTTTATATATGTGACATCTGAGTTTTCAAAGTTAGTTTAACAAAACATCAGGCTTCACTTTCTCTTTCTTTCTTTCTTTCTTTCTTTCTTTTTTTTTTTTTTTTTTTTTTTTTTTTTTTTTTTTTTTTTTTTTTTTTTTTGTGAGACTATTCTGTGTTTATCTATATCCCTCTGATTTATTTCACTCAGCATAATAGTCTCCATATCCATCCATGTATAGGAAAATTTTATGTCTTCATTTTTTCTAGCAGCTGTGTAGTATTCCATTGTGTAGATATACCACAGTTTCTTTAGCCACTCATCTGTTGTAGGGCACCTGGGTTGTTTCCAGATTTTAGCTCTTGTAAATAGCACTGCTATGAATATAGGAGTGCAGAAGGCATTATTGTATTGATTTTTTTGGTCTTAGGGTATATCCCTAGGAGTGGTATTGCTGGATTACATACCCTCCCTCTATTTTTTTTTTTTTTTTTTTTTTTTTTTTTTAGAGTTCTTTTTTTTTTTTTTTTTTTTTTTTTTTATTTTTTATCTTTATTTAAACACCGTGATTACAAACATGATTATAGTTGTATGATTACAGTCATGTAAAGAGCACCCCCCCTTCACCGGTGTAACATTCCCACCACCAATTTCCCAGATCTCCCTCCTCCCCACCCCCCTACACCTGTACTCGAGACAGGCTTTCTACTTCCCTCATTCATTCACATTTTATGATAGTTTTCAGTGTAGTCATCTCTGCAACTGCACTCATCACTCTATGTGATGAGCTGCATGTCCTGAGCTGCACCTACCAGCCCTCATCTCTCTTGTCTCTGAGATATTGTTAAAAATGTCCTTCATTTTTCTTAAAGCCCATAGATGAGTGAAACCATTCTGCGTCTTTCTCTCTCCCTCTGACTTACTTCACTCAGCATAATAGATTCCATGTACATCCATGTATTGGAAAATTTCATGACTTCATCTCTCCTGATGGCTGCATAGTATTCCATTGTGTATATGTACCACAGTTTCTTCAGCCACTCATCTGTTGAAGGGCATCTTGGTTGTTTCCAGAGTCTGGCTATTGTAAATAGCGCTGCAATGAATATAGGAGTAAGGAAGGGTTTTTTGTATTGTATTTTTGTGTTTCTTGGGTATATTCCTAGGAGTGGTATAGCTGGATCGTATGGAAGCTCAATTTCCAGTTTGTGAAGGAATCTCCATATCGCTTTCCATAAAGGTTGTACTAGACGGCATTCCCACCAGCAGTGAAAAAGAGTTCCTTTCTCTCCACATCCCCGCCAGCACTGCTTGTTTTCCTTTCTTGTGATGTGTGCCAATCTCAGTGGCGTGAGGTGGTACCTCATAGTAGTTTTGATTTGCATCTCCCTGACGATTAGTGATGTTGAACATCTTTTCATGTGCCTTTTGGCCATTTGCCTTTCTTCTTTTTCAAAGTGTCTGTTCATTTCTTCTCCCCATTTTTTGATGGGGTTAGTTGTTTTTTTCTTGTATAGTTCTGTCAGTACCTTGTAAATTTTGGATATTAGCCCTTTATCTGATGTGTATTGGGTGAATAATTTCTCCCACTCAGTGGGTGGCCTTTGTATTCTGGGCGCTATTTCCTTTGAGATGCAGAAGCTTTTCAGCTTAATATAGTCCCATCTGTTTATCTCTGCTTCCACTTGCTTGGAAAGTGCTGTCTCCTCCTTAAAGATGCCTTTAGTCTCAATGTCCTGGAGTGTTTCACCTACATGTTGTTCTATATACCTTATAGTTTCAGTTCTGATATCAAGGTCTTTAATCCATTTGGATTTTACCTTTGTATATGGTGTTAGCTGGGGGTCTGAGTTCGCTTTTTTGCAAGTGGTTAACCAGTTGTGCCAACACCACTTGTTGAATAGGCTTTCCCTGCTCCATTTAGGATTTTTTGCTCCTTTATCAAAAACAAGGTGGTTATATGTCTGAGGAACCTTCTCTGAGTACTCAAGCCTATTCCACTGATCTGAGGGTCTGTTTTTATTCCAATACCATGCTGTTTTTATAACTGTTGCTTTGTAATACAACTTAAAATTGGGGAAAGTAATGCCTCCCATATTCCTTTTCCCAAGGAGTGCTTTAGCTATTCGAGGTTGTTTGTTGTTCCAGATGAATTTCAGAAGTATTTGATCCACTTCTTTGAAAAATGTCATGGGTATCTTTAGAGGAATCGCGTTAAATCTGTACAATGCTTTTGGAAGTATTGCCATTTTAATGATGTTGATCCTGCCAATCCATGAGCATGGTATGTGTTTCCATTTCCGCGTGTCCTCTCTTATTTCTTGGAGCAGTGTTTTGTAGTTTTCTTTGTATAGATCCTTCACATCTTTAGTCAGGTTGACTCCAAGATATTTGAGTTTGTGTGGAACTAATGTGAATGGGATTGTTCTCTTAATGTCCATTTCTTCCCTATCATTATTCGTGTATAAAAAGGCCATTGATTTTTGTGTGTTAATTTTGTATCCTGCCACTTTGCTATACAAATCTATTATTTCTAGAAGCTTTTTGGTAGAGTCTTTAGGGTTTTCTAAGTAGAGTATCATGTCATCTGCAAACAGTGAGAGCTTGACTTCTTCCTTTCCTATCTGAATTCCCTTGATATCTTTTTCTTGCCTAATCGCTATAGCAAGTACTTCCAGTGCTATGTTGAATAGGAGTGGTGAGAGAGGACAGCCTTGTCTTGTACCAGAATTTAGAGGAAAGGATTTTAGTTTTTCTCCATTGAGGATAATATTTGCCACTGGCTTCTGGTAGATGGCTTTGACTATATTGAGAAAGGTTCCTTTTATTCCTATCTTGCTGAGAGTTTTAATCAAGAATGGGTGTTGAACCTTATCAAATGCTTTTTCTGCATCTATTGATATGACCATGTGATTTTTATTTTTGTTGTTGTTTATGTTGTGTATTATATTAATAGATTTACGGATGTTAAACCATCCTTGCATTCCTGGGATGAAACCTACTTGATCAAAGTGAATGATCTTCTTGATGAGGCACTGGATCCTGTTCGCCAGGATTTTGTTGAGGATCTTTGCATCTGTGTTCATCAGGGATATTGGTCTGTAATTTTCTTTTTTGGCAGCATCTCTATCAGGTTTTGGTATTAAGGTGATGTTGGCTTCATAAAAGCTATTTGGAAGTATTCCTGTTTTTTCGATTTCATAAAAGAGCCTGGCCAGAATTGGTAGTAGTTCCTCTTGAAAGGTTTGAAAGAATTCATTCGTGAATCCATCAGGGCCTGGGCTTTTGTTTTTGGGTAAATTTTTGATTACAGTTTTAATTTCCTCAATAGTGATGGGGGTGTTTAGATATGCTACCTCTTCTTTATTCAACCGTGGAAGGTTATATGAGTTCAGAAATTTATCCATTTCTTCCAGGTTCTCATATTTAGTGGCATAGAGTTTCTCAAAGTATTCTCTGAATACCCTTTGAATCTCTGCAGTATCTGTAGTGATCTCCCCCTTCTCATTTCTAATACGCGTTATCAAGTTTCTCTCTTTCTTTTGCTTTGTGAGTTTTGCCAATGGTCTATCAATCTTGTTTATTTTTTCAAAGAACCAACTTCTGCTTTCGTTGATCTTTCGGATTGTTTTTTGGGTTTCCACTTCGTTGATTTCTGCTCTCAGCTTTGTTATTTCCTTCTGTCTCCCTATTTTTGGGTCCTTTTGTTGAGCACTTTCTAGTTCTATTAGCTGTGTCATTAAGCTACTCAGGTAAGCTCCTTCTTCCTTCCTGATGTGTGCTTGCAAAGCTATAAATTTTCCTCTCAGTACTGCTTTTGCTGTGTCCCATAAGTTCTGATAGTTTGTGTCTTTATTGTCATTTGTTTCCAGGAACCTTTTGATTTCCTCCTTGATTTCATCTCGGACCCACTGGTTATTGAGTATGAGGCTGTTTAACTTCCAGGTGTTAAATTTTTTCTTCTGTGTCCCTTTGCAGTTCACATCTAACTTCAGAGCCTTGTGGTCAGCAAAGGCAGCCTGCAAAATGTCTATCTTTTTTATTTTATGGAGGTATGTTTTATGTGCCAGCACATGATCTATCCTGGAGAATGATCCATGTACATTGGAAAAGAATGTGTATCCAGGTTTCTGAGGATAGAGTGCCCTATATATATCTACTAGGCCTCTTTCATCCATTTCTTTTTGCAGGTCTAGTATATTTTTGTTGGGTTTCCATTTGGTTGACCTATCAAGTGTTGACAAGCCTGTGTTGAGGTCTCCCACAATTATTGTGTTATTATTGATATCCTTCTTCAGATTTGTCAACAATTGTATTAAATACTTTGCTGGACCCTCATTCGGTGCGTATATGTTTAGGAGAGTGATTTCTTCTTGCTGTACAAATCCCTTGATTAGTACATAATATCCATCTTTGTCCCTTACAATTTTTCTGAGTATAAAGTTTGTGTCATCTGATATTAGTATGGCCACCCCCGCTTTTTTAAGGGTGTTGTTTGCTTGAATGATTTTCCTCCAGCCTTTGATTTTGAGTCTATGTTTATTCTGACTATTCAGGTGTGTTTCTTGTAGACAGCAGAAGGTTGGCTTCAGTTTTTTGATCCATTTCGCCACTCTGTGCCTCTTAACTGGTGCATTTAGTCCATTGACATTGAGAGAAATAATTGTCATGGGATTTATTGCCATCTTTGTGTAGAAGTTTGGTGTGTTTTTTGTTCTGTCTTGTTTTTAGAGTAGATCTTTCAGTTTTTCTTTTAAGGCTGGTTTTGAGTCTGCAAAGATTTTGAGCTGTTGTTTATCTGTGAAGCCGTGTATACATCCGTCAAACCTGAAACTTAGTTTTGCTGGGTGCAATATTCTTGGCGAAGCATTTATTTCATTGAGTTTTGCCACTACGTCCCACCACTGCCTTCTGGCCTTGAGTGTTTCTGGTGACAGGTCTGCTGTAAATTTCAAGGATGCTCCGTGGAATGTAATTTCCCTTTTCGATCTTGCTGCTTGCAGTATTCTATCTCTATCGGTGGGTTTCATCATGGTGACTAGGATGTGTCTTGGGGTGTTTCTACTGGGGTCTTTTTTAGCTGGTACTCTTCGGGCATGCAGGATTTGGTCACATGTTTTCTTTAGCTCTGGTAGTTTCTCTGTGATGATGTTCTTAACCATTGATTCTTCCTGAAGATTTTCTTCTTGGGTCTCTGGAACTCCAATGATTCTGAAGTTGTTTCTGTTGAGCTTATCAAAGACTTCTATTTTCATCTTCTCATATTCTTTGAGTAAATTTTCCATTGTCTGATCATTTGATTTGAGGTTTTTTTCTAATCTCTTCTGCTGTGTAAAGTTGTTATGCATCTCATCTTCTAAAGCACTAATTCTATCCTCAGCTGCTGTTAACCTGTTGGAAAACTCATCCATTATGTTCTTCAATTCGTCTATTGAGTTTTTCAGACCTGTTATCTGATCTGATATTTCAGTTTGGAGTTTTCTGATTTCTGTCTTCATATTCTCTTGATTTTTATTAGTGCTCTGATTTATACTTTCTTTGATATCTGATAGCAACCTCCATATTTCGTCTCTAAACTCCATTTCTGAAAGACTGCTTAGGTAGTTGGTCGTTGTTGGGTCATCAGAGTTTCCATCTTCATTCTCTATGGTTGAAGTTGGTCTGCGTAGTCTCCCCATTGTCTCGCTTACGCTGTGGGTTTTTCTACGTGTTGTGGTGGTACTCATTGGCGAGGTGGAGTGCGCGGCCGCGAAGCGCAGCGGAGCGGCCGCGCTCCGGCCCCCAAACACTCACCTCAGCCGAGGCAAGCCGTCAGGGGATGCCTGGGGAGGCCCCCAAGTGTCTGCCAAGCAAAGAAACCAGCACAATCCACAACTCCAACAGAAAACTCACAGCCCCAGCGAGACACGCCTTGAAGAGATTAATGCTGAATCAGGTCAAAGTTCCCAGGTTGATGCAGGCTGGGGGAGGTCCCAAAATGTCTGCCGGGCCTAGGGGTCCAGCAGTCAGCCTGATCTGCAACTCCGGCCCCCAAACACTCACCTCAGCCGAGGCAAGCCGTCAGGGGATGCCTGGGGAGGCCCCCAAGTGTCTGCCAAGCAAAGAAACCAGCACAATCCACAACTCCAACAGAAAACTCACAGCCCCAGCGAGACACGCCTTGAAGAGATTAATGCTGAATCAGGTCAAAGTTCCCAGGTTGATGCAGGCTGGGGGAGGTCCCAAAATGTCTGCCGGGCCTAGGGGTCCAGCAGTCAGCCTGATCTGCAACTCCGGCCCCCAAACACTCACCTCAGCCGAGGCAAGCCGTCAGGGGATGCCTGGGGAGGCCCCCAAGTGTCTGCCAAGCAAAGAAACCAGCACAATCCACAACTCCAACAGAAAACTCACAGCCCCAGCGAGACACGCCTTGAAGAGATTAATGCTGAATCAGGTCAAAGTTCCCAGGTTGATGCAGGCTGGGGGAGGTCCCAAAATGTCTGCCGGGCCTAGGGGTCCAGCAGTCAGCCTGATCTGCAACTCCGGCCCCCAAACACTCACCTCAGCCGAGGCAAGCCGTCAGGGGATGCCTGGGGAGGCCCCCAAGTGTCTGCCAAGCAAAGAAACCAGCACAATCCACAACTCCAACAGAAAACTCACAGCCCCAGCGAGACACGCCTTGAAGAGATTAATGCTGAATCAGGTCAAAGTTCCCAGGTTGATGCAGGCTGGGGGAGGTCCCAAAATGTCTGCCGGGCCTAGGGGTCCAGCAGTCAGCCTGATCTGCAACTCCGGCCCCCAAACACTCACCTCAGCCGAGGCAAGCCGTCAGGGGATGCCTGGGGAGGCCCCCAAGTGTCTGCCAAGCAAAGAAACCAGCACAATCCACAACTCCAACAGAAAACTCACAGCCCCAGCGAGACACGCCTTGAAGAGATTAATGCTGAATCAGGTCAAAGTTCCCAGGTTGATGCAGGCTGGGGGAGGTCCCAAAATGTCTGCCGGGCCTAGGGGTCCAGCAGTCAGCCTGATCTGCAACTCCGGCCCCCAAACACTCACCTCAGCCGAGGCAAGCCGTCAGGGGATGCCTGGGGAGGCCCCCAAGTGTCTGCCAAGCAAAGAAACCAGCACAATCCACAACTCCAACAGAAAACTCACAGCCCCAGCGAGACACGCCTTGAAGAGATTAATGCTGAATCAGGTCAAAGTTCCCAGGTTGATGCAGGCTGGGGGAGGTCCCAAAATGTCTGCCGGGCCTAGGGGTCCAGCAGTCAGCCTGATCTGCAACTCCGGCCCCCAAACACTCACCTCAGCCGAGGCAAGCCGTCAGGGGATGCCTGGGGAGGCCCCCAAGTGTCTGCCAAGCAAAGAAACCAGCACAATCCACAACTCCAACAGAAAACTCACAGCCCCAGCGAGACACGCCTTGAAGAGATTAATGCTGAATCAGGTCAAAGTTCCCAGGTTGATGCAGGCTGGGGGAGGTCCCAAAATGTCTGCCGGGCCTAGGGGTCCAGCAGTCAGCCTGATCTGCAACTCCGGCCCCCAAACACTCACCTCAGCCGAGGCAAGCCGTCAGGGGATGCCTGGGGAGGCCCCCAAGTGTCTGCCAAGCAAAGAAACCAGCACAATCCACAACTCCAACAGAAAACTCACAGCCCCAGCGAGACACGCCTTGAAGAGATTAATGCTGAATCAGGTCAAAGTTCCCAGGTTGATGCAGGCTGGGGGAGGTCCCAAAATGTCTGCCGGGCCTAGGGGTCCAGCAGTCAGCCTGATCTGCAACTCCGGCCCCCAAACACTCACCTCAGCCGAGGCAAGCCGTCAGGGGATGCCTGGGGAGGCCCCCAAGTGTCTGCCAAGCAAAGAAACCAGCACAATCCACAACTCCAACAGAAAACTCACAGCCCCAGCGAGACACGCCTTGAAGAGATTAATGCTGAATCAGGTCAAAGTTCCCAGGTTGATGCAGGCTGGGGGAGGTCCCAAAATGTCTGCCGGGCCTAGGGGTCCAGCAGTCAGCCTGATCTGCAACTCCGGCCCCCAAACACTCACCTCAGCCGAGGCAAGCCGTCAGGGGATGCCTGGGGAGGCCCCCAAGTGTCTGCCAAGCAAAGAAACCAGCACAATCCACAACTCCAACAGAAAACTCACAGCCCCAGCGAGACACGCCTTGAAGAGATTAATGCTGAATCAGGTCAAAGTTCCCAGGTTGATGCAGGCTGGGGGAGGTCCCAAAATGTCTGCCGGGCCTAGGGGTCCAGCAGTCAGCCTGATCTGCAACTCCGGCCCCCAAACACTCACCTCAGCCGAGGCAAGCCGTCAGGGGATGCCTGGGGAGGCCCCCAAGTGTCTGCCAAGCAAAGAAACCAGCACAATCCACAACTCCAACAGAAAACTCACAGCCCCAGCGAGACACGCCTTGAAGAGATTAATGCTGAATCAGGTCAAAGTTCCCAGGTTGATGCAGGCTGGGGGAGGTCCCAAAATGTCTGCCGGGCCTAGGGGTCCAGCAGTCAGCCTGATCTGCAACTCCGGCCCCCAAACACTCACCTCAGCCGAGGCAAGCCGTCAGGGGATGCCTGGGGAGGCCCCCAAGTGTCTGCCAAGCAAAGAAACCAGCACAATCCACAACTCCAACAGAAAACTCACAGCCCCAGCGAGACACGCCTTGAAGAGATTAATGCTGAATCAGGTCAAAGTTCCCAGGTTGATGCAGGCTGGGGGAGGTCCCAAAATGTCTGCCGGGCCTAGGGGTCCAGCAGTCAGCCTGATCTGCAACTCCGGCCCCCAAACACTCACCTCAGCCGAGGCAAGCCGTCAGGGGATGCCTGGGGAGGCCCCCAAGTGTCTGCCAAGCAAAGAAACCAGCACAATCCACAACTCCAACAGAAAACTCACAGCCCCAGCGAGACACGCCTTGAAGAGATTAATGCTGAATCAGGTCAAAGTTCCCAGGTTGATGCAGGCTGGGGGAGGTCCCAAAATGTCTGCCGGGCCTAGGGGTCCAGCAGTCAGCCTGATCTGCAACTCCGGCCCCCAAACACTCACCTCAGCCGAGGCAAGCCGTCAGGGGATGCCTGGGGAGGCCCCCAAGTGTCTGCCAAGCAAAGAAACCAGCACAATCCACAACTCCAACAGAAAACTCACAGCCCCAGCGAGACACGCCTTGAAGAGATTAATGCTGAATCAGGTCAAAGTTCCCAGGTTGATGCAGGCTGGGGGAGGTCCCAAAATGTCTGCCGGGCCTAGGGGTCCAGCAGTCAGCCTGATCTGCAACTCCGGCCCCCAAACACTCACCTCAGCCGAGGCAAGCCGTCAGGGGATGCCTGGGGAGGCCCCCAAGTGTCTGCCAAGCAAAGAAACCAGCACAATCCACAACTCCAACAGAAAACTCACAGCCCCAGCGAGACACGCCTTGAAGAGATTAATGCTGAATCAGGTCAAAGTTCCCAGGTTGATGCAGGCTGGGGGAGGTCCCAAAATGTCTGCCGGGCCTAGGGGTCCAGCAGTCAGCCTGATCTGCAACTCCGGCCCCCAAACACTCACCTCAGCCGAGGCAAGCCGTCAGGGGATGCCTGGGGAGGCCCCCAAGTGTCTGCCAAGCAAAGAAACCAGCACAATCCACAACTCCAACAGAAAACTCACAGCCCCAGCGAGACACGCCTTGAAGAGATTAATGCTGAATCAGGTCAAAGTTCCCAGGTTGATGCAGGCTGGGGGAGGTCCCAAAATGTCTGCCGGGCCTAGGGGTCCAGCAGTCAGCCTGATCTGCAACTCCGGCCCCCAAACACTCACCTCAGCCGAGGCAAGCCGTCAGGGGATGCCTGGGGAGGCCCCCAAGTGTCTGCCAAGCAAAGAAACCAGCACAATCCACAACTCCAACAGAAAACTCACAGCCCCAGCGAGACACGCCTTGAAGAGATTAATGCTGAATCAGGTCAAAGTTCCCAGGTTGATGCAGGCTGGGGGAGGTCCCAAAATGTCTGCCGGGCCTAGGGGTCCAGCAGTCAGCCTGATCTGCAACTCCGGCCCCCAAACACTCACCTCAGCCGAGGCAAGCCGTCAGGGGATGCCTGGGGAGGCCCCCAAGTGTCTGCCAAGCAAAGAAACCAGCACAATCCACAACTCCAACAGAAAACTCACAGCCCCAGCGAGACACGCCTTGAAGAGATTAATGCTGAATCAGGTCAAAGTTCCCAGGTTGATGCAGGCTGGGGGAGGTCCCAAAATGTCTGCCGGGCCTAGGGGTCCAGCAGTCAGCCTGATCTGCAACTCCGGCCCCCAAACACTCACCTCAGCCGAGGCAAGCCGTCAGGGGATGCCTGGGGAGGCCCCCAAGTGTCTGCCAAGCAAAGAAACCAGCACAATCCACAACTCCAACAGAAAACTCACAGCCCCAGCGAGACACGCCTCAGCCGAGGCAAGCCGTCAGGGGATGCCTGGGGAGGCCCCCAAGTGTCTGCCAAGCAAAGAAACCAGCACAATCCACAACTCCAACAGAAAACTCACAGCCCCAGCGAGACACGCCTCAGCCGAGGCAAGCCGTCAGGGGATGCCTGGGGAGGCCCCCAAGTGTCTGCCAAGCAAAGAAACCAGCACAATCCACAACTCCAACAGAAAACTCACAGCCCCAGCGAGACACGCCTCAGCCGAGGCAAGCCGTCAGGGGATGCCTGGGGAGGCCCCCAAGTGTCTGCCAAGCAAAGAAACCAGCACAATCCACAACTCCAACAGAAAACTCACAGCCCCAGCGAGACACGCCTCAGCCGAGGCAAGCCGTCAGGGGATGCCTGGGGAGGCCCCCAAGTGTCTGCCAAGCAAAGAAACCAGCACAATCCACAACTCCAACAGAAAACTCACAGCCCCAGCGAGACACGCCTCAGCCGAGGCAAGCCGTCAGGGGATGCCTGGGGAGGCCCCCAAGTGTCTCAGCCGAGGCAAGCCGTCAGGGGATGCCTGGGGAGGCCCCCAAGTGTCTGCCAAGCAAAGACCTTTCTTTCTTTCTTTCTTTCTTTCTTTCTTTCTTTCTTTCTTTCTTTCTTTCTTTCTTTCTTTCTTTCTTTCTTTCTTTCTTTCTTTCTTTCTTTCTTTCTCTCTCTCTCTCTCTCTCTCTTTCTTCCTTCCTTCCTTCCTTCCTTCCTTCCTTCCTTCCTTCCTTCCTTCCTTCCTTCCTTCCTTCCTTCCTTCCTTCCTTCCTTCCTTCTTTCTTTCTTTCTTTCTTTCTTTCTTTCTTTCTTTCTTTCTTTCTTTCTTTCTTTCTTTCTTTCTTTCTTTCTTTCTTTCTTTCTTTCTTTCTTTCTTTCTTTCTTTCTTTCTTTCTTTCTTTCTTTCTTTCTTTCTTCCTTCCTTCCTTCCTTCCTTCCTTCCTTCCTTCCTTCCTTCCTTCCTTCCTTCCTTCCTTCCTTCTTTCTTTCTTTCTTTCTTTCTTTCTTTCTTTCTTTCTTTCTTTCTTTCTTTCTTTCTTTCTTTCTTTCTTTCTTTCTTTCTTTCTTTCTTTCTTTCTTTCTTTCTTTCTTTCTTTCTTTCTTTCTTTCTTTCTTTCTTTCTTTCTTTCTTTCTTCTCTTTATTTTTCTGGTTTGGGGGCCACACCTGGTGACGCTCAGGAATAATTCCTTGCTATGCGCTCGGAAATCACTCCTGGCTTGGGGGACCATATGGGATGCCAGGGATTTAACGAGGTCAGTCTATGACTAGTGCAGGGAAGGCAGATGTCTTACAGTTTACACCACCGCTCTGACCCCATTCCCTCTTTCTTATTCCTCTGCAGTCTTTCCCAATGAACAGTTTACTTAGTTATTCTCAAGAGCTAAATGGTGTTTACTAGTTTTTCTGAAGCCAAAACCCACTTCTTTTTGCTACAAGAATGCACCACATCAAGTCTGATTATATCATTGGTGTCTTCTTTCCAAACTTCGTTTGAGTCTCTTTACTCTCCATATTCCACTAGTTATCCCCAGCACATCATCCACCCTCAGTGTAATAGCCCTTGGAAGATCTTAAAGCTGGCAGCTTTAAAACTCTCCACTTTCGAGCGGGGTCAGCGAGGTGGCACTAGAGGTAAGGTGTCTGCCTTGCAAACGTTAGCCAAGGAAGGACCGTTGTTTGATCCCCCAGCATCCCATATGGTCCCCTCAAGCCAGGGGCAATTTCTGAGTGCTTAGCCAGGAGTAACCCCTGAGCATCAAATGGGTGTGGCCAGAAAAAACAAAATAAATAAATAAATAAAACTCTCCACTTTCAATCTTTCCTATAAAGCAAATCAGATCTTGCCATTCCACTGCTTCAAACCATTTGGTGTTCTCTGATTGACCTTTTTTTTTTTTTTTTTTTTGGTTTTTGGGCCACACCCGGCAGTGCTCAGGGGTGACTCCTGGCTGTCTGCTCAGAAATAGCTCCTGGCAGGCACGGGGGACCATATGGGACACCAGGATTCGAACCAACCACCTTTGGTCCTGGGTTGGCTGCTTGCAAGGCAAATGCCGCTGTTCTATCTCTCCGGGCCCTCTGATTGACCTTTAAACAAAATGTCGAATGAGCCTTCCTGGCTGGACCTGACAGCCAGGTTGCCCCAACTCACCACTTTTTCAATTTACAATTTGGTAACTTTTATTCAAGCTTCTGAAATTTAACGTCCTTTGAATGAGGATGAACAGAGGTGTTGTGGTACTGGCAGCCTTAAGCAGAAAATCCGAACACTATCTGGCGAGGCAGGAAGGATTTCTTTAAAGAATGCCATCTTATCAGTAGAGCTGATGAAAAAAGTTCCAGAGGAAGAACTACATGTACAAAGGCCTTCAGAGAAGTGGGAGCATATATTTGAGACTAGGGCAGAAGCTGGGATCCTTCATTGTCTTGGAGGCTTTAAGTTATATCTCTGATGGCCAGACTATCTCTAAAGCAAGTGATTAACTACAATCCCACTCTGAACAACTCATTCTTTTAGATTTTGGATTTGATAGCTGATAAAATTGGAAAGCACATAGGGGTAGAAATCCACAACTTTCTTGCTGTCAGAGATGATTCTGTCAGCACTTGTATTAGGGGAGGGAGGAGTAGATGATTCCTCTCACAAGAGCACAAGAAATAACATCTCTCAGTTCCGTGCATAGATTCTTGTAGCAATTTCTCCAAGAACAGAAGAAGGAAATATTTTCCTGTTGTTTCTATTGGCCAAAGCCTTCCTGGTGTGTGTGTGTGTATGTGTGTGTGTGTGTGTGTGAGTGTGTGTAGAAAGGGTGAGAGGAGAGAAAGACACAGAGAGAGTTGTTTTGGGGGGAAAAGTGGGAAGGAAGACACTGATAGGACAGTGCCTCAAGAAACAGATGCCTTAGAGCTGGCTCTGTGCTTGGCAGAACACAGGCACTTAGATGGGTGTAACTGGAAAGTGCTGAGCTGCTGGGTGTCTGGGCTTCCTTAAATACAGAAGCCAGCTCTGGTAGAATTCCTGAACATTTGAAAATAAGAATGACATTAGAAGTGTGCCAAGTTTGCTGAACTATTGGCAATTACAGACCCATTACAACTCTATAGAGTTCTATAGCTACTTCTCTCCCCCTTTGATTCTTTGATGAGTAAAAAAGTTTTTATTTCTTCTGTGATTTCTGTGTCTTTAGTGTTTTCTTCTTACTTTTAAGTGAATTACATTAGAACAGTTTTGTTGGGACCTGAATTATGAACAACGAGGGATGCCATTTTGTAAAAGCCACATGGCAGGCTTCTTCTTAGGTTCTGAGCAGGGAGAAACACCATTTTGTAGGGATCACATGATGTGAGCTCCATGCTGGGGCTCTAGAAGCCTATTTCCATAGACCCAGCCTCAGTCTACCTGGCCATACTAGGTAGCCTTTCAGGGAAGGACAAGGGAGCAATAGTAATGTACCCATAGACAAGAGCCAATTATTTTAAAGATCATCAGAAAGCTAGAACCTCCTATATCCCTATCCTATATAATCCAATTCTTGACCTTGGGCAGGGTTCTTTCATCCCTCGTGAGAGAGAATCTTGACTGGTCAGCTAGGAGGTGTTGGCAGGCAGAATAAAATTTAAACTTTATTCCAATTTGTGTGGTCTTGTCCTTCAATTTCTGGACCCTAACAGTTTTACTCTACATCTCTACAGCTCTAGATTGACCACTAGCCTTTAATATCCAAATCTTATTTCTGATCACAAGCAGAAGGCTTGCTAATTCACACTCACTTTGCCACCACCTGCAAATGTAGGTGAAAGCTTTTCCCCTGAGGATTGAAGACAGCAGGGAGAGAAATAAATCACCATGGCAGAGAAAGTTCCTCTCCAATTTTCCTTCTATAGCCTCATTTTTATCCCATCCCTAGGTCCTGTATGGGTCTAAAAGCCTCAGAGGCAGTGTTAAAATTCCTGCTTGACCTTGAAAACCCATGTTAGAGAGGCAGCATCCAGTGTCCTTGACTTAGACTCTCTTCCTCAGTGACATGGGCTGATAGGAGACCAAGGGCTCACTTTACTGGGCAGGACACATTTTTGTCGTGATTGATCACTTCCTCCATAAATTATGGATATGCATCTCTGCTGTGGCCAGGGATTTATTGAAGCCTTTTAAGCAGTAAATCCCCTCTCTCTCCAGTCTCTGGGTAGTAATGACTTTGCTCAAGTCATAGAGAACTTTAAGGCTGGCCTTTTCAGGGCTGCCACTTGCTAAAAAAGCAAATTTTCACTTGCTAGAGCCTTAGCATGGGAACTCTAAAGGGTGATGGAGAAGATCAGCAAGTTCAGTCTGGACAGTTTTGACTCTCTCAGCTCTCATTCCACAGGGAGAGTCAATGGGGCAGAGATCATGGCACATGCTGTTTTATTGTTGTTATAGTTAATTTTTGGCAAAAGAATACTTGTGGGTTGATACAGGAATAAAGAAGAAAAGTAACTGTAAAATAAATTTATGCACCATATTTCAACCCCCGGTGAGCTGGTCTGAAACAGAGTAGCCACAAAGCATTAATAAATAAAACCAATATTAGGGAGAAAATCAAGGAGTCTGGTGGCTTCTAACCCCCTGGTCTCCCTGGGCCCACTAAACTAAAGCCTCTGTTTATTTACCAGTTTTAATACCCACAGAGTGAGGAAGGGTTGAGTGAGAGACAAAAGTACCTATAAACCAATCTATTCCTATAAGCCAGTCTATTTCTACATATCAAAGGGATGGGTAAAAAGCAAAGAGGAAGCTCAGGAATGTCTTTGCTTTGGATAAAGGCAGGGTGTTCCAATCACCTCTGTTTTGGGTAAGAACAGCGTATTCCAACAAGTAACTATCAGAGGGTCAGAAATAATCCCCTTCCCCACCCTAAATCAAGCCATCTTCCCCAAGTCCCAGGATCTAGTTTTGTTTTCTGTGAAGAAGCCTTTGAATATAGCAGTGAGGGCAACTTTCTGAAATTCAGGTGTAGACAGTTTCCTTTCAGCACTTAAGAGAATCATTGCTGTTTGGAGCCATTTCCCCATTTCTGCAGTGTACTTCCTTCTAGTACTGCTATCTCAGCAAATGACATTCTGGGCACATTTGTGTCTCCATGAACATAGGACATAAACAAGAGGAAGAAGGATTAGAAGATAAAAACCAAAACAGTCATGCTAGTGGACAGCCCTGAATCTATTCAATCTCATTCCCCTATAAATTATAAAGCATTAAAACCTCTGGAGTGACAGGGGCTTCTGAGACCATGAGCATCCTTGCAGGAAAGAGAAAAGTAATGAAACAAAGATTTTAGATAATGCCTAATTATCAGACTTTGGTATTTATCTGGATGGGAGAAGGTCCACTTCAGGATTTTTTTTTTTATCCACTTCTTCAGGATTTTAAACAAAAGTGCTGTGATCTTATTTGGAATTTAGAAAGACACCATCAGTTGCTTGTATTGAAAATAAATTCAAGGGAGTAAGAAATATAGAATACTTTTGAGGACATACAGAAATAAATAATGTGCAAGTTTGGCAAAGACATTTATAATAAGTAAAGTATGTGAAATGGATATTTGAGTACTTAAATTTTTTAGTTAACCTATTGATGGAGATTATCTTCTCAATGTTCTGTTAATTTTTTAATTTTTAATTTTTTATTTTTTTGGCTTTTGGGCCACAAACTGTGATGCTTAGGGCTACTCCTGGCTATGTGGTCAGAAATTGCTCCTGGCTTGGAGGATCATATGGGATGTCGAAGGATCAAACCATGGTCCATCCTAGGCTAGCACAAGTAAGGCAGACGCCCTACCGCCTGAGCCACTGCTCCGGCCCCAATGTTCTGTTAATTTTTATTTACAAAATTAAAACAGAAAAAATAAAAGAAACAAGATGACAATGATAGCTCCTTATCTAGTATTAATTACAGTCACTAAAAAGAATTAATATCAAAAATAAAAAAATACAGAGTGACAAAATGAATTTAAAAAATATTACAACATCCAATTATGTACCTTCTACATGAGACAGTTTTGCTAAACATTTGTCAACATTTTTTGTTTGTTTTTTGGGTCACACCCGGTGATGCTCAGGGGTTACTCCTGGCTATGTGCTCAGAAATCACTTCTGGCTTGTGTGACCATATGAGAAAATGGGGATTGAACCAAGTCCGTCCTGGGTTAGCTGCGTGCAAGGCAAATGCCTTATAGCTGCACTATCACTCTAGCCCCTTGTCAACTTTTTTTTATACCTGCTATTGGCTACTGTCTTGCCTGCTTGTCCATAAACTAACAGTAACAAGTAAGCAGATGAGTTCTTTTCAACATTTATAGTTCTTCAGACTGGCACTGACTTATAATTGAAGAGCAAGGATTTATAATTGTTTTATTTTATTTTGGGGCCAGACCCCAAAATAGTCAAGAAACACTCCTTTTGGTACTCATGAAACCATATGCAGTATCAGGGATAGAACTGGGATAAATCACATGCCAGGGAAGTATCTTAACCCCTGTACTTTATCTCTGGTCCCAAGAATGCTGATTTAGAATTAAGAACAGATAGGCTGAAATAGAAATGGGAAATAATATCTCATATAAAGAGTAACCAAAGAAAAACAAAAATTACTTTATACTTAAACAAAGAAGGTCATTACTTAAGATAAAATAGCTACTTCACCTGGAAGATATGATTATTAATATATAAATATACAACACCAGAAAAAAACAAGAAAATTGGCAATATGAAAAAAAAAGAGGCAGCAATACAGTAATTGTAGAAAAACTCAATTATCCAGTTTCAAAAATGGTCCACCAATGCACTACTGATTTTTATTAGGGTTCTTACAATAAAAATTTAATTGGAAACAGTGGGCTATATTTTTAAATTTTCATGATTTTTATCATATATTAATAATCTGGAGATAATTTTCTCCCTTTATTTGTATTCATGGTGAAGGGATTTTTAAAATTAATTAGTTTCATAGAAATAAAAATATAAATAAATGGAATCTTGTTAAGAATTCTTTAATTTATTAGCAATATTTAAATTTAATATAATTAAATTTAAATTTAAAAAATTTAATGATTGTATTTGTTTAACAGAAACTTTTCTAGAGAAGAGAGAAAGAAGTAATTTAAAAGTCAAGAACAGGACTCAAGCTGCCCAGTGGTTCCTGACTGTGAGAAACTGTGAGTGTTGCCTGTGCGTGTTTTTCCACTGTTCTGTCTCCTGAAACTCTTGGGAGTAGGCCAAAAAGGGCCCCAAAAATAGTGCTCCCATAGACTCTTCCATGGGCCAAAACACCAAGGAACTCTGTCCCACTATGAAAATCTGCTATTTGCAGTATTCTGTAGAAAAGCAGGTCCCTTGGTTGTGATGTCAAACTGTGAAAATCTAAGCCTGCCCAGTGGTTTCGACTATGAGAAACTGTGTGTGATGCCTGTGTATTTTTTTTCCATTGTCGTGTCACCTGAAACTCTGGGGAGTGGGCCGAAAAGGGCCCAGAAAAATAGCTCTCCCAGAGGCTCTTCCACTGGCCAGAACACCAAAAATTGTGTCCAACCATGAAAGCCGGCTATCTGCAGTATTCTGTAGAAAGGCAGGTCCCCTGGTTGTGATGTCAGGCTGTGAAAATCTATGCCTGCCCAGTGGTCCATGACTGTGAGAAACTGTGAGTGTTTCCTGCACGTGTTTATCCACTGTCCTGTCTCCTGAATTTCTTGGGAGTGGGCCATAAAGGGCCCAGAAAAATAGCTCTTCCAGCGCTCCAGAAGAACATGGCTGCTCTGCTTCATTTTGTGGCCATGCACTCTTTCTAATGAAAGAACGCCATTGCAACAAAAAAGAAAAAAATCACACTAGGAACTGGGCTGGATCACTGAAGCCCTGCATTTCTCTCCGGACTGTCTTCTCTGCTGTGTGCTTGGGCCTAAGATTTGATCCTGTGTGATGCTTCATTCACAGAGGACTCCCCTTCCTTGGAGGCAAGTCGATGACCCAGAAAGAGTGGAGCCAGAGGAGCGTGGCCACGCATATCATTTAGCCAATAAATACCACCACAACACTTAGAAAAACCCACAATACAAGTGTGACAATGGGGAAAAATACACAGGCCAGCATCAGACATAGAAAATGGAGATGACACATCTGATAACCAGAAAACAGCCAACCACCTAATCAATCTCTCAGATAAGAAGTTTAGACAAGAAATATGGAAGATGCTCAAAGAGCTCAAAGAAACCATGGATCGAGTTGAACAGAATACTAATAATAACCAAGAAAATATGAAGACAGAATTCAGAAACTCCAAACTGAAATAACAGGTCAAATAACAGGCCTGAAAAACTCAGTAAACGAATTGAATGACAAAATGGATAAGATCTCCAAAGAGGGAAACAGAAGCTAAGAATAGAATTAATGTTGTGGAAGATGAGATAAATAACAACTCCATACAGCGGGAGAGATTGGAAAAAAATTTAAAGTAAATGAACAGACAAAGGAAAAATTAGTCAAAGAATGTGAACAGATGAAAATAGAAGTCTTTGATAAGCTCAACAGAAACAACTTAAGAATCATTGGAGTCCCAGACACCCAGGAAGAAAATTTCCAGGAAGAAGCAATGGCCAAAAACATCTTAAAGAGAAACTTCCAGAGCTAAG
Organism: Suncus etruscus; assembly: GCF_024139225.1. Lineage (NCBI taxonomy): Eukaryota > Metazoa > Chordata > Mammalia > Eulipotyphla > Soricidae > Suncus > Suncus etruscus. Next base: position 55,343,024 of record NC_064864.1, on the reverse strand, counting down.
AATATATGTGATCAAATCCTGCATGCCTGAATAGTGCCAATCAATAGAAAGCCCAGAAAAAATACCCCAAGACACACCCTAGTCACAATAACGAATCCCACAGATAGAGACAGAATTCTGAAAGCAGCAAGATCAAAATGGGAAATTACATTGAAGGGAGCATCCTTGATTTACAGCAGACCTGTCACCAGAAACACTCAAGGCCAGAAAGCAGTGGTGAGACATAGTGAAAAAAAACTCAATGAAATATATGTTTTGCATAGAATACTGTACCCAGCAAAACTCACTTTCAGGTTTGATGGAAGAATACATGGTTTCACAGACAAAAAAACAGCTCAGAAACTTTACAGACTTAAAACCATTCTTAAGAGAAAAACTTAAAGACCTGCTTTAAGACAAGACTGACCAAAAGACACACCAAATTTTGATATAAAGATGGCATTAAATCCCAGGACAATTCTTTCTCTCAATGTCAATGGACTAAATGCACCAGTTAAGAGACACAGAGTGGCTAAATGGATCAAAAAACTCAATCCAACCTTCTGCTGCCTACAAGAAACACAACTGAATAGTCAGAACAAACATAGACTCAAAATAAAAGGCTGAAGGAAAATTATCCAAGCAAACAACACCAAGAAAAGCTGGAGTGGCTATACTAATATCAGATGATGTAAACTTTATACTCAGGAAAGTTGTAAGGGACAAAGGTGGATATTTTGTATTAATCAAGGGGTATGTACAGCAGGAAGAAATCACTCTCCTAAACATATATGCACCGAATGAGGCGCCAGCAAAATACTAAATACAATTGTTGACAAATCTAAAAAATAATATCAATAGCAACACAATAATTGTAGGGGACCTCAACACGACTTTTTCAAAACTGGATAAGTCAACCAGACTGAAACCCAACAAGAATGTTCTAGACCTGAGAAAAGAAATAGAGGAAAGAGGCCTAGTGTATATATATATATATATATATATATATATATATAGAGAGAGAGAGAGAGAGAGAGAGAGAGAGAGGACACTTCATCCCCAGAAACCTGGATACACATTTTTCTCCAATGTACATGGGACATTCTCCAGGATAGACTACATGCTGGCACATAAAACATACCTCCATAATATCAAGAGGATAAAAATTTTGCAGGCTACCTTCGCTGACCACAAGGCTCTTAAATTATATGTGAATTCCAAAGGGACACAGAAGAAAAACTTTAACACCTTGAAGTTAAACAGCCTCATACTGAATAACCAGTGAGTCCGAGATGAAATCAAAGAGGAAATCAAAACTTTTCTGGAAACAAATGATAATAAAGACACAAACTATCAGAACTTATGGGACACAGCAAAAGCAGTATTGAGAGGAAAATTTATAGCTTTGCAAGAACACATCAGGAAGGAAGAAGGGGCCTACTGGAATAGCTTAATGATGCAGCTTATAGAATTAGAAGGTGCTCAACAAAAGGACCCAAAAATAGGGAGATAGAAGGAAATAACAAAACTGAGAGCAGAAATCAATGAAGTGGAAACCCAAAAAACAATCCAAAATATCAACAAAAGCAGAAGTTGGTTCTTTGAAAAAATAAACAAGATTGATAGGCCATTAGCAAAACTAACAAAGAAAGAGAGAGATAAAATTGATAACTCATATTAGAAATGAAATAGGAGAGATCACTACCAATATTGCAGAGATTCAAAGGGTAATCAGAAACTACTTTGAGAAACTCCATGCCACTAAAAATGAGAACTTGGAAAAAATGGATAAATTCTTGGACTCTTATAACCTCCCATGGTTGAATAAAGAGGATGTATCATATCTAAACACACCCACCACTCTTGATAAAATTAAAATGGTAATTAAATGTCTGCCCCAAAACAAAAGCCCAGGCCCAGATGGATTCACTAATAAATTCTTTCAAACCTTCCAAGAGGAACTACTACCAAATCATTGCAAGACTCTTCCATGAAATTGAAAAAACGGGAACACTTCCAAATAGCTTTTATGAAGCCAACATCACCTTAATACATAAACCAGATATAGATGCTACCAATATAGTAAATTACAGACCAATATCCCTGATAAACATAGATGCAAAGATCCTTAACAAAATACTGGCAAATAGGATCCAATGCCTCATTACGAAGATAATTCATTATGATCAAGTAGGTTTCATCCCAGGAATGCAAGGATGGTTTAATGTCCGTAAATATATCAACATAATATGCAAAATAAACAACAAGAAAAATAAAAATCACATGATCATATCAATAGACGCAGAGAAAGCATTTGATAAGGTCCAACACCCATTCTTGATCAAAACTCTCAGCAAGATGGGAATGGAAGAAACCTTTCTGAATATAGTTAAAGCCATCTAACACAAGCCAGTGGCAAATATTATCTGCAATGGAGAAAAACTAAAAGCCTTCCTTCTTAATTCTGGCACAAGGCAAGGCTGTCCTTCTCACCACTCCTATTCAACATATCACTGGAAGTCCTTGCTATAGCAATCAGGCAAGAAAAAGATATCAAGGGCATCCGATAGGAAACAAAAAAGTCAAGCACACACTGTTTGCAGATGACATGATACTCTACTTAGAAAACCCTAAACACTCTACCAAAAAGCTTCTAGAAACACTAGACTTATATAGCAAGTTGGCATGCTACAAAAATAATACACAAAAATCAATGGCCAGTCGTTTTTTTTTTTAATTTTTATTGTGACCAAAGTGCATTACAAATATTTCACTGCATCATTTATGGTACATAGGGACAATGAATGAGGGGCATTCCACCACCAGTGCTGTCTTCCCTCTCCCCTGTTCCAAGTATGCATCCCATATCTCCCTCCTCTACCCCCCCCCCCAGAATGCTAGTGCAACTGGTCTCCACTTTACAGCTTGTTGTAGCTTGAGTATCTATTCCACCATCATTGGTAATAAAAAGGATAAGAAAAGGGGGAGAAAAAAATTGGGTGACAACTACCTAAAAAAGAAAGAAGAGAAAAAAAAGAAAAGAAAAATGGAAGAAAAAAGAAAAAAATGGACCTGGCAAATAAAAATAAAAATAAATCTCTAAATAATAACCACAAGAGTGAAAAAGAAAGATAAAATTGAAGAAAAAAGAAGGGAAATAAAGTCAAAAACTAACAAATCAAACAAAATAAGATAAAGTATGGGTGCTGGATTGGCAGGGTTTGGCGTTCCCCCACTTTTTTTTTGCATAGGCACCATAAACATTGGGGAAGAAAGGGAATTCCCATGGCCTAAGAGATTCAGAGTTTCTCCATCCTTGAATCATACCATCATGGGATCAACTCCTGGCTCCATATATACTGATTACCCCATCCCAAAGTTTTTTTTGTGATGCCAGGAATGTTTTCTCTCGGTTGTGTGTGAGAAAATCAAGCTACTATAGCTAGTGATCTTGGTATTTGCACGGGTTATAGGTCAGGGTCTAGGATAGAGTCTCTAGGTTCTAGAGGTTTCTATCCATTGTTGTTGTTGTGTTCAGTCTTCTGTAACACTTGCTCCCTGTTTTTGTTCAGTCCCTAAGCCAAAGCCTAGGATATTATGGATCCAAAGATTCTGGTCAGTCTCTGTTGTCCAAGTTGGACCTCTGCAATAAGACATCTTGTTGTTCTTGTTGTTGTTGTTTTTTATGTGTCCTGGGCTACAGCCTAGGGTAGGGTTTTCCTTATTAGTCCCAAGGAAGGTTCTGTTTAGTCATGGTTGTCAAAGTCAGTTTTCTGTTGTTGGTGCTCTTATTTTTCACAGTTCAAAGGATGATATCTCTTCTGATTTCCATTTAGTGTTAGGTGATGTGATAGAACAGCCTGGTCTTAGGTCAAGTTTTCCTTTCTTCGTTGTCATATCAAAACTGGCACTAGTTGGTGATAGAGCAGTGTTATAAATCTTCCAATGGAGCTTAGTTCCTGGTGGTCTTGCCTGAAGCTGTATCATTTCTATGTCGGGGATCTGGGGTTTGGGATTGGACTAACACTGTCCAATCTCCTGGGGACTGCATGGTATCCACATGACACATGTTCAGGGTGGGAGGCACCCTTCTGCTATAAAAAGTGAGTTTTTATCCCTAGAAGATAAGATCTTGTTTCTTTGTCTATGGTTTCCCCCTTTTTTACTGTGCCCATACAAAAATATATGGTGTCATACTGTGTTGCTGGTGCTATTCTCGGTAAGGATGACAGGCTGCACACACAGTCTCTGTTGTCTGGTTTTTTTCTGAGCTTTTATCCCAGTCAAGGGTTTTTGTACCAAGCAGCACAAAACTGGGAAAGATAGAGAAAAATGTATATATTAAAATAGAACAAATAAATAAAACTGAGTTAAAAATTATTAGAATAAAACAAGTGGTGGAGGAGGCTACTTGTATATTTAGGAATACACATCTTAAGATGTATTGTTATACAGGTATTTAGTTTCCATAGGAAATATAAGACTCCCAATTAAGTCTTTTGATATATTCTTTTGGGGAGTAAAAGCCAGGGTACTTTTTGATCCACAGGCCTTGGAATTGAGTTTGAGAGATGCTTTGCTGCATTACAAGACCATATAGTGTCTTTGTGCAGGGAGTTTTGCTGAGGCCGATTCCTGTATCGTGCAAAAGTCCACAATTTCGTGGGGGTGAGAGGGGCCATCAAGCATGAGTCAGCAGGCGTTCTGGTTGTAGTGTTTTGCCAAGGCATGAGAACGGGGACCCAGAGGGTGTCTTACTGAGGAGCTGGAAGGTGGTCTGTTGGGGCAGGAGGTCAATCTTAGTGCCTATCGAGTTAGGAACTGAGGGTAAAGTGGGTTAAATTAGGAGAAGATAACAGATCAGGATTGGGAGATGAGGGGATAGAAGAGACACAGGGGTAGGGGAGAGGCAATACATGAAGAGGCTATATACAATATATATATGAATTGTTTGTGATTTCGGCTTGGAATCAGTATGAAAAATCACATCCATAAAGACTGACTTTAAATATCTATTTCAGTTTTATCATCCAAAGCTTTGTTATCCTGTTTCCTTTTCTAGGAACCATCTAGAATAAAGAACATTTTTACATAGTGCTTAAAATGTACATTTGCATTTGTGCCCGCGTTGTTATGAAAATGAGTATTAGTAAGAAAAGACATCGCTGCAGGGGGTCCAGTATGAATACGGGAGGAGTTTCCCTCCTCCCCCCTCCCGCCAGAGCCCAGTTGCCAGACCTGGCCCTGAAGGTCAGTTTGGCATAGGGGGATCTCGGTCTCCTGGACTCAGTGGTCAGCCCAGGAGGCCATTGCCCAGCTGTCTGCCCAGATTCCCAGCCATATTGTAGGAGAGAAGCTGGAATCCTGTCATGTGCAATCATCTGGGTCCAGCTGCAGCCTCTCTCTCCAGTATGAAAAAGCATGGGGGAGGAGTTTGTCCCCTCCCTATACCCCCAGAGCTCAGATGCCAGACCTGACCTTGAAAGCCATTCTGGCATGGAAGGCTCTCGGTCTCCAGGACTAACTGGTCAGTCCTGGAGGCCTTTGGACCGCTGTCTGTCCAGATTCCCAAACATGCCAGTAGAAGAAGAGCAGTAATCCTGGCATGTGGGATCTTCTGGATCCATGGCCTTTCTATACACTGATAATAATAGGGAAGAAATGGACATTAAAAAAACAACCTTATTCACATTAGTGCCACACAAACTCAAATATCTTGGAGTCAACTTGACTAAAGATGTGAAGGACCTATACAAAGAAAACTATAAAACTCTGCTCCAAGAAATAAGAGAGGACACACAGAAGTGGAAACACATACCCTGCTCATGGATTGGCAGGATTAACATAATTAAAATGGCAATATTTCCCAAAGCATTGTACAGATTTAATGCAATCCCTCTAAAAATACCCATGACATTCTTCAAAGAAGTGGATCAGTCACTTTTAAAATTAATTTGGAACGCCTTCACCAGGGACCTAGGAACGCAGGCAGAAGTGCCCGAGTGAGTCCCTGCATCCCCGCGCCATCCCCTGGGCCCGCCCCTTCACCACGGACCTAGGAACGCAGGCAGAAGTGCCCGAGTGAGTCCCTGCCTCCCCGCGCCGTCCCCTGGGCTCGCCCCTTCATGAGGGACCTAGGAACGCAGGCAGAAGCGCCCGAGTGAGTCCCTGCCTCCCCGCGCCGTCCCCTGGGCCCGCCCCTTCACCAGGGACATAGGAACGCAGGCAGAAGCGCCCGAGTGAGTCCCTGCCTCCCCGCGCCGTCCCCTGGGCCCGCCCCTTCACCAAGGACCTAGGAACGCAGGCAGAAGCGCCCGAGTGAGTCCCTGGCTCCCCGGCAGGGTCGCCTGGCCCCGCACCTTCCCCAGGGACCACAAGCACCGAGGAGAGTGGCTTGAGGGAGTCCCTTCCTCTGGGTGGGTGCCTGGAAGGGCAACTTGAACAACCCAAATAGACAGGGGAGATAGGGCCAGCCGTCTGGCCCCTCAGGGGTCCTAGAACAGTCCATCCCCTAGGGCCCTGGAGTGGACCAGGGACTTCCCAAGGACAAGGGCTCTGGGTTGGGTGGAAGGAACTCCTTCAACGGAGGCTTGGAGGGGGCAGAGCTCCATTGACTCTCAGAGAGAGGAGGGGGGATAGAGAACTAGGCTCAACAGCGCCAGCAACCATTGTGGCCAGGAGCAGAACTGCACTGCTGACAGAACTAAAGAGCAGAAAAGGGACAAGACCCACAGGGAAGGCTGACCCCTAGGCAGCAAAGGGGAGGAGAAAGAGCTAGGTTCAACAAGCTCACCCAACAGGCCCCTCTAGAACCACCTTCAGGAAGGGGACCAAAGCAGGCCGAAAATAGAAGCCACAGCACTCCAAAACACACCATTAAATACAAGGAACCATGCGTAAATCAAGGAGATCCCTAATAACTGGAGACACCACGACAAATCCTAGCAAGTTCCCAAGTCCACCAAAACGTACAGATCCAGGGGAAGAAGACTTAAAAACGGTAATGAGGAAGAAAATGCAAGAATTACTAAAAGAAATTAAAGAAACCTTAGCTACCGAATATAAGAAATCCATGGAAGAACGAATCAGCCAAATTAAAGAAGAAATGTGTCAAAGAACATGAGAGAGTCCATACAAAAAGAAGTGAAGGACTTAAAAGACAAAGTAACAAGCCTTATGAGCAGAAACACAGAGTTGGAGAAGCACATCGAAGAGCTCGAAGGAAAACTACAATCAAAAAAAGATCAAGAAACCAACAAAGAAATAAAAGGCAAAGCACTGGAAGGAAAAATCCAATATCTAATGAACAAAGACAAAAGAAACAATCTAAGAATTGTGGGTATACCAGAAGGGGAGGAAATAGGGAAGGGGGAAGAACAGGTAGTCAGGGAGATAATAACAGAGAACTTCCCCACCCTCTGGAAAGACACTTCAGGAAAAATCCAGGAAGTCAAGAGGGTCCCTAATAAAATAGACCCTAATAAGCCAACACCAAGACACATAATAATCCAAATGGTAAAAAAAAAAAAGAGAAAGAGGAACTCCTGAAAGCAATAAGGGAGAAAAAAAACCTCAAGTACAAAGGAAAGGACATAAGAATCAAACCGGATCTCCCATTTGAAAAAATTCAAGCAAGAAGACAGTGGAATGACATATTTACACGACTGAATGACAGAAATTTCCAACCCAGGGTCCAATACCCAGCAAAACTATCATTCATATGGGAGGGAAGACTAAAAACATTCTCAAACATGAACGAACTTGAACTATTTGTGCAAACCAAGCCAATCCTAAGCGACTTACTCAGAGATGAATTACACAATCCAAACCCCCGATTGTAACAACAACCACTCCACACAATACAACTGCACAACAGTCCTCTCTATCAATAATTTCGCTAAATGTGAATGGACTAAACTCTCCAATTAAAAGACACATAGTAGAGAACTGGGTTAGGAAAAATAAACCGGACTTCTGCTGTCTGCAAGAAACACACCTACAGTTACAGGATAAACACAGGCTTAGAATAAAAGGATGGAAAGTAATTATTCAGGCCAATTGAAAACAAAAAGGGCAGGGACAGCCATTCTTATATCAGACCAAATTGCATTCAACCTCAAGAAAGTGATCAGAGACAAAGAGGGTCACTACTTACTGATCAGGGGAACATTAGATCAAGAAACACTAACCCTGGTCAATATCTACGCTCCTAATGTAGAGTCAGCAAAATATGTGAGGCAACTACTGGCAAACCTGGAGAAACACATGAAGGGAAATGTGATAATAGTAGGGGACCTCAATACACCACTATCACCACTGGACAGATCCACCAAACAGAAAAATAGCAAAGAAATAAGAGCTCTAAATGAAAAATTAGAAGATTTAGGGCTAATAGATTTATATAGAGCCCTCCATCCCCAGAAAGCAGAATACACATTCTTCTCAGACCCACATGGAACCTTCTCCAGAATAGACCATGTCTTAGGATACAAAGCCAACCTATATAAGACCACAAAGGTAAGGATCATAAGAAGTACCCTTTCAGATCACTATGCAACAGAGGTTAAAATTGATGTCAAGAAGAAGCAATGGAGAAAAACTAATACCTGGAGATTAAACAACATGCTGCTCAATAACAGCTGGATCAAAAAACAACTCAAGGAAAAAATAAAAAGATTCCTTGAGACAAATGACAATGAAGAGACAACATGTCAAAATTTATGGGACACAGCAAAAGCAGTAATTAGGGGGAAACTCATAGCAATACAGGCCTATGTCAAGAAACAGGAAAATAACAAAACCAACAGTTTAAAAGATCACCTCAAAGAATTGAAACAACAGCAACAGAGAAATCCAACCACAACCAGAAGGCAAGAAATAATAAAAACCAGAGCAGAAATAAACAACATTGAAACAAAGAAAACAATACAAAAAATCAATGAGACCAGGAGTTGGTTTTTCAAAAAAATAAACAAGATAGACAAACCATTGGCAAAACTCACCAAAAAAAAAGAAGGAAAACACCCAAATCAGTAGGATCACAAATGAAAGGGGAGAGATTACAACAGAACCCCAAGAAATACAACATATCATGAGATCATATTATGAACAACTATACTCAATTAGGTTAGAGAACCCAGTAGAAATAGATTCTTGGACAAACATCCTCTTCCAAGACTGGAAAAGGAAGATATAGAAAGCCTATACAGACCAATCACCTCAGAGGAAATTGAAGATGTAATTAAAAAACTCCCTAAGAACAAAAGCCCAGGCCCAGATGGATTTACAGGTGAATTCTATCAAACATTTCAAGAAGACTTACTACCACTTTTCCATAGGATTTTCCAAACCATAGAAAAAACAGGAATCCTCCCCAACTCCTTTAATGAGGCTAATATCACACTCATTCCCAAAGAAGGCAAAGACACCACCAAAAAAGAAAACTACAGACCAATCTCACTAATGAACATAGATGCAAAGATACTTAACAAAATCTTAGCAAACCGAATCCAACACTTCATCAAAAAGATCATACATCACGACCAAGTGGGATTCATACCAGGAATGCAAGGTTGGTTCAACATATGCAAATCAATTAATTTGATACATCACATCAACAACATGAAAGACAAAAACCACATGATCATATCAATCGATGTAGAGAAGGCGTTTGACAAAATCCAACATCCTTTTATGTTAAAGACACTTGGCAAAATAGGGTTAGAAGGAACTTTCCTCAAGATAGTTACAGCTATATATGAAAAGCCTACAGCCAACATTATACTTAATGGCGAGAAACTAGAAGCATTCCCACTAAGGTCAGGAACTAGACAAGGCTGTCCACTCTCTCCACTCTTATTCAATATAACCTTAGAAGTCCTAGCAATAGCAATCCGACAGGAGAAGGGAATTAAAGGAATTCAAATAGGGAAAGAGGAACATGAGCTATCTCTATTTGCAGACGATATGATGATATACATCAAAAACCCTAAAGAGTCCACAGTAAAACTCCTAGAAACAATCAGCCAATACAGCAAAGTGGCTGGATACAAAGTCAATACACAAAAGACAGTAGCATTTCTATATACAAACAATGAAGTTGAGGAGCGAGAGATTAAAAATACAATTCCATTTAAGATAGTATCAAAAAATATCAAGTACCTAGGAATCAACCTTACAAGATAAGTGAAAGACCTATACCAGGGAAACTTCAAAACGCTTCAGAAAGAAATTGAAGACGATCTAAGGAAATGGAAGAACATCCCATGCTCATGGATAGTTAGAATTAATATAGTCAAAATGACTATGCTACCCAAACTTCTATATAGATTTAATGCAATCCCTATACAAAACCAGACACAATTCTTTAAAGAAATCGAACAATCAATCACAAAATTTATCTGGAACCACAAAAGAGCCAGGATAGCCAAACACATACTGAAAAACAAGAAGCTGGGCGGAATCTCCTTACCTAACTTGAAACTATACTATAAAGCCATAGTAATCAAAACAGCATGGTACTGGAACAGAGACAGGACCTCAGACCAGTGGGTCAGAACAGAATTTCCAGACATAAACCCCCAGATATACAGCCAACTAATGTTTGATAAAAGAGGCAAGAATCTGAAATGGAACAAAGAAAGCCTATTCAACAAATGGTGTTGGCACAACTGGAAAACCACATGTACGAAAGTGAAAATCAACCCATACCTCACTCCTTATACAAAAGTCAACTCAAAATGGATCAAAGACCTTGAAATCAGACCTGAATCTATAAAGTTTATCGAGAATAAAATAGGCAGAACACTCGAAGACCTATATATCAAAAAGGTCTTCGAGAATGGAGCACCAATGGCAAGAACCTTAGCAGCAAACATAAACAAATGGGACTACATCAAACTAAAAAGCTTCTGCATGGCGAAAGAAACCCTACTTAATGCAAGAAGACAGTTAACAGAATGGGAAAAAATCTTTTCACTCGACATATCAGATAAAGGGCTGATATCTAGAACTTACAAAGCACTCAGAAAACTGAACCCCTCAAAACCAAAAAAAGCCATAAAAAATGGGGAGTAGAAATGAATAGACACTTCTCTGAGGAAGACAGAATGATGGCTAACAAACACATGAAAACATGCTCAACTTCACTCATCATCAGGGAGATCCAAATCAAGACAACAATGAGATACCACCTTACACCAGTGAGGATGGCTCACATCAAAAATACTGAGAACAATCTTTGTTGTCGGGGATGCGATATGAAGGGAACTCTCATCCACTGCTGGTGGGAATGCCCCCTAGTCCTACATCTATGGAGAACAGTCTGGAGAATGCTCAAAGAACTCAGAATTGAACTTTCTTTTGACCCAGCAATTGCACTCCTTTGTATATACCCCCAAGTTGGAAGAACATTCATTCCAAAATACATGTGCACCCCACTATTTATCGCAGCACTCAGTATAATAGCCAAATCTTGTAACCAACCGCGTTGTCCAAGAAAAGATGAATGGATCATTAAGATGTGGTATCTATACACAATGGAATATTACATGGCAGTCAGAAACGATACAATCACAGATTTTGCAGCAACGTGGATGGACCTAGATCATATTATGTTAAACGAAGTAAGTCAGAAGACAAAAGATAAACACACAATGGTAGCACTATTCTGAAGCACATAGAACATACATCTCAATCACAACTAATACCTAACAATTAAATAACAGGATCTAACAGGGTAGAAACTCCAAAAACTGTAATAGTCATCATATACTTGGGAACAGTACCCAAAACACATGAAAAAGGAACAACACAAACTCTCGACAACACATTATACCAAAAAGTAAACAGCAACACCAGAACAGCAGCATAGAGAGAACAGGTACGTAATCAACCTTCTACATAATGGCCCATAATAATCCTGTAGAGATCTTATACAGGAACACGGGTAAAGAATAGCAGCTCGGGATATCACACGAGATACCATACCTAGTTTGCACTACGAGATGACCCCGAGAAAACTCTTTAACATACACTTTATCTTTAGGTTTACCTTCTTTTAGGGTTTCAAGCACGGGACCAGTCAGACCACCGAAGCAGTAACAGTGACTTACAGACTCAAACTACATGCTCTATTCACTGAACACATTCAAGCAAACTAGCATTCCCTTGCTATTCTCTCCTCTCTTCTCACCACTTTCTTTTTTACTTTTTTTCTTTTCTATTTTTTTCTTTACTTTCTATCCTTTCTCTTCTTCCTTTCTTTCTAATGTATTTTTCTCTTTTCTCCCTCCCTACCCCTTCCATACACCTTACGCTTTCCCCCCTCTGGAAATCCAACTATACCTCCACCCCTCAATCCCATCCAGACCTCCCTCTATATTAAAACACTTCACCCTAAGTCCTTAATCTATTAGGCAGCAAGATCGACCTCCTACCCCAACGAACCAGTACCCAGCACCCAAGAGAAGGGACACCCAGTCAAACCCACACCTCGTCCCGGGCAAGAAATGACAGCCAACTCCCCTGCGGACTCATGCTGCGAGGCCCTCCCTACCAACTCCCCCTAACGTGGACTGTTTCTTGAAACTGGAACTAGGTCCAAAAGTATCCCCAATGCAAGAACTCTTTCAAGACCTCCTTGCCGCAAACTTTTACCAACCTGAAGAAGGTCAGGGGTGTGATAGGAAGATGCCTGGGAACCCACACATCACAAGAAAAACCCAAAAGACAATGGGAAAAACTGTACTTCCAACATAGGCATAGGACCTGTAATACACCACCTCGTAACCTGCTCTCCCCCAAATGTAAGGTAGTCTTTTGCACCACTTTGGTCCTTAAAAACTTCGCTAACTCATTTTACTTTTTTTTTCTTTTCTTAAATTTATTTATTTATTTTTTAAATGTTGGTCCTACATATACATTTGCGAGCACATACATTTTTATTTATTTCTTTTTTTTCTTTTTTTTTATCATTTTTGGGTATGTGACCTGTGTCTGTTATCCCCTCTGTCCAGCCTCAACTACACCGACAATATAATGTGGCACCACTTCCCCCTGCAAAGACACACTAAATAAAGGGGAAATCTTACATATAAAAAAAGAGCTCTTATCTATTAGAGATGGGAACTCATAGTTGTTTACAATACAGGGATATCTCCTACCTTGAAAATATGTCATGTGGAATCAACTTAGACCTCAGGTGATTAGATACCATTCATCCAGCCTTGAACCCTGGATCCCAGGCATAGAATTGGCACAGCTCTTCACATCAGCTGCAGAAAACAAACTCCATCTAGGACAGCCTTAATACTGCGGGGTCAACAACAAGGGCCAGCTCTAACATAATATCCTGACATTAAGGAAAACGTGAACAACTTGACCTGAGAGCAGATTAGCCTACCTTACCAGCTAACGACAATACAAAACCAGAAGACTCGGCACCCTTTGGTAGGTCCAAAAGCCAAGATCGTGACTTACAGATGACTGGCTACTAGAACCACGACCAGACAGTATACATCTTGGGACCAATAAAAAAGCCCTAGTTTAGGGTTTGAACTATGACTTGTACAATAATCATGATCCCCAGTCCCAAAGGTCTGACAGAGACAACTGCAACAGTTGGAAGCACAAAGAAAGATGCTATCCTAGGTGCCATCCTAGGTTCAGTGCAAAGATCAAGATCACCAACCACAGAAGATGGATTAAAATGACACTGAGGTAACAGAACCTCTAGAACCACAAAGACTGCCTTCATCATAAGTCCCACCTCAGGATCTGTGCAGATACTGAGACCTCTAAACACAGAGCTCTGATTGGATCACCCTGGACAGAGCAGTAGTCTTCCACACACCAAAAAAAACCACCACCGGGAGAATAAATGATCCTGAGCAAAGTCTAGAGCTGATCCCATGACAGTATACTCCAAGGACGGAGAAACCCCATATTTTTTAGGCCAAGTGAATTCCTTTTCGAATGACCCCAATATTTACTGTGCCAGGGCAGGAGGGGAAAAAACAAAAATACAAAAAGCACAAAATCTTGGTCATTTTATATATATATATATATATATATATATATATATATATATATATATATATATATATATTACCTTCATTTATTATTGTTATTATTATTTTTATTTACCTATCTATTTTGGTCGATTTCTCTGTTTGGGTTGATTATTGAAATCGTTGTCCCCAAATATACTTATTTTTTTTCTCTTCTTTTCTCTTTTTTCGTTATATGCTATGCCATGTTTCTTATTTCAAGACCATGGCGTGTTTTTGGTTTGTTTGTTTTTGTTTCTTTCTTTTTTTTCGTCTATTTTTTGTGGTGCTTATCGATATAGCTGGAGTCCTCACTGGATAATTGACACTTTTTTTTTTTGGTACTGGTGGAGTGTTTCACCTTCTTTTTCTCCTTCATCTCCCAAATCGATGATGAGAGCTTCTAGAAGGATTCCACCCATTTTTGGAGTATTAGACTCTTACCCCAGTTTATATATCTTCTCTTTTTCTGGCAAAATCATGCAACTTGAACTAGCTAGTCCTGCCTACAGTTAAAGGGGGAGATAAAGGAGGGATCAAGACCAAACAGGTGCAAGACTACTAGGTAGTGGGTTGGATATAGAGGGGACCACATATTCTAGCCGCCCTGGGGGTGAGGGAAGAGGAAATGGGAGGTAGGACAAAAACGGAGGTGTAGGGAGGACAATTTGGTGATGGGAATCCCCCCAGATTTTAGGTAAATATGTACCTAAAATGTTATTGTCAACAATATGTAAGACACTATGATCAAAATAAAAATTATATTTAAAAAAATGAAAAAAAAAAAAAAGAACCATGGTCCGTTCTAGGTTAGTGAAAAAAAATTTAATTTGGAACAATAAACATCCTTGAATAGTCAAAGAAATTATTGGGAAAAAGAATATGAGAGGCATTACTTTCCCCAACTTTAAACTGTATTTACAAAGCAATAGTTATCAACACAGCATGGTATTGGAATAAAGATAGACCCTCAGATCATTGGAAAAGTCTTGAGTACTCAGAGTATGTTCCCCAGACATACAATCATCTAATCTTTGATAAAGGAGCAAGAAGTCCTAAATGGAGCAAAGAAAGCCTCTTCAACAAGTGGCGTTGACACAACTGGCTAGCTACTTGCAAAAAATTGAACTTAGACCCCCAGCTAACATCATGTACGAAGGTAAAATCCAAATGTATGAAAGACCTTGATATCAGACCTGAAACCATAAGGTATATAGAACAAGCACTGTTGGCGGGGATGCGATGAGACAGGAAATCTTATCCACTGCTGGTGGGAATGTCTACAAGTTCAACCTTTCTGGAGAGTGATATGGAGATTCCTCCAAAAACTGAAAATTGAGCTCCCATAGGATCCAGGTATACCACTTCTAGGAATATACCCTAGGAACACAGAAAAACAATACAAAAACACCTTCCTTACACCTATATTTATTGCAGCACTATTTACCATAGCAAGACTCTGGAAACAACCAAGATGCCCTTCAACAGATGAATGGCTAAAGAAACTGTGGTACATATACTCAATGGAATATTATGCAGCGTCAGGAGAGATGAAGTTATGAAATTTTCCTGTACATGGATGTACATGGAATCTTTTATGTTGAGTGAAATAAGTCAGAGAGAAAGACAAAGATGGAGAATGGTCTCACTCATCTATGGGTTTTAAGAAAAATGAAAGACATGTCTCAACAATTTTCAGAGACAATAGAGTAGAGGCCTGGACATTACAGCTGACCTCATGAACCTCACCACAAGGAATGATGAGTTTAGTTAGAGAAATAACTACATTGCGAACTATCCTAACAATGAGATTATATGAGGGAAATAGAAAGCCTTTCTAGAGTACAGTTGGGGCGGGGAGGCGAGGAGGGATATTTGGGGTCATTGGTGATAGGAATATTACACTGGTGCTGGTGGGTGTCATCTTATATGACTGAAACTCAACCACAATCATATTTTAACCAAGGTTTTTAAATAAAAAAATTATAAAAAAGAAATAAACTAACATGTCCCATAAATAACATTCAAGGAAGTGACACTGTTCTCATAAAAAAAGAACAGGACTCAAAATAAGATGGCATTATCAACAATTTGAGCACAGATGTGATGGATACTTTTCATCCTGTCATGGCTCAGGAAGTTGTCAGCAGACAGATTATGTCAACCTTCAAGAAGGTCCCTAAACTGAGAAAATGACGGGCTGTTTAATGGTCCAATAGAAGAATAAGTTTTAGTATCTCTTGTTATTTTTATTTTTGCTGTGCAATTTAGTGGAGATATATTTTATCATCATAATAATTTTGCAGCTGTAATGTGGCTGTCTTTATAATAAGGTTCTGTATCCCTGAAAATATTCTTGCACTTTCTGAGCATCTTTCAATTTCTGAATTTTCATTCTTGGCTGCAATGGGATATGTCAAGGGGGAAGAGGCTCTCAGACATCAGTCCAGAGGATGACCTATGTTTAACAATATTGTGTTCTAACATAAATCAGACTGTTCCAGTGATAGAACTAGTTATACCCCTTTTTCAAATATGCTTTACCAGCTAATGATCCTGTGTGGCTTAAAATTATACTGACAGAAAAACAACTGCAGTGGCTTTTAAACTAATGATACAACCCATGGATAATTTTCTCTAAGTATCTCAGAGATGTAAATGAATGAATCATATATCACTGCAGGAAGCAATTTCCCTCTATGAATTCTACCTGATGGAATCTCAATGCATTGCAGATTGGGGGAAAGCTTTCAATTGAAATTAGACTCTAAAACTGGGCTCTGGAACAAAATCTAAACTCTGAGGAGAGATATCTGTAAATACGTATTTAGAACTTTCTAGGAGTTCTTTTGTTATAAATGTCTATTTTCTGTACATCAATTTCTTACCTTTTAGGAATCAAGTAACAAATATGACACTTGACAATTCTTGCACAGTTTTATTTCCTGATGTAAGTTAACATTTTTAATGGGTCATGATCCTACAATGCCCTAACCATCTTCCAAAGGTTTATATTTTTCTGTCAGAAACATTACGGTGTTCACCATATATCTAAGTGAACATCTTAACAAACCAGTGGCAGCTTTTAGAATATTATAGGAGGAAATAATGTGAAGCAACATAGTCCAGATAGACTTAAAATTATAATGGAAATTTTAGCCCTTTGCTTCTTGTTTTGTCATGGCAATACATGTTTTTGAATGAGTTTGTATGTGAGTATGGGTCTTTGTTTCCAACTTGAGGCAAAAATTGAGTAAATATTTCTAATTATCTTTTTTTTATAATGTAGCTCTGGTATTTCTAAGTATTTTCTTGGAGAGAAATAATCAAGATATTTTGATAAAATTTGAAACTCTTTGTTTATCCCAATAAAGGTTTTTTTGAAGGAAGATAAACTGCCATTTTAGCTTGGTTCCATGTGGTGGAGCAACTGGCTTGTGGGTGAACAGCTTGCGGTGTGAGTTTCTGGCCTGCTTTTCCTTCCCAACTGTGTGTGGATTATTTCCTGCATCAGAATTGCTGCTGGACCTGCATCTCTTGTCCTACTCAGTCTTGGAACACGGAGACCTCTTTCCCTCTCTGGGAGGGAGTCCATTCCATAATGGACTACAAATGAATTATAAATAGTCAGATATCA
The DNA here is from genome assembly GCF_024139225.1 of Suncus etruscus. NCBI lineage: Eukaryota > Metazoa > Chordata > Mammalia > Eulipotyphla > Soricidae > Suncus > Suncus etruscus. The sequence goes on along the minus strand of NC_064864.1, from coordinate 55,325,360 downwards.
ATTCTGCTTCAGTTCATTCTAGTCTGTCCTGCAATGCTTTTTTACGTTATGAATATAAAGTAATAGCTGATCATACATTGATCTAGTTATGATGGCTATGCTGTCCTTTACATAGATCACAGAGACCTTCTAGACAAATAGATGCTTCAGGATTGATTGTGTTAATAATTAATGTTGAAACTACAAAACACTTTATTAAATGTAAATTTATGACAGATGAGTATAGAAATAATACAGTTGCATTTAACCTTATGAGTCATTGATTTAGATAGGGAATTTGGAGCACATTATATGCTCAATTTATATTAACATTCCTCAGTCTTTTTATATCTGAAGATTAACACCTACCCACAGGCTAACTGGTTATTACCAGTTATAACTAATGTGATAAACTTTTCTGTGATGACCATAGTCCACAGACTGGCACCAGTCTTTACAACATGTACAAGTTAGCATAAAAAAGCTGTACATTGGTCTATTCTCTGGTCTCTTAGATTATAACAACATGTTGATGGCCTCCTCAGTGTTCAAATGCCCCAACTGACTATTGTAAGGATGAATGAGATGAAGAATACAAATACTGTTGAATTACACAAATGCCTAAGCATCATTGCTTATTTTGTAGTATGACACAGATTAGTCAGATATAATTCACAGTATAGTAAAAATATTGAAGTAAACCAGCCTAAAATTAATGTTTAAGAAGATAATTGAAAAGACTTTCAAATAACTGACATCCTTTAATAAACAATTGTTTGATAATGACTATCTCCTAGAATATTTTTATGTTCTATTAATCATAATAATAACCCTCAGAGGGGCCAAGGCGGAGGCGAAGTGGTAGGGCATTTGTCTTGTACATGGCTGTCCTAGGATGGACTAGTGATCCCCTGGTGTCCCATATGGTCCTGCAAGCCAGGAGCAATTTCTGAGCACAGAGCCAGGAGTAACCCCTGAGCATCACCTGGTGTGGCTCAAAAAAATAATAAGAATTCCCAGAGTTGAGGCTGGGCGGTGGCGCTAAAGGTAAGGTGCCTGCCTTGCCTGTGCTAGCCTTGGACAGACCGCGGTTCGATTCCCCGGTGTCCCATATGGTCCCCCAAGCCAGGAGCAACTTCTGAGCACATAGCCAGGAGTAACCCCTGAGCGTTACCGGGTGTGGCCCAAAAACAAAAAAAAACAAAAAACAAAACAAAACAAAACAAAAGAAGAATTCCCAGAGTCATAATTTATTACAAGCTTGTTATGTGTCAAACCCCACAGGAAGAATTGTAATAGATATAAGCACTGAATGAAGCTAGCATTATTATTCTCAATTTTACAAATGATGATGTTAAGATTCAAATTAATTAATTGCCCTAAGGTAGTTCAGTTAATGAGAGACAGAAGAAAGCAAAAGTCATAAAAACAGGGTTTGGGGTCAGTACTTTTCTCTTCTGCATCTTGATTAGCTTTCTGTTCTGGTGTCATTGGTCTATGTGTCCGGGGGGGCATATGTTTATTTATTACAGGTCATTGATAGTCTAGTACAATAAGCATCAACTCATAGTTAACTTCTACTGGTGTGTCAGATCAGGGCAGGACTAGACACTCCAGCTTGGTTCTCTGAAGTCAATGCTTTGTGATGGATCTAATCTCTTTAACAATATTCAATGTATGATCAACACCATATTTCATCCAACACCCCCCAAATTGCAAATAACACATGTTAAAGTAACTACTTCTATAAAATAAGACAAAAATTTGATGAAATAGGTAGATCTTCAAGATGCAAACAGGAGGATATGAAGTCTAGTGAACAGGCGCTGTACTGTCAATGAGGTGGGTTCAAGTTACTTCTTGAGCATCTTGGAAGACTCAGTTGCTCTGAGTAACTTACAGTTATGATATATTATGAGCTTACCCTACAATTCCTGCCAGCTAGATAGAATTGGGTTCTTAGAGGTAACCAGAGACATGTTGGTTATCTTTATCCCAGGCTAGGATGCAAAGAGATCTTCACATAGAAAATATGTTGGGTTAACATGCAACTAGCATCCATGGTGTGTGTAGGTATCTTAAATTTGTAATTTCCACAGAAACGCATCAGTACTGAAGGAACCAATGGAAGGTAAAGCAAAGGACTGTTGGAGGCTGTTAGAGCTAGAGAGCAAAATAGAGTCTCTGATGCTGATACATAAGGCCTGTGTATCTGACAGGCTGCTACTGTGGCATTTACCCCCTGGACCTAAAAAACATGTTAACCAAACAAGTCAGATGTCCCAGTAAACTGCCCGAATTGCTAAGATAAGATCACATCCTGTTAAGCTACCATTGTGAAAGAATGTCTGTGTGATATGTCTATGCGATATAAGGGTATGCTGTAAAACTGAAAGGTCCATCCTGTACGACCCCCCTACTTTTCTATAGATACCATGGAAAAGTACTAAAAGCTACTTCCTTATGCTGTAGAACTATATATAAGCTTGTCTTGCCTTAATAAATTCAGCTCTTGATCAGCCAGCTTGACTTGAGTTCATTTCTTTCTCAGCCTCTTTCCTCCTTTTTAGGTCGGATCCCGCTCGTGACCCATGAATTACTTCGTGATCCTCAGTCCACCCTGCTGTCAGGGTCCTACGGGGTCGCAAAGGATATGCTTTCAATATGATTGATGGGATGCCAGAATTCTTGTGGTTATAACATGGCCCAGCTGTAGGAAAGAGGACTCTTAGATTACTTTCCTTACATGTAAAAATAGCCTGTCTGTCAAATTGCACCTAGTGCTTCAGCTCATTGTATATCTCAAGAGAAACGTAAAAGATTTATCCTAATCTTAATATTTGTCATGTTTTTTGAAGACTAAAGTTTTTCTCCTGGCTTGTCAAAACTCTCTTTCTTTCTTTATTATTATTATTATTATTATTATTATTATTATTTTTTGCTGCTTGACCACCTGGGTATTAATGTATTTACCTGCATATTTTTAAGGTTAGACCTAATCTTCTGTAATAGACTTAAAAGCTATAATGTGTAAATCAGCACATATTATTAAATAAAAATATCAGCATATTATTAAAACATTTAGAATCATTGTGTGAATTATATTAATAATTTTAGCTAGATTTTTGGCCCCAGATATCTAGTAGATATTTACTATGATAGAATTAAATTACTAATCTACATTACATTATGGTTTCTAAATAAACTACTTCTGATCTTTTTGTATGATATTTAATTATAATAGAATTTTCTGAAACGATGGCTGCTGAATCATGTGTTTCCTTATTCACCATTTAGTTTACTGTTTATTGCTGTCATTAGTACTGTACAGGTTGTAAAAGATGTTTTGAAGAATTTACCCTATGTATAATAAAATAGTGCTTCTTTCTCCCACTTTAGCATTACTATGATGACCAGTAACACCTCCCACCCCATCCAGTTTCTCGAAAGTAGTAGTCACCAGGACAATTAATCCCCCTATACCACATTCCCTGGTTGTTTTGTGAAGAAAAGCTCAGGATCTAGCCTGAATCAATATGTTCTTATAGAAAGTACTCTAGGGGAATTTTTTTTCAAAGTATTTATCAAGCACAAGGCATCAGAATGGCCAATGAGTATAGTTCCCCTCTTTGTAATACCTCCATGAAAGAACGAGACTCATATTGAAAAAGAAGTCAAACAGAGCATGAAATGACCCTTAGTGTAGAATTTCAGCCATTGTGAAAAGTGTTTGAAATAGCTAGTGTCATTGCCAGGATAATGGATTGTACAGCATTTTGGAAATCAAAGCCAGGAAAACAATGTGGATTTGTATTCTGTATTCTGTGGAGTTGTGTTTGTTTCACTTCTATGATCTATGGTTTCTGTAGTCATATGCCTATAAAAGAGGTTCTATGTGCATCTTTTCCTAAGCTGTGTATAGCTCTAAGACAGATTCCTTCATTGTGAAATAATTATACAATTTTTTAGATTTTCTTGTGTGTGCCTTCACCTGAAATAGCCTGAGTTCATTGACTATACTTTTACTTTTCTCTTTTCTTTTAGCAATAGAAAGGTAAGTATAAATAAAATGTATTTATATATATATTTATTGAATAAAAATATTTACTTATCAAATGGATGAATATTTAGGTGGAGGGGTGAACTCATCATTGTGATTTTATTATAAAAGTTTCATGCTTCTCCTTTTCTGTATCCCCATTTCTCCATTTCAGAGAGGTGATAAATTTGGTATTAATCATTTCTATCTTTACTGTTTACTTTGATGTCTTTTTCCATTTACATATTTATTGTACATATTTGGATTCCTTACAGAATATTATTTTTATGTATTTAGCACATTTATAAGCTATATCATATTAAATTTTTATGACATTTGTATTTTATAAGAGCATGTTTGTGTTATAAATGCATGTTGATCCCTAACATTCTTGTGTGGCATCATCTCTGGATAGCATTTCATTATATAAGATAATAACTATTGATCTATTCTCATATGATTAGAGTTACAGTGTTACTATGAACAGCATTGTTCATATATCCATGTATATCTGTGGGCATATATATACACATACATACTAAGGAGAATTGCTAGATGACAGAAAAAAAAATGACCTCAACATTATCAGGATTGCTGGATAATGACTCAAAGGAGTTATATTAATTTATACTCTCATAAATTCAGATTTATAAAACTAATTTACTAACATTGGTCTTGCTTATTTAGATGCTAACTTCTGTAAGTCAGATGTGTGCCAAGAAGTCAAGTTATATGTCTGTCTGAAGTATTGGAATGCATCACTCTCAATCAACAGCCTAGAGAAAGTTCATCAAATATATAGGTAACAAGAAAGTGGAATATTGCCTTTATTTGCAAAGTAAATGGAAATAATCATGTAAATGTATCAAAAGTACCAATTGTGATTCCTTTTATACCTCATGGTTTATGTCATGGCACCCTTTATATACTATTACATTAGCATTAAATAAGTTCTAAGACTGCATAAATAAAAGTAGGGTTTGAAAAACAATGTATAGTTTACTATCAGAGCTATTATGATAGAATTAACCAGCTATAAAGCACACAAGTAATTTATACCATCTCCCTGAAGAATAATTATTTTTGAGATAACAATAGTCACTTTGAATCAGGTGAATAATAGAAGACTTAAGCTGTGCTAGATTCTGGTCACATCCAGTGCACTGACTTTATATTTCTAGTTTTAATGTCCTTCTAATTGCAACTATTCCTGAATGTTCTGATTAGTTTGGGTTTATAGCATGTGACATGGTAAAGAGAGCTTGAAACTTAAGTTGAAGGGTCAGATATGTTAGTGTCATTTCCAGTGTACCTGTGTATGAACAGTTTGGTCGTGGCTTAGTCATTTTAACTCTCTAAGCTTTATTTTATTTGTAATATTGGAGGCAAAGTTTTCTTTAGTGCTTGTGATAATATATTAAATCATTTGACAGTGTCTAGTACATATAGATGTTCAACAGGTGGCAACTGAATTCATACTCCAATGTTAACAAGGGGTCAGCATTCACTCTACCATCTGCCACACAGATATATTTGGTACTAGTTGACGAGAATAATTTTTTAGAACATAGGTTAAATATTATTTTTCACATTTAGGAAAGAATTCAATTGAATAGTAAAGAAAAAAGATATGCAGTGATTTCTGGATATTTTTTGTATACTCTTCGACCCTGGGATAAGCAGGATATCCTGAAGAGGGATTGAATTTGGAGACACATTAACAACTGACTAATATGTACTGTACTATCTGTTCCATTTGCAGAATTTAGGTTCTAAATATGTAATTTATGATGTATAACAGAGACATGGAAAGAATACCTCAGTAGAAGTAGAAGGGAATTTGCTACACAGATCATTTCAACTTCTAGATATTGGGATTAAAATGTGAGATTGGAACACATAAAAAAAGAGTAGAAACAACAAGTTCTGACAGGGATATGGATATAAAAGAAACTTTGTCCATTACTGATGCCAAATATCATTTGATTCAGTTTCTATGGTAAATAGTTTTGAATGTCTCAAAAATCAAGAATGTTACTTCCATATTAACCAATTTTTCCACTGCTTAGGATGTACCCTAAGATCTCTTCAGAATTAATATGAAAATATATGTATTCACCTATGTTCATTGTAGCACTATTCACAATAGCCAAGATCTGAAAATATCCCAAGTGATCAAGGATTGATCAAAAGTATACTGGCATATATACACAATAGAATACTATTGAATTATAAAACAAGATGAGATCCCGCAGTTCACTATTACCTGGATAGAAATAGAATGTATTTATTTCTGATATATTTTTTAATTTTTTATTTTTAATTATGAGAACAAAGATGCAAAGAAAGAGAACAAGGTAAGTTACAGTGGAAGGACAATCACCCATAACATAATTCTCAGAAGTAGTCTCCTTGCTGATATCTTAACTTTGAACTTTCAGCCAAAGAACATTAAGATAAATAAAACAGAATCCATGTACAATTACTTTGTCCCTCAAGTCCCCAGATTGTAACACTTTATAATATTTCTTAACAGCACACAAGGCGATCTAAAGCCATAAAACTTACGTAGCTCCTTAAACATTAGAGACATAGTATTTTTACATTTCCATGTACATGCATATTAGCTTAAGTTAACCTCAAATTTTAAGTGGTATTTTTTTAAGGATTAGAGTCAAAGGAGCACAGTAAAATGGTGTTAGAGTGGCAATTGTTGTTTGCATAGGCCTACCAAAATATGAGGGGCATGGAAAGGAATAACCTTGGCCTAAATACAAACAGACCCTACACTTGAAGTTTCCTGGCATAAGACCAACTCTAGGCTCCAGGCAAGTTAGATCGTCCAATCCAAGACATTGTCTGTAGTGCCAACACACTTTTATTTTTCGCACAGTTTCTGTTGTTGGTATCATGTTTCTGTATTAAAGATCCTGAAATCTGCATATCCTACATTGAAGTCAGGATGTGGAGCATCCTCTCATTTCACCTCACCATTAAAGGGCAATGCAGGAAGCCCTGTCCTATAAGCAGGTCGTTGTTGTTGTTAAGTCCTCTCAGTATTAAGGGAAGTCTCTTTTGAGAAGGTCGATGTCTGATCAGTGGTAGGGTCTTCCGTGGTAGAGGATTGCTTCCAGGTGCTGTTATAGACAAACCTGGATATTTAGTGGAGGGATAGGAATAAATATAGAATGAGTTCTCATTTCTAGACTCTAAAGAAACAATAAAAAATAACAAACTTCCGGACCCCTGTTTGGGACATCAGGCGAGGAAAATCCACGAATCTACGCCTGCCCAGTGGGGCCCAATTGTGAAAACCTGTGAGTGCTACCTGTAAATGTCTGTCTACTGTCCTCTTGCGTGAAACTCTTGGGAGTGGGGCAAAAGAGGCTCCAGAAAACTTGCTCTCCCAGAGGCCATTTTCAGGGCGGGACTCCAGAACATAAAAACCTGCAGGCTTTTGCAGAAGTTGGGACCCCTGTTTGGGACATGAGGCGGGGAAAATCCATGAATCTACACCTGTCCAGTGGGGCCCAACTGTGAAAACCTGTGAGTGCTACATGTAAATTTCTGTCTACTGTCCTCTTGCGTGAAACTCTTGGGAGTGGGGCAATAGAGGCTCCAGCAGAGCACTTTGGCTTTGCTTCGCTACGCAGCCGTGCACTCTTTCTAAGAAAAGAACACCATCGCAACAGAAAAAAAAATCACACTAAGAACTGTGCTATATCGGGGCCGGGCAGTGGCGCTAGAGGTAAGGTGCCTGCCTTGCCTACGCTAGCCTTGGACGAACTACGGTTCGATCCCCCGGCATCCCATATGGTCCCCCAAGCCAGGAGCGACTTCTGAGCGCATAGCCAGGAGTAACACCTGATCGTTACCGGGTGTGGCCCAAAAACCAAAAAAAAAAAAGAACTGTGCTATATCACAGAAGCAAGCATTTCTCTCTGGACTGTCTTCTCTGTTGCATGCTCGGGCCTAAGATTTAATCCAGTGTGAGGCTTCATCCATGGAGGACTCCCCTCCCTTAGAGGCAAGTCAGCCCATCCAGAAAGGGCGAAGCCAGAGGAGTGTGCTTCCTGCATCATATAGCCAATGAATACCACCACAACACGTAGAAAAACCCACAATACAAGTGTGACAATGGGGAAACAACGCAGGCCAGCATCAGACATAGAGAATGAAGATGACAATTTTGATGACCAGATAATGACCAACCAACTAATCAACATCTCAGATAAGGACTTTAGACTAGCAATATGGAAGATGCTCAAAGAACTCAAAGAAACCATGGATAGAGTTGAACAGAACACTAATAATAACCAAGAAAATATGAAAACAGAAATCACAAAATTCCAAACTAAAATAACATGTCAACTAACAGGACTGAAAAAGTCAGTAAACAAAGTGAATGACAAAATGGATAAGCTCTGGGACAGGGTATCAGAAGCTGAGAATAGACTTGGTGCTGTGGAAGATGAGATACATAACAATTCCATACAGCAGGGGAGATTGGAAAAAAACTTAAAGCAAATGAGCAGACAATGGAAAAATTAGTCAAAAATGGGAACAGATGAAAATAGAAGTCTATAATAAGATCAACAGAAACAACTTAATAATCATTGGAGTCCCAGAGACCCAGGAAGAAAATTTCCAGGAAGAATCAACGGTCAAGAACATCATTAAAGAGAAACTTCCAGAGCTAAAGAATATATGTCATCAAATCCTACATGCTCGAAGAGTACCAACCAAATAAGACCCCAGAAAAACCACCCCAAGACACATCCTAGTCACAATGAGAAATCCCACAGATAGAGACAGAATTCTGAAAACAGCAAGATCAAAAGGGGAAATTACGTTCAAGCAAGCATCCTTGAGATTTACAGCAGACCTGTCACCAGAAACACTCAATGCCAGAAAGCAGTGGTGGGATATTGTGACAAGACTGAATGAAATGAATGCTTCACCCAGAATACTATACCCAGCAAAACTCACTTTCCGGTTTGAAGGAAGAATACATGGTTTCACAGACAAAATTCAGCTCAGAAACTTTACAGACACAAAACCAGTCTTAAGAGAAAAATTGAAAGACCTAATTTAAGACAAGACTAACCAAAAGACACACCAAATTTCTATATAAAGATAGCATTAAATCCCAGGACAATTCTTTCTCTCAACATCAATGGACTAAATGCACCAGTCAAGAGACACAGAGTGGCTAAATGGATCAAAAAACTCAATCCAATCTTCTGCTGCCTACCAGAAATGCACCTGAATAGTCAGAACAAACATAGACTCAAAATAAAGGCTGGAGAAAAATTATCCAAGCAAACAACACCCAAAAAAAAAAAGCTGGAGTGGCCATACTAATATAAGATAATGCAAACTTTATACTCAGGAAGTTTGTAAGGGACAAAGATGGACATTTTTAATTAATCAAGGGGTACGCATAGCAGGAAGAAATAACTCTCCTAAACATATATGCACCGAATGAGGGGCCAGCAAAATATTTAATACAACTGTTGAAAAATCTGAAAAATATTATCAACAACAACACAATAATTGTGGGGGACCTTAACACGGCTTTGTCAACACTGGATAGGTCTGAAACCCAACAAGAATATACTAGACCTGAGGAGAGAAATGGAAGAAAGAGGCCTAGTGGATATATATAGGACACTCCATCCCCAGAAACCTGGATACACATTCTTCTCCAATGTACATGGGACATTTTCCAGGATAGACTACATGCTGGCACATAAAACATACCTCCATAAGATCAAGAGGATAGAAATTTTGCAGACTACCTTCGCTGACCACAAGGCTCTGAAATTATTTGTGAACTCCAAAGGGAATCAGAAAAAACACTTTAACACCTGGAAGTTAAACAGCCTCATGCTCAATAACCAGTGGGTCGAGATGAAATCAAGGAGGAAATCAAAAGGTTCCTGGAAACAAATGACAATAAAGACACAAACTATCAGAACTTATGGGACACAGCAAAAGCAGTACTGAGAGGAAAATTTATAGCTTTGCAAGCACACATCAGGAAGGAAAAAAAGCTTACCTGAGTAGCTTAATTACACAGCTAATAGAACTAGAAAGTGCTAAACAAAAGGACCCAAAAATAGGAAGACAGAAGGAAATAACAAAGCTGAGAGCAGAAAACAATGAAGTGGAAACCCAAAAAACAATCCGAAAGATCAACGAAAGCAGAAGTTGTTCTTTGAAAAAATAAACAAGATTGATAGACCACTAGCAAACCTAACAAAGAAAGAGAGAGAGAGAAACTTGATAACTCATATTAGGAATGAAAAAGGAGAGATCACTAATGATATGACAGATATTCAAAGGGTAATCAGAAACTACTTTGAGAAACTCTATGCCCCTAAAAATGAGAACCTGAAAGAAATGGATAAATTTTTGGACTCTTATAATCTTCCACGGTTGAAAGAAGAGGATGTAGCATAGTTAACACCCCCATCACCATTGATGAAATTAAAACAGTAATCAAATGTCTGCTGAAAAACAAAAGCCCAGGTCCAGATGGATTCACTAATGAATTCTTACAAACTTTCCAAGAGGAATTACTGCCAATCTTGGCAAGAATCTTTCATGAAATTGAACAAACAGAAACACTTCCAAATAGCTTTTATGAAGCGAACATCACCTTGATACCTAAACCAGATAGAGATGCTACAAAAAAAGAGAATTACAGACCAATATCGCTGATGAATGCAGATGCAAAGATCCTCAACAAAATCCTGGCAAATAGGATTCAATGCCTCGTTAAGAAGATCGTCCACTACGATCAAGTAGGTTTCATCCCAGGAATGCAAGGATGGTTTAACATCCGTAAATCTATCAACATAATACACAACATCCATAACAAGAAAAATAAAAATCACATGATCATAATAGATGTAGAGAAAGCATTTGATAAGGTCCAACACCCATTCTTGATCAAAACTCTCAGCAAGATGGGAATGGAGGGAACCTTTCTCAATATAGTGAAGGCCATCTACCACAAGCCAGTGGCAAATATCCTCAATGGAGAAAAACTAAAAGCCTTCCCTCTAAATTCTGGCTCAAGTCAAGGCTGTCCTCTCTCACCACTCCTATTCAACATAGCACTGGAAGTACTTGCTATAGCGATTAGGCAAGAAAAGGATATCAAGGGAATCCAGATAGGAAAGGAAGATGTCAAGCTCTCATTGTTTGCAGATGACATGATACTCTACTTAGAAAACCCTAAAGACTCTACCAAAAAGCTTCTAGAAACAATAGACTCATATAGCAAGGTGGCAGGCCTTAAAAATAACACACAAAAATCAATGGCCTTTCTATACACCAATAGTAATAAGGATGAAATGGACATTAAGAAAACAACCCCATTCACAATAGTGCCACACAAACTCAAATATCTTGGAATCAACTTGACTAAATATGTGAAGGACCTATACAAGGAAAACTATAAAACTCTGCTCCAAGAAATAAGAGAGGACACACGGATATGGAAACGCATACCCTGCTCAGGGATTGGCAGGATTAACATCATCAAAATGGCAATACTCCCCAAGGCATTATACAGATTTAATGCCATCCCTCTAAAGATACCCATGACATTCTTCAAAGAAGTGGATCAGACACTTTTGAAATTCATTTGGAACAATAAACACCCTCGAATAGCTAAAGCAATCATTGGGAAAAAGAATATGGGAGGAATTACTTTTCCCAACTTTAAACTGTACTACAAAGCAATAGTTATCAAAACAGCATGGTATTGGAATAAGGACAGGCCCTCAAATCAGTGGAATAGGCTTGAATACTCAGAAAATGTTCCCCAGACCTACAATCACCTAATTTTTGATAAAGGAGCAGGAAATGCTAAATGGAGCAGGGAAAGCCTCTTCAATAAGTGGTGTTGGCACAATTGGATACCGCTTGGAAAAAAATTGAACTTAGACCCCCAGCTATCATCATGTACGAAGGTAAAATCCAAATGGATTAAAGACCTCGATATCAGCCCCAAAACCATAAGATATATAAAAAAAACACATAGGCAAGACACTCCAGGACATTACAGGCAACTTCAAGGAGGAAACTGCACTCTCCAAGCAAGTGAATGCAGAAATTAACAGATGGGAATATCTTAAGCTGACAAGCTTCTGCACCTCAAAGGAAATAGTGCCCAGGATACAAGAGCCACCCACGGAGTGGGAGAAACTATTCACCCAATACCCATCAGATAAGGGGCTAATCTCCAAAATATACAAGGCACTGACAGAACTTTACAAGGAAAAAAAAAAACTGCTAATCCCATCAAAAAATAGGGAGAAGAAATGAACAGACACTTTGACAAAGAAGAAATACAAATGGCCAAAAGACACATGAAAAAGTGCTCCACATCATTAATCATCAGGGAGATGCAAATAAAAAGAACGATGAGATACCACCTCACACCCCAGAGAATGGCACACATCACAAAGAATGAGAATAAACAGTGTTGGCGGAGATGTGGAGAGACAGGAACTCTTATCCACTGCTGGTGGGAATGCCGTCTAATTCAACCTTTATGGAAAGCGATATGGAGATTCCTCCAAAAACTGGAAATAGAGCTCCCATATGACCCAGTTATACCTCTTCTAGTAATATACCCTAGGAACACAAAAATACAATACAAAAACCCCTTCCTTACACCTATATTCATCGTAGCACTATTTACCATAGCAAGACTCTGGAAACAACCAAGATGCCCTTCAACAAACGAATGGCTAAAGAAACTGTGTTACATATACACAATGGAATATTATGCAGCTGTCAGGAGAGATGAAGTCATGAAATTTTCCTATATATGTATGTACACGGAATCTATTATGCTGAGTGAAATAAGTCAGAGAGAGAGAGAGAGAGAGATTGAGAAAAACGCAGAATGGTCTCACTCATCTATGGGTTTTAAGAAAAATGAAAGACATTCTTGCAATAATAATTTTCAGACACAAAAGAGAGCTGGAAGTTCCAGCTCACCAAGAAGCTCACCATAAAGAGTGATGAGTTTAGATAGAGAAATAACTACATTTTGAACTTTCCTAATAATGAGAATGTATGAAGGAAATGGAGAGCCTGTTTAGAGTACAGGCGGGGGTCGATTGGGGAGGAGGGAGACTTGGGACATTGGTAATGGGAATGTTGCACTGGTGATGGGTGGTGTTCTTTACATGACTGAAACCCAAACACAATCATGTATGTAATCAAGGTGTTTAAATAAAAAAAATAAAAGTGAAATAACAAAATAATTAAAGGAACAAAGTGATGCAAGAGACTACCTTACTGTTGGGGAAAAGCAGATAGAGAGGTGGTGTAAAACAGGTCTTATACTTATGATGGAAGTATAAGTTTCCCCCATTGTCTTTGAGATTTTCTTGTACGTGTAGGTTCCAGGGCACCTTTTCATCACACACCCTGACCTTATTGTGATTGGAAAAATATTTGTGGCAGGGAGGTCTTGGAAGAGTTCTTGCATTGGGATACTTTTAGAGCTAAGTCCGGTTTCAAGTAACAGTCCAAGAGAGTTGGTAAGGAGGGCCAAGCAGCATGAGTCAGCAGGGGAGTTGGTTGCCTTTTCTGCCAGGACTAGGTGTGGGTTTGACTGGATGTCCCTTCAGTTAGGTGCTGGGTACTGGTTCATTGGGGTAGGAGGTCAGTCTTGATGCCTAATGGATTAAGAACTGAGGGTGAAGTGTTTTAATAAGGTGGGAGGTCTAGATGGGATTGAGGGGTGAAGGGATAGTCACATTTCCAAAGGGGGGAAAGGGTATGTGGAAGGGGCATGAAAGAAGAAAAGAAGAAATACATTAAAAAGAAAAGGAGAAGAAAAAAGAAAAAGGAAAAGAAAAGGAAAAAAGAAAGTAATGAGAAGAGAGGAGAAAATAGCACGGGAACGCTAGTTTTCTTGAATGTGTTCGATGAATAGGGTCTGTAGTATATCTGTAGGTCACAGTTGCTTCAGTGGTCTGACTGGTCACGTGTTTCAAATCCTAAAAGAAGGTATAACCTAGAAATAAAGTTTATGTTAAGGAGTTTTCTCGGGACATTCTCGTAGTTCAAGCTCGGTATCGTATCTCATGTGACTGAGCCCCGAGATGCTATCTTAGTTTGTCCACTCTTTGTATCCAAAAATGCCTGTGGACAGAAAAGCTGAGAGGTTATTTTAAATATAGTAAATTAAGGCATTAAAATATTTGTTATTAAATGCTTCCATTGGAGTCAGTAATTTCCCGTGGTATTATTAACTGTGATCCTGTATAAGATCCCTAGGGATTATTATGGGTTTTTGTAGTAGAAGGCTGATTACATACCTGTTCTCTCTATGCTTCTGTTTCTGATGTTGCTGGTTTCTTTGTGGTATAATGTGTAGTCAAGAGTTTGTGTTGTTCCCCTTTTATGTGTTTTGGGCACTGATTCAAACTATATGTTGACTGTTACAGTGTTTGGAGTTTCTACCCTGTTAAAACCCGTTATTTGATTTTTGAGTATTAGTTGTATATAAGGTGTATGTTCTAGGTGCTTCAGAATAGTACTATCATTTTGTGTTTATCTTTCGTCATTTAACATAATATGTTCTAGGTCCATGCAGGATGCTGCAAAGTCTGTGATGGTATCATTTCTGACTGCCATGTAGTATTCCATTGTGTATAGATACCACATCTTAATGATCCATTTATCTGTTGTTGGACATTGAGGTTGGTTCCAAGTCTTAGCTTGGAATCAGGGGAATTCGATAAATAGTGCTGTGATAAATAGTGGGGTGCACACGTACTTTGGAATGAATGTCTTTCCAACTTGAAGGTAGATACCTAGGAGAGTAATTGCTGGGTCAAATGGCAGCTCAATTCTGAGTCCTTTGAGTACTCTCCAGACTGTTCTCCATAGGTGTTGGACTAGGGGGCATTCCCAACAGCAGTGGATGAGAGTGTCTTTCATACCATATCCTCACCAATAGAGATTGTTCTCATTATTTTTGATGTGAACCATCCTGATTGGTGTAAGGTGGTATCTCATTTTTGCTTGATTTGGATCTCCCTGATGATGAGTGAAGGTGAGCATGTTTTCATGTGTTTGTTGGCCATCCTGTCTTCCTCAGAGAAGTGTCTTTTCACTTCACTCCCCATTTTTTTTATTTCCCCCATCTCCCCATTTTTATGGCTTTATATGGTTTTGGGGGGCTCAGCTTTCTGAGTGCTTTTTATGTTTTGATCAGCCCTTTATCTGATGTGTTGAGCATAAAGATTTTTTCCCATTCTGTTAACTGTCTTCTTGTGTTAAGTAGGGTTTCTTTCATCATGCAGAAGCTTTTTAGTTTGATGTAGTCCCATTTGTTTATGTTTGATGCTAAAGTTCTTGCCACTGGTGCTCCATACTTGAAGACCTTTTTGATATATAGGTCTTCGAGTGTTCTGCCTATTTTTTCCTTAATAAACTTTATAGATTCGGTTCTGACTTCAAGGTCTTTGATCCATTTTGAGTTGACCTTTGTATAAGGAGTGAGGTATGGGCCAATTTTTACTTTCATACATGTTGTTTTCCAGTTGTACCAACACCATTTGTTGAAGATACTTTCTTTGTTCCATTTCAAGTTCTTGACTCTTTTGTCAAATATTAGTTGGCTGTATATCTGGGAGTTTATGTCCTGGAATTTTGTTCTGACCCACTGGTCTGAGGTCCTGTCTTTGTTCCAGTACCATGCTGTTTTGATCACAATAGCTTTATAGTATAGTTTCAGGTTAGGTAAGGAGATGCCACCAGCTTCTTGTTTTTTTAGTATGTGTTTGGTAGCCTGGGTCTTTTGTGGTTCCAGATGAATTTTATGATTGATTGTTCTAATTCTTCAAAGAATGATGTCTGAATTTGAATTGAGATTGCATTAAATATATATAGTAGTTTGGGCAGGATAGTCATTTTGACTAAGTTAATTCTACCTACCCACTAGCATGAGATGTTCTTCCATTTCTTTAGATCCTCTTCCATTTCTTTCTGAAGTGTTTTGAAGTTTCCCTGGTATAGGTCCTTTGCTTCCCTTGTAAATCTGACTCCTAGGTACCTGATATTTTTTGATACTATTTTAAATGGGTTTGTATCTATTTATTTTTTAATATAATTTTTATTTTGATCATAGTGTCTTACATATTGTTGACAATAACATTTTAGGTACATATTTACCTAAAATCAGGTGGGATTCCCATCACCAAATTGTCCTCCCTACACCTCCGTTTTTGTCCTACCTCCCATTTCCTCTTCCCTCACCCCCAGGGCGGCTAGAATATGTGGTCCCCTCTGTATCCAACCCACTACTTAGTAGTCTTGCACCTGTTTGGTCTTGATGCCTCCCTTATCTCCCACTATAACTGTAGGCAGGACTAGCTAGTTCAAGTTGTGTGGTTTTGCCTGAAAAAGAGAAGAAAAATAAACTGGGGTAAGACGCTAATACTCCAAAAATGGGTGGAATCCTTCTAGAGGCTCTCATCATCGATTTGGGAGATGAAGGAGAGAAAGAAGGTGAAACACTCCACCAGTAGCAAAAAAAAGTGTCAATTATCCAGTGAGGACTCCAGCTATATCGATAAGCACCACAAAAAACAGACGAAAAACAAAGCAAAACAAAACAAAACAAAAACAAAAAAACAAAAAAAAACAAAACAAACAAACAAACCAAAAACACGCCGTGGTCTTGAAATAAGAAACATGGCATAGCACATAACGAAAGAAAAGAAAAGAAGAGAAAAAAATAAGTATAATTGGGGACAACAATTTTAATAATCACACCCAAACAGAGAAATCGACCAAAATAGATAGGTAAATAAAAATAATAATAACAATAATAAATGAAGGTAAAAAATATATATGTATATGTATATATATATAATAACCAAGGTTTTGTGATTTTGTATTTTTGTTTTTTCCCCTCCTGCCCTGGCACAGTAGATATTGGGGTCATTCAAAAAGGAATTCACTTGGCCTAAAAAATATGGGGTTTCTCCGTCCTTGGAGTATACTGTCATGGGATCAGCTCTAGACTTTGCTCAGGATCATTTATTCTCCCAGTGGTGTTTTTTTGGTGTGTGGAAGACTTCTGTTCTGTCCAGGGTGATACACTCAGAGCTCTGTGTTTAGAGGTCTCAGTATCTGCACAGATCCTGAGGTGGGACTTATGATGAAGTCAGTCTTTGTGGTTCTAGAGGTTCTGTTACCTCAGTGTCGTTTTGATCCATCTTCTGTGGTTGGTGACCTTGGTCTTTGCACTGAACCTTGGATGGCACCTAGGATAGCGTCTTTCTTTGTGCTTCCAGAAGCCCCATTCTGTTGCAGTTGTCTCTGTCAGACCTTTGGGACTGGGGATCATGCTTATTGTGCAAGTCATAGTTCAAACCCTAAACTAGGGCTTTTTATTGGTCCCAAGATGTATACTGTCTGGTCGTGGTTCTAGTAGCCAATCATCTGTAAGTCACGATCTTGGCTTTTGGACCTACCAAAGGGTGCCGAGTCTTCTGGTTTTGTCTTGTCGTTAGCTGGTAAGGTAGGCTAATCTGCTCTAAGGTCAAGTTGTTCACATTTTCCTCGTTGTCAGGATATCATGTTAGAGCTGGCCCTTGTTGTTGACCCCGCAGTATTAAGGCTGTCCTAGATGGAGTTTGTTTCCTGCAGCAGTTGTGAAGAGCTGTGCCGATTCTATGTCTGGGATCCAGGGTTCAAGGCTGGATGAATGGTATCTAATCATCTGAGGTCTAAGTTGATTCCACATGACATATTTTCAAGGTAGGAGATATCCCTGTATTGTAAACAACTATGAGTTCCTATCTCTAGTAGATAACAGCTCTTTTTTTATATGTAAGATTTCCCCTTTATTTAGTGTTTCTTTGCCGGGGGAAGTGGAGCTACATTGTATTGTCGGTGTAGTTGGGGGTGGCAGAGGGGATAACAGACACAGGTCACATACCCAAAAATGATAAAAAATAAATAAAAATAAAATAAAATAAAATAAATAAAAATGTATGTGCTCGCAAATGTATATATAGGACCAACATTTAAAATAAATAAATAAATAAATTTAAGGAAAAAAAAAAGAACTAAAATGAGTTAGCGAACTTTTTAAAGGACCAAAGTGGTGCAAAAGACTACCTTACATTTGGGGGAGAGCAGGTAACGAGGTGGTGTATTACAGGTCTTATGCCTATGTTGGAAGTACAGTTTTTCCCATTGTCTTTTGGGCTTTTCTTGTGATGTGTGGGTTCCCAGGCATCTTCCTATCACACCCCCTGACCTTCCTCAGATTGGTAAAAATTTGCAGCAGGGAGGTCTTGGAAGAGTTCTTGCACTGGGGATACTTTTGGACCTAGGTCCGGTTTCAAGAAACAGTCCACGTTAGGGGGAGTTGGTAGGGAGGGCCTCGCAGCATGAGTCCGCAGGGGAGTTGGCTGTCTTTTCTTGCCCGGGACGAGGTGTGGGTTTGACTGGGTGTCCCTTCTCTTGGGTGCTGGGTACTGGTTCATTGGGGTAGGAGGTCGATCTTGTTGCCTAATAGATTAAGGACTGAGGGTAAAGTGTTTTAATATAGAGGAAGGTCTGGATGGGATTGAGGGGTGGAGGTATAGTTGGATTTCCAGAGGGGGGAAAGCGTAAGGTGTATGGAAGGGGTAGGGAGGGAGAAAAGAGAAAAATACATTAGAAAGAAAGGAAGAAGAGAAAGGATAGAAAGTAAAGAAAAGAATAGAAAAGAAAAAAAGTAAAAAAGAAAGTGGTGAGAAGAGAGGAGAGAATAGCAAGGGAATGCTAGTTTGCTTGTATGTGTTCAGTGAATAGAGCATGTAGTTTGGGTCTGTACATCGCTGTTACTGCTTCGGTTGTCTGACTGGTCACGTGCTTGAAACCCTAAAAGAAGGTAAACCTAGAGATAAAGTGAATGTTAAAGAGTTTTCTCGGGGCCATCTCGTAGTGCAAACTGGGTATGGTATCTCGTGTGGTATCCCGAGCTGCCAGCTTAGCTTGTCTGCCCTTTGTATCCAAGAACGCCTGTGGACAGAAAAGCTGAGAGGTTATTTTAAATATAGTAAGATAGAGGCATTAATACGTAGTTTTATGGGATGTTTCCATTGGAGTCAGTGGTTTGCCATGGTATTCTTTACCTGTGTTCCTGTATACAATCTCTACAGGATTATTATGGGCCATTATTGTAGAAGGTTGATTACGTACCTGTTCTCTCTATGCTGCTGTTCTGGTGTTGCTGTTTTTTTTTTTTGTGGTATAATGTGTAGTCGAGAGTTTGTGTTGTTCCTTTTTCATGTGTTTTGGGCACTGTTCCCAGGTATATGTTGACTATTACAGTGATTGGAGTTTCTACCCTGTTAGACCTTGTTATTTGATTGTTAAGTATTAGTTGTGATTGAGATGTATGTTTTATGTGCTTCAGAATAGTGCTACCATTGTGTGTTTATCTTTTGTCTTCTGACTTACTTCGTTTAACATAACATGATCTAAGTCCATCCACGTTGCTGGAAAATCTGTGATTGTATCATTTCTGACTGCTATGTAATATTCCACTGTGTAGAGATACCACATCTTAATGATCCATTCATCTGTTGTTGGACATTGCGGTTGGTTCCAAGATTTGGCTATTATACTGAGTGGTGCGATATATAGTGGGGTGCACATGTATTTTGGAATGAATGTTCTTCCAACTTGGGGGTATATACCTAGGAGTGCAATTGCTGGGTCAAAAGGGAGGTCAATTCTGAGTTCTCTGAATACTCTCCAGACTGTTCTCCATAGATGTTGGACTAGGGGACATTCCTACCAGCAGTGGATGAGAGTTCCCTTCATACCGCATCCACACCAACAAAGATTGTTCTCAGTGTTTTTGATGTGAGCCATCCTCACTGGTGTAAGGTGGTATCTCATTGTTGTCTTGATTTGGATCTCTTTGATGATGAGTGAAGGTGAGCATGTTTTCATGTGTTTGTTAGCCATCATTCTGTCTTCCTCAGAGAAGTGTTTATTCATTTCTTCTCCCCATTTTTTATGGTTTTATTTGGTTTTGAGGGGCTCAGTTTTCTGAGTGCTTTGTAAGTTCTAGATATCAGCCCTTTATCCGATATGTCTAGTGAAAAGATTTTTTCCCATTCTGTTAACTGTCTTCTTGCATTAAGTAGGGTTTCTTTCGCCATGCAGAAGCTTTTTAGTTTGATGTAGTCCCATTTGTTTATGTTTGCTGCTAAGGTTCTTGCCATTGGTGCTCCATTCTCGAAGACCTTTTTGATATATAGGTCTTCGAGTGTGCTCCCTATTTTATTCTCGATAAACTTTATAGATTCGGGTCTGATTTCAAGGTCTTTGATCCATTTTGAGTTGACTTTTGTATAAGGAGTGAGGTATGGGTTGATTTTCACTTTCGTACATGTGGTTTTCCAGTTGTGCCAACACCATTTGTTGAATAGGCTTTCTTTGTTTCATTTCAGATTTTTGCCTCTTTTATCAAATATTAGTTGGCTGTATATCTGGGGGTTTATGTCTGGAAATTCTGTTCTGACCCACTGGTCTGAGGTCCTGTCTCTATTCCAGTACCATGCTGTTTTGATTACTATGGCTTTATAGTATAGTTTCAAGTTAGGTAAGGATATTCCACCCAGCTTCTTGTTTTTCAGTATGTGTTTGGCTATCCTGCGTCTTTTGTGGTTCCAGATAAATTTTGTGAATGATTGTTCTAATTCTTTAAAAAATTGTGTCTGGATTTGGATAGGGATTGCATTAACTCTATATAGGAGTTTGGGTAGGACAGTCATTTTGATTATGATAATTCTACCTATCCATTAGCATGGGATGTTCTTCCATTTCTTTAGATCATCTTCAATTTTTTTCTGGAGTGTTTTGAATTTTCCCTGGTATAGGTCTTTCACTTATCTTGTAAGGTTGATTCCTAGATACCTGATATTTTTTGATACTATCTTAAATGGAATTGTATTTTTAATCTCTCTCTCCTCAACTTCATTTTTTTATATAGAAACGCTACTGGCTTTTGTGTATTGACTTTGTATCCAGCCACTTTGCTGTATTGGTTGATTGTTTCTAGGAGTTTTACAGTGGACTCTTTAGGGTTTTTGATGTATATCATCATATCGTCCGCAAATAGAGATAGCTTGTGTTCCTCTTTCCCTATTTGAATTCCTTTGATTCCCTTCTCTTGTCGGATTGCTATTGCTAGAACTTTTAAGGTTATATTAAATAAGAGTGGAGAGAGTGGACAGCCTTGTCTAGTTCCTGACCTTAGTGGGAATGCTTCTAGTTTCTCGACATTAAGTATAATGTTGGCTGTAGGCTTTTCATATATAGCTTTAACTATCTTCAGGAAAGTTCCTTCTAACCCTATTTTGCTGAGTGTCTTTAACATGAAAGGATGTTGGATTTTGTCAAACGCCTTCTCTGCATCGATTGATATGATCATGTGGTTTTTGTCTTTCATATTGTTGATGTGATGTATCAAAATGATTGATTTGCGTATGTTGAACCAAGCTTGAATCCCACTTGGGCGTGATGTATGATCTTTTTGATGAAGTGTTGGATTTGGTTTGCTAAGATTTTGTTAAGTATCTTTGCATCTATGTTCATTAGTGAGATTGGTCTGTAGTTTTCTTTTTTGGTGGTGTCTTTGCCTCCTTTGGGATTGAGTGTGATATTAGCCTCATTAAAGGAGTTGGGGAGGATTCCTGTTTTTTCTATGGTTTGGAAAATCCTATGGAAAAGTGGTAGTAAGTCTTCTTGAAATGTTTGATAGAATTCACCTGTAAATCCATCTGGGCCTGGGCTTTTGTTCTTAGGGAGTTTTTTAATTACATCCTCAATTTCCTCTGAGGTGATTGGTCTGTTTAGGCTTTCTAGATCTTCCTTTTCCAGTCTTGGAAGAGGGTGTTTGTCTAAGAACCTGTCGATTTTACTGGGTTATCTAGCCTTGTTGAGTATAGTTGTTCATAGTATGATCTCATGATATGTTGTATTTCTTGGGGTTCTGTTGTAATCTCTCCCCTTCATTTGTGATCCTACTGATTTGGGTGTTTTCCCTCTTTTTTGGTGAGTTTTGCCAGTGGTTTGTCTATCTTGTTTATTTTTTCGAAAAACCAACTCCTGGTCTCATTGATTTTTTTATTGTTTTCTTGGTGTCAATGTTGTTTATTTCTGCTCTGGTTTTTATTATTTCTTGCCTTCTGGTTGTGGTTGGATTTCTCTGTTGCTGTTGTTCCAATTCTTTGAGGTGATCTTTTAAACTGTTGGTTTTGTTATTTTCCTGTTTCTTGACATAGGCCTGTATTGCTATGAGTTTCCCCCTAATTACTGCTTTTGCTGTGTCCCATAAATTTTGACATGTTGTCTCTTCATTGTCATTTGTCTCAAGGAATCTTTTTATTTCTTCCTTGAGTTGTTTTTTGATCCAGCTGTTGTTGCGCAGCATGTAGTTTAATCTCTAGGTACTAGTTTTTCTCCATTGCTTCTTCTTGACATCAATTTTAACCTCTGTTGCATAGTGATCTGAAAGGGTACTTCTTATGATCCTTACCTTTGTGGTCTTATATAGGTTGGCTTTGTATCCTAATACATGGTCTATTCTGGAGAAGGTTCCATGTGGGTTTGAGAAGAATGTGTATTCTGCTTTCTGGGGATGGAGGGCTCTGTATAAATCTATTAGCCCTAAATCTTCTAATTTTTCATTTAGAGCTCTTATTTCTTTGCTATTTTTCTGTTTGGTGGATCTGTCCAGTGGTGATAGTGGAGTATTGAGGTCCCCTACTATTATCACATTTCCCTTCATGTGTTTCTCCAGGTTTGCCAGTAGTTGCCTCACATATTTTGCTGACTCTACATTAGGAGCGTAGATATTGACCAGGGTTAGTGTTTCTTGATCTAATGTTCCCCTGATCAGTAAGTAGTGACCCTCTTTGTCTCTGATCACTTTCTTGAGGTTGAATACAATTTGGTCTGATATAAGAATGGCTGTCCCTGCTCTTTTTTGTTTTCCATTGGCCTGAATAATTACTTTCCATCCTTTTATTCTAAGCCTGTGCTTATCCTGTAACTGTGTGTATGTTTCTTGCAGACAGCAGAAGTCCGGTTTATTTTTCCTAACCCAGTTCTCTACTATGTGTCTTTTAATTGGAGAGTTTAGTCCGTTCACATTTAGGGAAATTATTGATAGAGAGGACTGTTGTGCAGTTGTATTGTGTGGAGTGGTTTTTGTTACAATTGGGGGTTTGGATTGTGTAATTCATCTCTGAGTAAGTCGCTTAGTGTCGACTTAGTTTGCACAAATAGTTCAAGTTCGTTCATGTTTGAGAATGTTTTTCGTCTGCCCTCCCATATGAATGATAGTTTTGCTGGGTATTGGACCCTGGGTTGGAAATTTCTGTCATTCAGTCGTTTAAATATGTCATTCCACTGTCTTCTTGCTTGAATTATTTCAAATGGGAGATCCGGTTTGATTCTTATGTCCTTTCCTTTGTACTTGAGGTTTTTTTTCTCCCTTATTGCTTTCAGGAGTTCCTCTATCTCTTTTTTTTTTTTTGCCATTTGGATTATTATGTTTCTTGGTGTGGGCTTATTAGGGTCTGTTTTATTAGGGACCCTCTTGACTTCCTGGATTTGTCCTGAAGTGTCTTTCCAGAGTGTGGGGAAGTTCTCTGTTATTCTTTCCCTGACTACCTGTTCTTCCCCCTTCCCTATTTCCTCCCCTTCTGGTATACCCACAATTCTTAATTGTTTCTTTTGTCTTTGTTCATTAGATATTGGATTTTTCCTTCCAGTGCTTTGCCTTTTATTTCTTTGTTGGTTTCTTGATTTTTTTTTTGATTGTAGTTTTCCTTCGAGTTCTTCGATGTGCTTCTCCAACTCTGTGTTTCTGCTCGTAAGGCTTGTTACTTTGTCTTTTAAGTCCTTCACTTCTTTTTGTATGGAATCTGTCATGTTCTTTGACATTTCTTCTTTAGTTTGGCTGATTCGTTCATCCATGGATTTCTTATACTCTGTTGCTAGTATTTCTTTCATTTCTTTTAGTAATTCTTGCATTTCCTTCCTCATGACCGCTTTTAGGTCTTCTTCCCATGGATCTGTGCGTTTCGGTGGACTTGGAAAGTTGATAGGGTTTATCATGTTGTCTCCAGTTATTAGAAATCTCCTTGATTTACGCATAATTCTTTGTATTTAATGGTGTGTTTTGGAGTGCTGTGGCTTCTAATTTCGGCCTGCTTTGGTCCCCTTCCTGAAGGTGTTTCTAGAGGGTGCTGTTGGGTGGGCTTGTTGAACCTAGCTCTTTCTCCTCCCCTTTGCTACCTAGAGTTCAGCCTTCCTGCAGTGGGTATTATAGCTTTTCTACTCCTTATTTCTGTCAGCGGTGCAGTTCCACTCCTGGCCATAATGGTTGCTGGCGCTGTTGAGCCTAGCTCTCAATCCCCTCTCCTTTCTCTGGGAGTCAATGGAGCTCCGCCCCCTCCAAACCTCCCTTGAAGGGGTTCCCTCAGTCCAACCCTTCAGGCTCTGCCCTCGCCCTTGGGGAATCCCTGGTTCGCTCCAGGGCCCAAGGAGGTGGACTGCTCTAGGTCACCTGAGAGTCCAGATGGCTGACCCTATCTCCCCCGACTATTCGGGTTGCTCAACTTGCCTTTCCAGGCGCCCACCCGGGGGAAGGGACTCACTGGGGGGGGGGGGGAGAGCCGGTCCTGATGCCGCACAAGGAAACAAAGTCTCACCCAAGTCTCCCAAGGAACAAAATCTCACCCAAGCCGCACAGGAAACAAAGTCTCCCCCAAGCCGCACAAGGGAACAAAATCTCACCCAAGCCGCACAGGAAACAAAGTCTCCCCCAGGCCGCACAAGGGAACAAAATCTCACCCAAGCCGCACAGGAAACAAAGTCTCCCCCAGTTCACACAAGGGAACAAAATCTCACCCAAGCCCCACAGGAAACAAAGTCTCCCCCAGGCCGCACAAGGGAACAAAATCTCACCCAAGATGCACAGGAAACAAAGTCTCCCCCAGGCCGCACAAGGGAACAAAATCTCACCCAAGCCGCACAGGAAACAAAGTCTCCCCAAAGCCGCACAAGGGAACAAAATCTCATCCAAACCACACAGGAAACAAAGTCTCCCCCAGGCCGCACAAGGGAACAAAATCTCACCCAAGCCGCACAAGGGAACAAAATCTCACCCAAGCCGCCAGGAAACAAAGTCTCCCCCAGGCCGCACAAGGGAACAAAATCTCACCCAAGCCACACAGGAAACAAAGTCTCCCCCAGGCCGCACAAGGGAACAAAATCTCACCCAAGCCGTACAGGAAACAAAGTCTCCCCCAGGCCGCACAAAGGAACAAAATCTCACCCAAGCCGCACAGGAAACAAAGTCTCCCCCAGGCCGCACAAGGGAACAAAATCTCACCCAAGCCGCACAGGAAACAGTCTCCCCCAGGCCGCACAAGGGAACAAAATCTCACCCAAGCCGCACAGGAAACAAAGTCTCCCCCAAGCTGCACAAGGGAACAAAATCTCATCCAAACCTCACAGGAAACAAAGTCTCCCCCAGGCCGCACAAGGGAACAAAATCTCCCCCAAGCCGCACAGGAAACCGGGTTTGTATTTTTAATCTCTCTCTCTTCGACTTCGTTATTTGTATATAGAAACACTACTGTCTTTTGTGTATTGACTTTGTATCCAGCCACTTTGCTGTATTGGTTAATTGTTTCTAGGAGTTTTACTGTGGACTCTTTAGAATTTTTGATGTATATCATCATATCATCTGCAAATAGAGATAGTTTAAATTCTTCTTTCCCAATTAGGATTCCTTTGATTCCCTTCTCTTGTCGGATTGCTATTGCTAGGACTTCTAAGATTATATTGAATAAGATTGGAGAGAGTGGACAGCCTTGACTAGTTCCTGACCTTAGTGGAAATGCTTCTAGTTTTTCACCATTAAGTATAATGTTGTCTGTGGGCTTTTCATAGATATCTGTAACTATCTTGAGGAAGGTTCCTTCTAACTCTATTTTGCTGAGTGTCTTCAACATGAAAGGGTGTTGGATTTCGTCAAAAGCCTTCTCTTCATCGATTGATATGATCATGTGGTTTTTTGTCTTTCTTGTTGTTGATGTGATGTATAATGTTGATTGATTTGCGTATGTTGAACCAACCTTGCATTCCTGGTTTAAAACTCACTTGGTCATGATGTATGATCTTTTTGATGAAGTGCTGGATTCGGTTTGCTAAGATTTTGTTGAGTATCTTTGCATCTATCTTCATTAGTGAGATTGGTCTGTAGTTTTCTTTCTTGATGGTGTCTTTGCCATCTTTGGGAATGAGTGTGATATTAGCCTCATAAAAGGAGTTGGGGAGGATTCCTGTTTTTCGATGATTTGGAAGAGCCTATGCAAAAGTGGTAGTAAGTCTTCTTGGAATATTTGATAGAATTCACCCATAAATTTATCTGGGCCTGGACTTTTGTTCTTAGGGAGTTTCTTAATTACATCTTCAATTTTCTCAGTGGTGATTGGTCTGTTTAGGCTTTCTAGATCTTTCTTTTCCAGTCTCAGAAGATGGTATTTTTCTAGGAATCTGTCGATTTCTATTGGGTTCTCTAGCCTAACTGAGTATAGTTGTTCATAATACGGTCTCATCATATGTTTTATTTCTTGGGGTTCTGTTGTAATCTCTCCCCTTTCATTTGTGATCCTACTGATTTGGGTGTTTCACTTCTATTTTGGTGATTTTGGGCAGTGGTTTATCTTGTTTATTTTTTCAAAAAACCAACTCCTGGTCTCATTGATTTTTTGTATTGTTTTCTTAATTTCTATGTTGTTTATTTCTGCTCTGATTTTTACTATTTTTTTGCCTTCTGGTTGTGGTTGGTTTTCTCTGCTGCTGTTGTTCTAATTCCTTGAGATAATCCTTTAAACTGTTGATTTTGTCATTTTCCTGTTTCTTGACATAGGTCTGTATTGCTATGAGTTTCCCCCTAATTATTGCTTTTGCTGTGTCCCACAAATTTTGACAAGTTGTTTCCTCATTGTCATTTTTCTCAAGGAATCTTTTTACTTCTTCCTTTAGTTGCTCTTTGATCCAGCTGTTGTTGAGCAGCATGTTGTTTTATCTCCAGGTATTAGTTTTTCTCCATTGCTTCTTCTTGTAGTCAATTTTGACCTCTGTTGAGTAGTGATCTGATAGGGTGCTTCT
Source organism: Suncus etruscus (assembly GCF_024139225.1). Lineage (NCBI taxonomy): Eukaryota > Metazoa > Chordata > Mammalia > Eulipotyphla > Soricidae > Suncus > Suncus etruscus. Next base: position 55,298,098 of record NC_064864.1, on the reverse strand, counting down.
AATAATCCTTACATTTGTGGTCTTATATAGGTTTTTGTTTCGTATCCTAAGACATGGTCTATTCAGGAGAAGGTTCTATGTGGGCTTGAAAAGAATGTGTATTCTGCTTTTTGAGGATGGAGGGTCCTATATAAGTCTATTAACCCTAGATCTTCTAATTTTTCATTTAGAGCTCTTATTTCTTTGCTATTTTTCTGTTTGGTGGACCTGTCCAGTGGTGATAGTGGAGTATTGAGGTCCCCTACTATTATCACATTTCCCTTCATGTATTTTTCCAGGTTTGCAAGCAGTTGCCTCACATATTTTGCTGGCTCTACACTAGGTGCATAGTTATTGACCAGGGTTAGTACTTCTTGATCTAATGTTCCCCTGATCAGTAAGTAGTGACCCTCTTTGTCTCTGATCACTTTCTTGAGGTTGAATGAAATTTGGTCTGATATAAGAATGGCTGTCCCTACTCTTTTTTGTTTTCCATTGGCCTGAATAATTACTTTCCATCCCTTTATTCTAAGCCTGTTCTTATCCTGTAGTTGTAGGTGTGTTTCTTGCAGACAGCAGAAGTCCGCTATATTTTTTCTAATCCAGTTCTCTACTATGTGTCTCTTAATGGGAGAGTTTAGTCCGTTAACATTTAGGGAGATTATAGACAGAGATGACTGTTGTGCAGTTGTGTTGTGTAGGGTGGCTGTTGTTACATTCGGGGGTTTGGATTGTGTAATCGTCTCTGAGTAGGTCGTTTACGATCGGCTTTGTTTGCACAAATAATTCAAGTTTGTTTTTGTTTGAGAATGCTTTTAGTCTGCCCTGCCATATGAATGATAGTTTTTCTTGGTATTGGATCCTAAGTTGAAAATTTCTTTCATTCAGTTGTTTAAATATGTCATTCCACTGTCTTCTTGCTTGAATTATTTCAAATGGGAAATCTGGTTTTATTCTTATGTCCCTTTCTTTGTAGTTGAGGTTTTTTTCCCTTATTGCTTTAAGGAGTTCATCTTTCTCTTTGTTGTTTGCCATTTGGATTACTATATGTCTTGGTGTTGGTTTATTAGGGTCTATTTTATTAGGGACTCTCTTCACTTCCTGGATTTGCACTGAAGTTTCTTCCTAGAGGGTCGGAAAGTTTTCTGCTATTATTTATCTGACTATTTGTTCTTCCCCTTTCTCTATTTCCTCCCCTTCTGGTATTCCCGAAATTTTTAGATTATTTCTTTTGTCCTTGTTCATTAGATACTGGACTTTTCCTTCCAGTGCTTCACCTTTTATTTCTTTTTTGGATTCTTGGTCATTTTTTGTTTGAAGTTTTCCTTTGAGTTCTTCAATGTGCTTCTCCAACTGTGTGCTTCTGCTCATAAGGCTTTTTATATTATCTTTTAATTTCTTCAATTCCTTTTGTATGGAATTCTCATGTTCTTTAACATTTCTTCTTTAATATGGCTGATTTATTCATCCATAGATTTCTTATACTCGGTGGCTAGCATCTCTTTCATTTACTTTATCAATTCTTGCATTTTCTTCCTCATGGCTGCTTTTAGGTCTCCTTCCCATGGATCTCTGTGTTTTGGTGGACTTGGGAACTTGCTAGGATTTGTCTCTGTATCTCTAGATGTTAGGGTTCTCCTTGATTTACCCATATTTCTTTCCATTTATTGGTGTGGCTTGGAGTGCAGTGCCTTCCAAATTCCGCCTGCTTTGGCCCCCTGTAGCTTGAGGATGGGTCCCTTCCAGAGCGTGGTTCTAGAAGGGTCTGTTGGGTGAGCTCGCTGAGGTTTGGCTCCTCCTGTGCTCTCTATGAGGCCTGATCCGTTGCTTTTCTCTTTTGTTGCTAGCTAGTGCAGTTCCTCTCCTGGCCACAATGGAGGAGGGCGCTGCTGAGCCTAGCTCCTTCGCCACCCCTCGTTCCCCCTATCTGAAAGTCAACTCTGCCACTTCCTTCAGTGGGTCTGGTCAATTCCCTTCTCCTTATTCCTGCCAGCCAGTGCAGTTCTGCTCCTGGCCACAATGGTTGAGGGCGCTGTTGAGCCTAGCTCTCTGTCCTCCTTCCCCTATCTGGAAGTCAACGGATCTCCGACCCTTCTAGCCTCAGCCGAAGAAATTCTCTCAGTCAAACCCACCCTGTAGCTGCCCTAAGCCCTTGGGGAGTCTCAGGTCCACTCCAGGGCTCAGGGGGGTAGGCTGCTCTAGGTTACCCAAAGGTCCAGGTGGCAGGCCCCAGCTCACCCAGTCTATTGGTCCTAGCCCATCCCAGCAGCGCAGAGTGGGTCAGGTGCAGGGTTCTCCTCACCCCATCTGCACTCAGCTTGGGCTTGTGGTCCCTGGGGAGGGGCATGTGGTGTGGCGGTGTGGTGCCTGTCTCAGGCACCCACGTGGAGAGTTGGGAGGTGATGGGGAAATGCACTTGCTCTGTGTGCTCTCTGCTGGGGCTTGCATCATCACTTTTATCATCACCATCACTGCCACCACAATCATTATTATCATCATCGTTATTTTCTTTGACTAAGGACCCTAGACGGGGGTGTGGTCAGGATTGCCTCCAGCACATGCACTGCACTAGGATCAAGTCCATGATCTTATATTTGCTCTAGGCACTTTCCATGCTGAGCAGGAATCTTCTGAGACTTTTCTTGGTATTCATTCTTGCCAGCAGAACTTTCAAGATTGCTTCAACCTTTGGAGGAGGTACTGGGCTTTGGACTTATTTTTGTATTTGCCAGACAAGTGCTTTATGTCTTTAAACGAGCTTTTATGTCTCCGCGTTGCTATTTTTCTCATATTCTTTCTCATACTAAACAAAATGTAGCAAATGTAGCATAGGCATACATTTAAATACATTATCTCCACAAATGCTCTGGGGAAATGCATAAAACGCTTATTTTTGTATGCCTTTGTAGGTGAAACATAACACTATTCAAATAGCACAAAAATTTTATCTTTGCCTTTGGCTAATAGACAGTATTTTGTTTCAATTAGTGAACATCTTGAAGGTTTGCCTGAATTTCATCTTATTTTGAGTCTCATAATGAAATAACTCTTGTGGAGCTTATGAACATTTATTCATGTCTTTTATGTCAAATTCCCCAGAAGAAAGCAAAACAGTCCTGCTCCCTGATAGGTGATCTTATGAGACAAAGGCTTCATTCCTTTTACTATGGAAGAGCCTATGTTAGGAAAGAGGTAATAGCCACCAATATCTTTAGCTAATTTTCTCAAATAGGGAGGCAATTTAGAAAAAAGAGGGTACTTTGGCAATTAGCACCAATTTGTTTTACACCTCCCACACACACACATACTATTACTTTTCTTTGCAGGGAGTAGGCTTGGCTAGTTTTTAAAACCTACATACTTCACAATAGTTTTCTAATCTGGATTTCCCCTAACTTCCCTCACTAGTCTTCTGAGATAACACAGAAGAGATACTGGGTTACACCATGACATTTTCCTAGAGAAAGATTGGGAACCTTTGAAAGTAACCATCTTGGTATGCATCTACTATATTCTGTTGAGGAACATTTTATACACTAAAAGGATGCAAGTTTTCCATGCATTCTTCAAGGGTGAAGAATGTTGAGTACTTTCTCAAGACCATTCATACTCCTTGGTTTTATTTTTCTTGCATTCTATCATTTAACCCAGATAATGTTATTGTATTTCTCTCATTGTCAGATGAAAAAGAGGCTGGATGTCATCAGAGAACTTTCTCTGTTTAAATACAGAGTTTTGCATAGGCCCGAGAAAGGACAATTTGATTTGTTTAATTATATGATTCATCACTAAATTAATTTATAAATGTGCTGAAAACTTTAGACTAATAAATTTAATCTTAAGAGAGGTATAATTGATGAGGAAAGATTTCTTAAATGTTTTTAGGATATATATATATTTTTAACTTCTCTTTTTCTTTCTTTCTTTCTTTCTTTTTTTTTTTTTTTTTGGTTTTTGGGCCACATCCGGTAATGCTCAGGGGTTACTCCTGGCTATGTGCTCAGAAGTTGCTCCTGGCTTGGGGGACCATATGGGACACTGGGGGATCGAACCGTGGTCTGTCCAAGGCTAGCACAGGCAAGGCAGGCACCTTACCTTTAGCGCCACCACCCAGCCCCTTAACTTCTCTTTTTCAAAGGACTGCTCCATTTTAGAATTCTAGCCTGCTAACAGAAATCTGCAAGAAAAGTGGGAGCTACAGAAACAAAGAGGCCTCAAACAGTTAGGAAAAGGTTTCAGACAGCTAGCTTGAACTAAGATAAGCAAGTTCTGCTTTCACAGCTCCCAAGGACAGCAAGCCTGGAAGATAAGACCAGTCTTGGGCATGTGAGATCAATACCCATTTATGCTCACTGTTAGTTTATAACTGTCACTTTAAGTTTTGAGCTTTATAGAATATATCAATAAGTTAAGTTAATTGATAAGTACTCATTTACTATTACTAATTATTATAAGCCTAAAGTGATTCGAGCAGTACCAGCCAAAGGGGGCTCTTGGCGCCAGAAAGCCCAACTCCCATGCTTCTAAGGCTGATGTATGTGCCACTCTGTGCCAAGAACTCTAACCATTAGCTACATTTGAACCTTGAGTTTTAATGATCCCCTTTCTTCTCTACAACTAAATAGGCCAGGGTCCTGGCCCACTGTGATAAGCTAACACCTGCAATATGTAACACTAGGATTGATAAGTTTTAATGGTCATCTCTTTGTTCATTGAATGTGTCTCTCAAAGCTATAATGTTTTTAATGTAAGCCTTTGTTCATAGCTTGCTTGAAAATTCCTATATAAACTCTGCATAAAAGAGCCTCGGGGTCTCTGCTCTAAGATCTGTCTCAGCAGACGACCCTGACCGGCCAGATTAAATCTCACCTTTTGCTTGTGCATGGTCTGTGTCTCTTTGAAACCCTCAAGGCGCCAAAAGGACAGAGGGGCACATTGCCCCTGACCCTAACATAATATGGGCCAGAAAGGTGGCGCTAGAGGTAAGGCGTCTGCCTTGCTAGTGCTAGCCTAGGATGGACTGTGGTTCGATTTTCGAGCATCTCATATGGTCCTCAAGCCAGGAGCAATTTCTGAGTGAATAGCCAGGAGTAACCCCTGAACATCACCAGGGGTAGCCCAAAAACAAACAAAGAGAGAGAAAGAGAGAAAGAGAGAGAGAGAGGTATAATAGTAGAAAAATGCATCCTCAAGGCCACAGACACATTTTGGGTTGCTATGGATACAAATTCAAGAGCATATATTGGAGGGAAGAATTGTCTATATGAGAGTGTTTTAATTTCAGGTAAAGCAAAGGCTTTGTTGGTTGTGCCAAGTTGCATTCTGTTCTCTCTTCCTTTGTTGTGATTGGGCAATTGGAAACAGCCAGAGTTTCACTGAAGTCACACCTTAAGTGTCAGTTTCATCCAGTCTTTGCATACTACAGAGGTATTTTCAAGATTCTACATTGAAGCCTTCTTCAGTGAAGCCTGGTTATCAGTCTGAATTTATAGAATGTTGACATTAGGAAACCAGCAGAGTTCTTACCAGATCCTGAAAGGCCCTCTCCAGTATTCTGTGCTTGCTGTTATTAATTAGGAATGAAATTGCCACTAGAAGAAACAAGAGCAGTTTGCATTCTAGAAAATAGTACAAACTAAATACCTTTCAGTATAGAGAGACTGTTAGTTGTAGAGACATGTCTAATCCTGTGGCTGGCAAAATATTTTATGCTTTGAAAGAGACTTTCTAGCTCCTTATTCAGCAAAGTTATAGTCTCAAAGACATCCCTCACAGAACAGCTTCAGACTGAATTGATTTGTGCTGCCAATTAGGGCCTCTGAGTTTCCTGTGGGTGACATGTTCTCCCATAGTGGAGTATGTTAAGAGCTATTTTTCTGTTCCAATGTATTCTCAGCAGGCAACATTCACATATCTCTTGTTCTTCCAAAAACCCTCACACATGAGGTTGAATCTCAACTTTTTTGCAATCAGGAATGAGATTGTCCTTTCTAGCTGGGTCCCAGCAGCCTCCACACAGGACATCTTTCACCATCTTCACCATCTCAGCCAATCACCTCCACATCTCCTGAACCATTTCTTTGCTACAGCTACAAAGGGGGTAACTAAAATATTCATACTCAGGTCAGCAGGAACACAGAAACATAATGTAAAGATGCTAAAACACCACCAAACCCAGTGAGTAAAAATAATAGCATAAAATTTTCTATCAGTATCAACCAGTACTGTAAATTATCAAAGAAAGACTCTAGGGGCATCATATTGCTGTTTAGTAAGCTCAAGGAATGATGGCACAGGTAGTTAACAAAGCACAAAAAATATGAATGAAGAAATGAGAATACTACATTTAGAATGAAGCACATTCTTGTAATATAAAGGTAAAATAAAGTACTAATCATCGAAATGAGGAAAATATCAAGGAGGTCCACAATGAAATGCAGGCAAACTCTTCTAGAAAAACAACAAAAGATGGAGGAAAAAGTCTGAAAGGAAATGAATAGTACTTTGGGATGAAGTCAAGAAGAACAATATGGGCCCGGAGAGATAGCACAGCGGTGTTTGCCTTGCAAGCAGCCAATCCAGGACCTAGGGTGGTTGGTTCAAATCCCGGCGTTCCATATGGTCCCTCGTGCCTGCCAGGAGCTATTTCTGAGCAGACAGCCAGGAGTAACCCCTGAGCATCACCGGGTGTGGCCCAAAAACCAAAAAAAAAAAAAAAAAAAAAAAAAAGAAGAACAATATAAGATTATTAGTCTCTGAGGACCAAGAAAGGGAATTTTATAAAGACTCATAGTTAAGGAAATAATAGTAAATAACTTCCAAAATTTGAGAAATGCAAACACCATAACTCATAGGTCCAGAAGGGTTTCAGTGCAAATAGACCCACATAGAAAATAGAAATATACCCACTGCAAGATACATTATAAACAGAATGACTAAAGTCAAAAATAAAGACTATTGAAAGCAGCAATATCAAAGAAGAAACTTACATTCAAAGGAAACCCCTAAGGTTCACAGAAGATTTATCGAATGAGACTCTACAAGTCAGAAAGGAATGGTGGGATTTAGTAAAACAAAAACAAAAAACAAATAAACAAAAAACTTCAATGAAATAAAAACCTCACCAAGAATATTCTATCCTACATGACCACTTATTTCAGAGCATGTGGAAAGACAACATTTTAGAAATTGCAGTTTTATTAAAAAAAAAAAAAGCATTAAAGAACCTTCTCTAAAAGACAACTCAAAACCTTTAGCACTTTGTCATTGTGTATGGTTTTCACTATTGGTACTTATGGCTGACTTCTACTATATTAAGAAAGGTCCATCTGTTCAAGCTAATTTAGCAGGTTAGGATTTTACACTTTTAAATTAATTAATTAATTAATTTTTTTTCTTTCTTTATTGGGCAAGGAAGGGGGAGGAGGAGAAAGAGGTAAAGGAGAAGGAGGAGAAGGAGAAAGGCAAGAGGAGGAAGGGAAAAGGGGGAAAGGAGAAGAGGAGAAGGAGGGAGGGGATGAAAAAGTGAAGAGGAGGAGGGAGAGGAGGAAAGAGAAGGGAGAAGAGTGGAGGAGATGAAGAAGAGGAAGAGAAAGGAGAGGATGAAGAGGCGGAGGGAGAGGAGAAAGTTAAGAGGAGGAAGGAAGAAAAGAGGGGTGAAGAAGAGAGGGAGAAACAGGAGGATGAGAAAGGAGGAAAGGAGAGGGAGAAGAGGCCTCTTTTTCCTTTTTTTCTTTTCTTTTTTCATTAATTAATATTTTATCTATTTAATGTTGTAAATATATTCAAGTAATTTCTGCAATACAATATTCTTTTATAGTCTTTAACCTTTAAGAAAGACCCTTCGGGGCCGGGCGGTGGCACTAAAGATAAGGTGCCTGCCTTGCCTGCGCTAGCCTTGGACGGACCACGGTTCAATCCCCCGGTGTCCCATATGGTCCCCCAAGCCAGGAGCAACTTCTGAGCACATAGCCAGGAGTAACCCCTGAGCATTACCGGGTGTGGCCCAAAAACCAAAAAAAAAAAAGAAAGACCCTTCAACATTATCTATAATATTTTTAATATTAATATTTTAATATTTTTAATATTAATATTTTTAATATTATATAATTTTTAATAAACCTCTATTTCTTTCCTTAGGAAAAAAAATAAATTTTATAGACCTATTCAGATTTTTTTTACAGTTTTCTTAATTTATCTACTCTTATGTATTTTTATACATAAGTTATGTATTTTTAGGATTTGTTTCATAATAATAGTTTAAAATATTTTAGCTTAGACTTATATTTTAAAACTTTAATACTTACAAAAATATAAAGTTTTTGAAAAATTTTTAAATACTGATTTACAAATTTTGTGGACTTTTAGGAGGCTTGCTCTAATCCTCAGTACATAGGTGTCACCACCTCCAATATAAATTAAAATTCTTTCATATGTGGGATGTAAACATAGTAAAGGAACAACAAATGGCCATTGGAACTAGATATTTTGTCTATAGAACTGAGCTTACATGGATGGGGAAGACTGAGATAGGCCATTGGGACAATGTAGGAGAAAAGTGATCACTCTGGTGATGGGTTGGTATAGAAATGGTATATGCATGAAAAAGTAAAATTAACAGTATTATAAATTCTGGTACTTCATTAGAAATTGAAAAAAACAAATGACTTTCTGAACATGCAATGTGTGAAGAAGTATGATTGATCGTAGTGTGTACAAACCATTTATTCCTATTCTCATTTAATGCATTCTCTCAGTGCCAATTTATGTTTAATAAAGTTACACAAATATCTCTGTACTGTCCTCTCAAGGAGGTAGTGCCTTAAAACTTTAAAACGTTTATCCTATTTTCACTTGTTGCAAATAATAAATCTATACTTTCAACAATTCCTTAGGTCTATATCCTTGGCTGATACATCCTAAGTGGTATAATCTCCTGCATTTAATAAGATTTACATTTCAATACAGAGCTAAAAATTATGGGGCTGGAGAGCTGGCGCTAGAGGTAAGTGCTAGCCTTGCAAACGCTAGCCAAGGAAGGACCACAGTTTGATCCCCTGGCATTCCATATGGTCCCCCCCAAACCAGGGGCAATTTCTGAGCACTTAGCCAGGAGTAACCCCTGAGCATCAAATGGGTGTGGCCAAAAAAAACCAAAAAAATATTAGACAACATGACGAGAGTGTTCATTGTTACCTATAATTCTATAGTCTCATACATTAAATGTGAATACAAATATTTATGTGCGTGAGAATCAAGTGTAAAGATGCTAATCGTAGGGTTCATATGTAAGCACTTAATTGAAAGTTATTGCCAGAAATCAGCAAAACATAGTTGACTACATATCTATGACTCATCTTAGTTGAGTATGTTAGTCAAGGTCACTCTCTGCTTCAATTTTCTCATTTGTAAAATGAAGCTAATGATCTCACTCATCATGATTTTATTCTTCATACTATATGAGTGAAGTACCTAGACTAGACCCTGCCATGCAGCGAGCATTCAGTTCACTTCATTATTGTTCTTGTTGTCACCTTTGTCATCGTCATCATATCATCATCTTCTTCTTCTTCATCATCATCACAGTGGAATTGCTTTCTCTGGCCAAAGGGCTCTCCAGCCTTCTAAACTAAAATCTTTGCTGTAATAAGATATTGTCTTTAAGATTTAAAGTAAGGTATATGATAATTTTTGTATAGGAAAAGTCTGTAGTTCAAATAAAACCCAATAATATCTTCCTAAAACTTAGCAATATTACTATGAATTTTTCCTCCTCTCAAGAGGATTGCCCCTATTTGCCACCTGTTTCTTTTGGAAACCTTATTGTTGATGTCTGCTGATGTCATCACAGAACTTATTGACTGATAGGGGTATTTGACTGTGGCATCTCATTCATTTGTCATATTAGTTATTTAAAGTATATGTAGAAGTTGCTAAATTATTAACTTTTTCTCAAGTGATATTTGATGGCAAAAGTAATATCTGTGCAGAGTATTAAGTTCATTTTAAGAGAAAAGGGGCTGCATAATTTGACAGTGTTAAAATTATGCTGTCAAATATTACAATTTTCAGAGCCATCTCTGTCTTGGATTCAGCTTGCACAAACTGTCGTGTCAAGATTTACTTTTCTTCTAATTGCAGCAGGCTTGCCAGCTATAGAGGAGTTAAAACTCTCAGTACCCACTTTTCAGAAGGGTGGCGAAAATCTGTGACATCTCTCATGCTGATAGTTATGTACACAATTAGAATATCTTGGAGAAAAAGATGAGACTATATGTTTGTAGATTTTTGTGTGCTGTTCAGATATTTTAAAAAATATGTAATAATCAGTTGATTCACTTATAGATGGGAAGACATAAAAAAGCCCTTTCTTGCAAAGATGGGAGGTTTGGTTTCTTCTGTTTAAATTTTCTGCCTTTGAAAAACTTATTCATTAAATTTAAAGCATGTACTATTCACCCTTTAAAGTTAATTCAAAACATGTGTGTGACTCCCTTATAACCTCAATGATTTTTATATCACCCATCTGAAACAAATAATGAGCTAATGCTTAGATAGAGTCAGTCCTGGTTTTTCTTGTTTAAATTAGCTAAATGTGTCGTTTAAAACTGTGTTTAAGACTTGCATTTACATGTGGGTTCTCAAATACTCATTATGTCTTACAGATTTCCAAAGAGCAGGTCCTGGTAGATTTAATGGCAGGTGTGGAGTCTGTGCCAAGAGTACCTTAGAAGAATTTTTGAAGATGAAGACTTCTATTTATGAAGTTAGAGGATTGTATTACCAGATTAAGACAAGATTATTTCATTTGATGTTAATGGAATATAATTAAACATAGTATGGGCTGGTGAGAATTGATGGCTCAGAGAGCAAATCTCAACCTCAATTTTTAGTCTTGAAGCCACTGAGAAGCTACAAGACATTTTTTTTCTTTATTTAAGCACCGTGATTACAAAAATGTTTGTAGTTGGGTTTTAGTCATTGAATATACACCCCCATTACCACTGTAAATTTTTCCCACCACCATTGTTCTCCATTTCCCTCCTCCACTCCCTACCTTGTTCAGTACAGGAATTCTATTTCTCTCTCTCTATAATTTTTATGGTAGGTTGTTAGTGCAGTTATTTTTGAAACTGCGATCACCATTGTGCCTAAACTTTATATAATGGGTTGGCTCTTCTTGCCAGCATCTCATTGTCCTCTGAGTAATATTACCACACTGTCTTTTATTTTTACTTAAATCCCACAGATGAGTGAGACTATTCAGTGCTTATCTCTCTACCTCTGAATCATTTCACTCAGCATGATAGTCTCCATGTCCATCCACGTATAGGCAAATTTCATAAATTTATTTTTCCTAATAGCTGCATAGTATTCCATTTTGTAAATGTGCCCCAGTTTTTTTTTCAGTCATTTGTTTGGTCAGACAACTGTATTGTTTCCATATTCTGCTAGTGTAAATAGTGCTGCAATTAACAGCAACACAGAGGTTATTTTTGTATTGTGTTTTGTATTGCTAGGTTATATTCCTGGTTCATATGGGAGTTTCAATTTCCAATTACTTTGAGGAATATCCATATTGTTTATCAAAAGGTTGGACTATACAGCATTCCCCACCAGCAATGTAAAAAGAGTTTCTCGTCTCACTCCCCCATCCATGCCAGTACTTGGTTGTTCTTTTTTTTCATGTGTGCTCCTTTCTGAGGGTTTGAGATGATATCTCTTTGTTGGTTTTGATTTCTATATTTCTTATTATTAGTGATGTCGAGCATGTTTTTATGTGCCTCTTGGTCATCTGCATTTTTTCTTTGAGAAAATGTCTGTTCACTTATTCCTTCCATTTTAATGTTTATAATAAATGTTTATTCTTGTTTATAATAAATTTTTATTCTTGTTAAGTTCTGTCAGTATCTTCTATATCTTAGATATTAGATCCTTATCTGATGGGTATTGAGTGAACAGTTTCTCCCATTTCTCTGGGGTAACCTTTGTACCCTACTCATTCTTTCCTTTAAAGTGCAGAAACTTCTCAATTTGGATTAATCTCACTAGTTTATCTCTGTTTTGACTTGCTTGGACAGTGGTGTTTCCTCCTTGAATAAGCCTTTAGTCTCCATGTCATGGAGTATTTTGCCTTATAATTTCAGGTCTGATATCAAGGTCTTTAATCCATTCTGATTTCACCTTTGTGGATGGTGTTAGATAGAGGTCTGGTGTTAGAGTCTGAGTTTTCTGTTTTGCATGTGATTGACTGGTTATCCCAACAAAACTTGTTGAACAGGTTTTCCTTGCCCCATTTTGTGTTTCTACCTCTTTATCAAAGATTAGTTGATTGCATGTCTGGGGATAATTCTCTGAATACTCAAGTCTATTCAATTGATCTGTGGGTATTTTTTTCTAATACCATGCTGTTTTAGTAGCTATTGTTTTTTAGTATAATTTAAAGTTGGCGAGAGAGGCTTGATCCTACTTTCCTGGTGACAACAACAGCTGCTGCTCTGCAATTGGCACCCAGAAAAACATGTTGGCGCTTCCCAGGTGAACAGATACAAGACATTGGAGCTGATATTAAGTGACCATGAACTTGTTTGATTTTTCAAGTATGGCTTCCTCAAGAAAGTGATATTTCAGCTTAAAATGACAATATGTAGTTTTGCTTTTACAAATGCTGTTAAATACATCTTTTTTTTCACGTTTTAAGTATAGCTAGAGTTTTTTTAAAACTCACACAATTTCTAGCTAATATCATTTGCTCTTTATAAATAGTGAATTCCAATAACTTAAGTTTATTCTCAATTCACTTTCTTTTATATTGCTTGACAGCTTGGTACAGTTTAATGAATTTTTAGCCCTATCTATGTATTCTTTGAATTGTTTCCTAACACTTTTATTTTTACAAGGGATTTAAATTCTTTTTCTAATATCTCTTCAAGAGTGGAATTGTGACACTGTAGTTTCCCCCTGTCTAGTTCCTTTCTTCCTTTTATATTGGTCAATGGATAACCCAATTTGCTATATAAATATATTCCTTGAAATCCTGACAAAATATTGTTAGATTTTTCTTTAGGGTGTATTATTTGCTCCAAATAATTTTGCTCTCCCAGATTTATTTGTCTTGCATAGATGCAGAATTATTCATCTTCATCCCTTCTCTTTTCCCTTTGACCATAATTTGTTATGCTTTTGTTCTTCATATGTTGTGATTCAAGAATTCAGATTTCTTCACTCCTATAAGTGGTAGAGCTTGTCTTAAGTGTTTTGAATTATGAAGGAGATAATACTGTTTATAAACATTGATTATATCACCACTGTTAGAACATTAGATTTTCAAGATTAAATACGTCAGTTCCAACTAGATGCTCCTTTACCTCTCCCTCATGCAGATTCTCTTAAAATCTGACAATTCATTTTTTTAAATATCTTTTTTAAGAACCATAATTACAAACATGTTTGTAATTGGGTTTCAGTTATATAAATAAATAAAAAAAAGAACACCCACCCGCTTCACCAGTGCAACATTCCCACCACAATGCCCTCCTTCTCCCTCCTTCCCCACCCCTTGCCTGCATTCAAGACAGCATTCTATTTCTCTCACTCATTACCATTATCATGGTAGTTTGAACAACTGACAGTTCATTCTTTTCTTGTGTGTGTTTTTGGGTCACCAGTGATGCTACGGGGATTACTCCTGGCTATGTGCTCAGAATCACTCCTGGCTTGGGGGACCATATAGGATGCTGGGGATCAGACCAAGGTCCATCCTGGATCAACTGTGTGCAAGGCACACACCTACCCCTGTTCTATTGCTCTGGCCCCAAAGAGATAATTCTTAAAAAATGAGCAGACACTTCTATCCATATCTTAAAGGGGAACTTATAAGATAGGTCTATTTTCTTTTTTTTTTTTTTATTTTTTTTTTTTGGTATTTGGGTCACACCCGGCATGCTCAGGGGTTACTCCTGGCTGTCTGCTCAGAAATAGCTTCTGGCAGGCACAGGGGACCATATGGGACACCGGGATTCGAACCAACCACCTTTGGTCCTGGATCGGCTGCTTGCAAGGCAAACAGCGCTGTACTATCTCTCTGGGCCCATAAGGTAGGTCTATTTCATTATTTTTATTATTTATCCTATAATTTTTATTGGCATGCTATTCATATACAGTAACAATTTACTCTGTAAAAGGATTTGTTTTTTAACAATAGAACCAGGCGTGAATGTTTTATATATGCAGTGCTTGCTACCCCATGTCCCCCCAAAAGAGTGTGTCTTTCCATTATTATCATACACCCACACACATTCCTCTCACTTTCAGTCATTTAGTCTTGTACTGAAAATGAATTAAGAAAATATAGACTTTGCACAAGATTAGAGCCATATTACCATATTACCCATAGCTGTCCCTATGACGACTCAAACTCACAAACAAAAAAGCAATATTTTGGTTTGTTTTGTGTCACTCTCAGCTTTGTTATCAGTAGTTTACTTATGGTATAATGGGAGATTTTTGGGTTCAGGAATTGAATCCAGGATTCTTTCATACAAAAAATGTGAGATATAGCCCTTTGAGTCACCTTTTTATTTTGTTTTGGTCTTTTTGTTTGTTTTTTTTTTTTTTTGCGGCCACACCTGATGATGCCTCAGGGTTACTCCCTGACTATTGTCTCAGAAATCGCCCCTGGCTTGGGGAACCATATGAAATGCTGAGGGATCGAACTGCAGTCCATCCTAGAACTGCAGTCCATCCTAGATTAGCGCATCCAAGGCAGGTGCCCTACCACTTGTGCCATTGCTCTGGCCCCTAAGCCATCTTTTTTGCTCATGAAATAAGCACTATTTAAAAAATGATGACCAGTGTAGAGCTATAAATTTTGGACCCTGTTAAAACTATGCTTATTTTTTATTAGAAATTAATTCAGCTGCTAGTCTCTTGGATAATACTAGTAATCGTTCCTTGAACAAATGGAAAGAAGTGATCCCCTCTCAGATCAATGTCCTTTGAATATTTTATCTAAAAGAACATGTTAGTTATTTTTTTCCAGTAAAGACATAGATCTTAGCTTTATTGTTCAACCTTATGAGTAAGACAATTGCTCCAGCTCTGAGCATGTTTCTCTAAGTCAGTTTATTAAGAAATATGTTATACTAAGTTTTGCTCATATACAGAATTCTCTAATCTATAACTATATAATAGTTATATTTTCTTAAAATACCCTTGAATGTTCAAAGCAGCTCAAGAATAGTATGTTCATCAATAAAGTCACTGTTGGCATTAATGGCTCTACTACAGACATGACAAACTTCTAATCTCAGTGTTTTTGTATTATGGACTCTATAAATAATTCAATTCATAATTGAGTTTTGATTGAGCATCTTTTGTGTGACAGCCCTGTTCTAAGTGACATGATGTATATACTTGGCTATGAAAACTCTTTCGTTTTAACCACAGTTCTTGACTTTATAGAAATTTGACTTAAGATTTAAATCTCAGCTGTTCCTACTTCCCAGGATTTCTGTGAAAATTCAAATGATTTAAAAAGTAGCAAAACAATATTAATTATGAGTTCTTTATATTTGTGTAGATTTTTATAGGCTTTAGACTTTCTTTAGTGCTTTTCATTTATTAATTCATTTAATAAAATAATTAAAAGGATCAAGATATGACAAAAATCTCAAAATTATTAGCTTGTTTAGACAGTCTTATACTGAAGATGGATTTTTAAAAAATAAATAAGTTCTTTTTTAGTTTTGTTTTTGGGTCATACCCAGTGGCGCTCAAGGGTTACTCCTGGCTCTGTGCTAAATCGCTCCTGGCAGGCTTGGGGACCATATGGGATATTGGGAATCAAACCAGAGTCCATCCTGCATTGGCGCGTGCAAGGCAAACACCTTGTTCCGGTCCCATAAAAATAAATTCTATAACTAAATACCATGAGATACAATTACAAAGTTTTTCACGTTTGAGTATCAGTCATACAATATGCCTTCCTCCTTACCCCCCTCACAAACACTCATTCTCTTTTCCTTTTTCCTTTTAGACAGTGTGCTTTACAATATTGCAACTCAAGGGGTATCATATATATAATTTAATCTCCTTTCAGCACCTAGTTCTTGTCCAAATTAATCATTTCCATCTATCATTGCAATAGTATTCCTTTCTCTCACCTAATTGCACGAACCTGCTATTTGTAAATAGGCTTCCTTCCATGGTCTGATCTTCTTGGCCCACATCTCTGTGTCTTTGAAAAAAACCTTACTATCTTTTTAATATATCCCACAAAAGAGTGCAATCATTCTATGTCCTTCTCCCTCTTATTTATTTAGCTCAGCATAACACATGGATCTCTATCCATGTATAAACAAATTTTGTGAGTTCATTTTTTCTAAACGTTATATATAAAATAACATTATAATAATATAATCATGGAATAATATTATTCCATTGTGTAGATGTATCATATTTTTACCCACTCAGTAGATGAGTTGACTTGTCAGGAAAGAATAGGTTTCCTTCTTTTACATAAATTCATTAAATATTTTTATATATAATTTAGAAAGACACCAGGATTTATAAAGTGTTCATAATAAAGTTGATTGAATATATAATATTCCAACAACAACCCCACCACCAATGTGACCTTTTCTCTACAAATTTCCCCAGAATTTCTCTCACCCCCAGCTTATCCCTTTGGCAGGTACATAACAAATTTATTGCATTTTGTTTGCTCCAAACAAACTTGAAGAAGTGGCAAATAGAATTTTCAGAAAATAAATCATAAGTCAATGAGTGATGACTGATTTAATCTATGCCAATACAGAAATTCAAATTTCAAATGCAATATAATATAATTTACACAAGTTAATTTTCAACTTTAATATATAAAATATATTGTATTATATTCTATTTTGTACTTGGATCTTATTGTGGCAATTATCATGTTTTCTCTGTCATCAATAAAGCTTTAAAAATTCTGTGCTAATGTATTCCCAAACAAAATAAAGCAAAATGATTAGAAACAACCAGTGTTGGCAAGGATGTGACAAAAAGTGAATGTGTCAGTGTCCACTGCTGCTTGAAATGTTTGTCTGGTTCAATCCCTAGTGAATATAGTATGGATGTTGCTCATAAAAGTAAGAATAAAGCTGCCATTTGACCCAGAAATTTCATTTCATGACACAAAAAATTTTATTTGGAAGAACATATGCACATCGTTGTCCATGGCAGCAGTTAGTATAGCAGCCAGGTTATGAAGTCCAATGACAGGTGTCCAATGACAGGTGATCCAATGTTAGGTGTCCCAATGACAGATGTGTGGGTAATAAAGGTGTTGAAATAGCTAACTACCTTCATTTATTTTTATAATTTTGAAAGTAGAAGATACAACAATATAATCAAAACATACACTAGAAACATCCATTTATATTTCTTTGGATCTAGTTTTTAAATTTCGGCTATCTGTTGGCTAGACCTGAAAGGTGAGAATAAATGTGGGATTAGCTCAGCTAAAAAAGTGTGTTAGATTTTTAGTTTCACAAATATTGTGACACAAATGGTCTTTCTTACTCTTGGAATAGCAAGGATTAACTCTTAAATAATTTAACACTAGTTCACCACTAAGTTAATTTATGTGGCTCAATGATTATAAAAACAGGAATGTCAGTTTTGGAGGGAAGAGATTTTCACTTATCTAATGTCACTTTTTGCATGTGAATTTAAGGAAAAATTATTTGAACTTCTGGTAATATATAACAGTTTGTGACAACCTATAGTTTTATAATTCAGCCCTGACACAAACTTTCAAAATCTCATTCTTGTGTTTTACAATCTGTATATAGCACTTAATTTTTTGACCTTAGTCTTTACTGAGATTTCTACTTTTATACATTTACAAACAGAACAGTTGGATTATTTGAAGATTTTCATGAGATTATCACAATGATCAAATGAAATCATCTTTCAATACTCTTGGTACAGTACATGGGACACAATGTGTGGCAGTTGACAAATGGGGACCACTATCCATGCTATGATGATTATTTTCTTCTAATACTACTGTGACATCTGCTGCCTCTTTTTACTCTAACATGCATCAATAACTTATGTTTAAAATTTCTTGTATTTCCTTCCCAAGCACATTTGGAAGTCAATTTTCTCTGCCTCATTTCCATGTCTGGGACACATTTGTTCTCTTTATAATGTCTCTCTCAATTATACGCCAGGGGGGGCTGGGATGCTTTTGAATTTTGCTCAGTAGATGCTATATTACTACTATCAAAGTGCAACAAATGACAGTTTTCAACCTTTGGCTACCATAAAGCACACAGAAAAATAGCAAGAAGCAATAGAGGAGCAAGGTTTGTGGGAGCAGGAGTGAACGTTTGCTCCAGAAGTTGATCTGAGTGGGATGTTCAGTGAGAGAAAGCTGAAGAAAGCAGACAGCTCCAGTTAATGGAATGAAGGATTTTGGAACACAGACCTGTCTCCTGTATCTGCCATGGAAAACATTGGGTTCATTACTTGTGGATTCTCTCCATTAACAGAAACATCACTCACACTGAACCACTACTCAGAGTAGCAATTTTGATAATGAAGAGAGAGGTTGTTAACTGTTCTTTCATATCTGAATCTTTCCAAATAGCATCTAGACTGTGGGCCAGAGCCTTCCTGGGATGAGTTGACAAAGGCAGATGCAATGCAGGACCTGGGTGGATGTGCTGAGTTGTACCTTGTTTTTTCCTGTGACTGTCAGAGGTCTGAGGGTGATGCGTTGTTGTAGTTTGTATAAATCCCGGAATGCCAAAGCCAAAACAAAGCTGAGCACTGATGTTTGAAAATTAGTGAATCCACATTGTTTCATCAGATTTCTTCATACTTCACAGTACCTAGTGGAATTCTTTCTACTTTCTTAACCTCCCTCACAACTTTTTGTCTATTTGGCTAGTGTACCACTGTTCTAGTAAAAAGATCCTCACCAATGTAATAAAAGGTTTACATGCCCTAGACAAATGAAAATATTCCCCACTCCTCCTTTTCTTCTTCTTCTTCTTCTTCTTCTTCTTCTTCTTCTTCTTCTTCTTCTTCTTTCTTTCTTCTTCTTCTTCTTCTTCTTCTTCTTTCTTCTTCTTCTTCTCTTCTTCTTCTCTTCTCTCTTCTTCTTCTTCTCCTTCTCCTTCTCCTCTCCTCCTCCTCCTCCTCCTCCTCTTCTTCTTCTTCTTCTTCTTCTTCTTCTTTCTTTTCTTCTTCTTCTTCTTCTTCTTCTTCTTCTTCTTCTTCTTCTTCTTCTTCTTCTTCTTTTCTTCTTTTCTCTTCTTCTTCTTCTCTTCTTCTTCTTCTTCTCTTCTTCTTCTTCTTCTTTCTTCTTCTCTTCTTCTTCTTCTCTTCTTCTAACTTCTTCTCTTCCCAATTTTGTACCAAGAGCCAAATTTTAATTGTGTGCTTAGGAGACCTTGTAAAACTGGGGATCAGACTCAAAAAGCATGAGCTAAGAGTCACCTTCCCAGCCCCTGGTCCTCCTAATTTGACCTTTTAGTAGAACTTTTCATAATTGATAAATTAATGCTATTCTTGGTTTTCATGACATCACACTACACATTGCTGTCTCTTGTTCCTTTTTTAAACTCCATTTCAGAGTTGTCTTCCTCTAACCAGGCCATTAAATGCCTCTGAGGTTCAGCAATGGATCTGAATTTTTTTCTCCCATTTTTCTTTACCCGTGGCCTCCTATAATCACTTTTTGCAGGATTCCTGTAATTTACAAATTTGTAATTGTAATTGATATTTTCACATTGTATCTCATCATTGCAAACTCAAAATGTACAGGTGTCAAGACTCAATATTTCCTTCCAAATATGGCCCCCTCTAGTGCCACTGTCATCTGCATTTGATGAATCAAGACCCAGCAATTATTTTTAACAACTCTCTCTTCTCACTCACCACAATCTACCTATCATGACTTGTCTATTTTCTCTTTTCACTGTTCAGATTTTTATTTATTTTCCTATCACTAGAACCTGACACTCAATAAATAATTCACAAAGAATAAATATCCACGATGGTTTTCTAGTACAGGCTCTTATATTTTCCAGCAAGAGCAACAGTCTGAGTTACATAATATGGATCTCACCAAGCTAGCTTCCCCAGTTAATATGCTTTTATGTGCTCAAATGATTTCACAGCAGGTATGGTGCTTGCCTTGCACTCAGCCATCCTGTGTTCAATTCTGAAGCATTTACTTCCCAGACCAGTCTGTCCATAATTGATTGTAATGGAGTGCTGTTAGAAATTACAATGCGGGGCCGGGAAGGTGGCACTAGAGGTAAGGTGTCTGCCTTACAAGCGCTAGCCAAGGAACGGACCGCTGTTCGATCCCCCGGCGTCCCATATGGTCCCCCCAAGCCAGGGGCGATTTCTGAGCACATAGCCAGGAGTAACCCCTGAGCGTCAAACGGGTGTGGCCCAAAAACCAAAAACCAAAAAAAAAAAAAAAAAGAGAAAGAAAGAAATTACAATGCAGTATAAAACAATACTTTTACTTTTTAAACTTTAATATTGTATACTTCTTTTGTTAATCTTTATCTCCTTTAAGACTATAGGAACAATATCTGGCTGTGTTCTGTTATAGGCTTAGAATCCAGCATAGTTGGTGCTCAATACAATTTGTTAGCTATATTTAATATGTTTCACCAAGGTTAAAATAGTGTCTCTCACTTGGATGATCTTGGCGATAAAGAATTTGCAAGGATCAATGAAATTCTCTCTGCTATTAGAATGTGTTCATAAAAGGGGAAAAATTATCCACTTTAGAGGATGTGGGAGTAGGCATCAATTTTTACAAGTCTGCTTCATTTTTATTTCTGGCCACTGCTTCAGTATGATTTCTGGAATTTTCTTTCCCAGCAGCAGTACTTGCTAGCAGGTACAAGTTTTATGTCAAGACATCAGTCACTGGTATTTAATGTATTCCTCTTTAGGCTCTGGAGCATTTACTTTCTGGACCAGTCTGTCCACAATTGATTGTAATGAAATGCTGCTAGTAGCAATTACAATGCAATGTCCTGCTCTGACACATTTTGCCTTCATGACAATTCTGATGTATAGATATTGTTTTTATTCACATTTTATATTAGGAAACACATTGTTATTGAAAGCAAGTAATTTTATACTCTGTGATTAGCCAACACCCATCCACACACAGAGTAAACTTTGCTTTATAGTCAGTTTTTCTCACTCCAAGGCTATCTGCTTTTTTTTTTATTACATTTTAATATGTGCTTGTCTTAGGTGTTTATATCAATATGGAATGACTTTTCTCTCAAACCCTTATGTTTCAGTCCTAATCTCTAATGTGACAATATTAGGAGAAATGTTCTTAAGGAGGTAACTAAGATTAAATGCAGTCATAAATGTGGAGCCTAAACCAATAAGACGTCTGCCTTTATAAGAGAAATAATTGTAAGGGAATGCTCTTTTTTCTCCCCATGGAAGCTTAGAGGAAGGATAAGTAAAGACCAAGTTTGCCAGCATAAAGTGATATCACCAGATATCAACCCTGATAATACCTTGATAATACCTTGATCTTGAACTTCCAGCTGTCAGACTTGTGAGATGAGAAAAGTTTGTTGTTTAAATTATGCTGTTTGTGATATCTGTGAGATTTTGTCATAGCTACCAGGCTGTGCAAAATCAGATATCCTAAGTCAGACTAGTGCCAAGAATTTCTGCTAGGTAGGAAGGTCCTGTCAGGTAAGTGAACCAAAAGTCTTTGTATTAAAGAAACATAGCCTCATTGACTCCAGGGATGAGTGAACATGGAGTTACTTCTGTTACTCAAGGGGAGAAAAAATTTACTCACAGATGAATAAACTCACAGACATGAACTTAATCCAGGATGCAGCAAGGGGCCAGAGAGATAGAACAGTGGTAGGGCATTTGCCTTGCATGTGGCCAACCCAGGACAGACTGAGTTCAATCCCTGGCATCCCATATAGTCCTCAGAGTCTGCCTGGAGGAATTTCTGAGTGCAGAGCCAGGAGTAACCCCTGAGTACCACCACCAGGTGTGGCTCAAAAACAAAAAACGAACAAACAAAAACAGGATGCAGTTAGATGTTTCTAGACCTCTGTTGCTTCTGGAACTCCATATAAAATATATATTATTATAGCAGGGATATATATTAATATATCCCTATTTGCCATATTATGACAAATAGATAAATGGAAGAGAATAGTCTTGAAGCCATAAAATGAATCTCTTTAATTTAAAAATCAAAAAATTAACAAATATTAGTATTAACAAAAGCAAAATTAACAAAGTATTAAAGCAAAATTCCCTTGAAAACACAACAGAAAGAACCATTGACTTTTCTTCCATATCAATGGAGACAAGAAGATACAATTTTAATCTCTGGGATAACAGGTAGCTGGGCTATGAGAGCTCCTCACACACCCTACATTCTTCTTCACTTTGACTCTTTGCTGAGCAATCTCCACTACATTTTTATGGAATCACAGACAAATAAAACAGATTTCAGATGAGCCTCTTGAAACACAGCTTGGGTGGACAGAGGGTCTTTCCTTTTCGAAAGCCAATGTAGAGTCTTGTAGAAGAGAGTGAAACCAATTTTTTTGTCAATGTGTTATTTAGAATAGATTTGGTACCAAAGCCTTTCAACTATTTTGAGTTAATCTTTGTGTACAGTATAAGATAAAATTCAAGTTTAATTTATTTACATGAGGCTGTTCATTTTTTACCAGCACATTATTTTTGGAAATGTTTTATTCATGCATCTAGTGCCTTTGTTATATATGAACTGCTCATACATCTGAGGGTTTATTGGTGGGATTTTAATTCATTCCACCAAACTGAGAGTCTACTTATGTTCCAATACACTTGAGACGTGTTGAACAAGAAGCAGAGAATTAGACTGTTTTCTGAGAATTTTCCTGCAAAAGTAGCTCTCCCAAGTTCATGTAAAAAATAATCCCACTCATTCTTATGTGGGTGGTTCTTTAAAGGGCGGGTGTTTGTTTTGTGTTCAGTGTACTTTTGACAATTTTTTCTTCTAAAAATAATGCTTTTCTGTTGGTATTTTTTAAAAATCATATTAAATACTAGATGAGACCAAAGATGATTCCAGAATATGTACAGGGAAAGGGTAAAAATATTTGAAGCCACTTAGTTTCTACAGTGTCACTAACTGACAAACAAAGTGCTGTTCTCACCATGTCATAGGAAATATATCACCAATCAGGACACACAACAGAATAAATGCTTAGAAAGAGTTATAAGCAAACCACACAATACAGAATCATTTCTCCAGTAACAGAAGGCTTATGTTTTATAATGTTTGTTTGTGGCCGAAGAAGGGCAAAGGTAAAAAAGTCTTCAGCAAAATGATCATTCATGAATTATTGTCCATGTGCCTAAAATCTTAATTTCTCTGTAGATCAGTATTTTCTTTTATAAAGATTGGACACCATACTACCAACGAAACAGAATGTTGCTAAAATAAGCCACATATTTTTTCAGTTACTGTGAAAGAAAGGAAGGTGCATGTAACAAATCTCAAGTACCTAGTAATTGTACAGTCTTCTCTCTTATGCTCCCACATTCAATTCATCCAATTCCTGCCTCTTACCTTCCCTTATTTTAAAAACTATTTTGAGATACTAAAACCCATGTATGTCAGTGTAGGGCAAGAGAAGCAGGAAAGATGGTCTATTCTGCCAAAAATCATAAATAGGACTGTGTTATTTACTATTATATAGTAAAATCCTTGTCCTATATAATAGCTGCCCACACAAGGAAATGAAGCTTTGGCTGTGAGTTGCTTAAAGATGCTCCTCCTTTCCAATCATCATAAATCTGCTATCCTTTCTTCCAATTATCTACTTTGACTTAGACAAACTTTCTTCTGTTCCATTTGGACAGTAGGTGATGACCAGGCTCATTTGAAGCTGTTCTTACCAAATTGATGGCAAGATTTCTAACTCCTGAGCCAGGATGATTTTCTCTTTGTCAAACTCCTATAATGATTTGAACTTCCACATCATATTACACATAACAATTGTAAATCTGTAGTCAAGACTGCATATATGTGATGATTTCTAGCTCTCCTACTGGGCTATATGCATGTGGGAACACAGACATATGTGCAAATCCAAAGGCAGTGCTGGGAATGGACAATGAGCATACAAATCCAAAAGGAATCTGTATTGTAAAAGCTCAACCAAGAGAAGGTAGTCAAACCAAGCAGAGGAGCTTGAGCTTTTGGCCAGTAATTCTGAGCTACCTTATAAGTTGGGGCATTTTTGGAGCTGATCTCAGAAATAAAAGCTCTGATACTGCCATTAAACACAGTAGCTTGATCTGGTATGTGCTTAGAACCAAAATCAATTGAAAGAATTGCAAGATATTAGTGACATAAAATTATTCCTAGCCCTAGTGCTCTGAACCTGAACTAATATCGTGGCCATCCTATGTGTGTAGCTATTTAAATAGAGTAGAAATAAAATTAAATCAAATAATTTACTTCTTGTGGCTTCTGTATCAGTATGCAGAGATGTAGATTGTTTTCTTAGCACAGAAAATCGTACTGCATAGTGATGCCTTCTGCTTTGACTATTGATATTTCTGACAAGTTTCTTAGACTTAGCAGTGATTCTAATAGCCAGAATTTACCTCTGCAGTATCTCTATTCTCTCCAGACTATGTGTGTTTTAAGGAAATCTCTAAGAAAATCTCATACAAGTTTTGTATTATTAGAAAAAAAGTCAATATATTTAAGACTGGTAAAGACCATCTGCACTGAATGTCTCTGGTAATTCTGCCTTTAAGATAGATTCTGTCTTTTAACTCTGACCTTCCTAGACTCCTGACTCTAAACTTTTAAGGTTGAAAAGAGTTTAGGGAGTGAAATTGACCAATATAGTTATTTTATTGTTCTATCTTCTATACAAAGTCATTTTAGGCATCATACTCTGATATTTAACAAGATGAAATGTATTTGCCATGATCTATATGAAATATAATTGTGCACAGATATAAACAAGAATTGTCTCTTGCCTTAGTTCCAATATTTTTCTAAGCTAGAGAATTCATTCTTCTGTTCTACTGATGATATTTTCAAGCATCCCTTGTCAAAGCTAGAAGCAATAATCCTTTTTGGTTTTGGTTAATGAAGAAACAGATCTAAGAACAGACTGACCTTTATTTATCCAGAGCCTATTTCACTTTAACTAAATTCAATCTGTTTGAGATGAAAATAAAATTGACTTGCTTATTTCCATTAACTTATTCTGTTGGGAGAACATAAACTAAGGAGATGGCCAGAGCTAACTGAGTACCACAAAGAGCCAGGTCTGAATTTGTGCAGCTGGTGTGGTACCGGGTATTGACATTTTGAGCACTGTGGGCAACTGCCCTCTTCTGAAAGGGTCTCTCTAATTGCATTTCTACTGGTCAGTCTGATTTACATATTCACCACATTTCTGGTCAACCAGTTCTGTAGGTGCAGTTCTGAGATCAGAGTTCAATTAAATTCTGGGCCAGCATCTCAAGCATTTAGTCTGGGAAATATTATTACACTTGGAAAATTTCCCCCGATTTTCTCTCCCATCTATGTATCCCTTCATAACCTGCCCTTTGAATAAATTTTTCTTATATACTCACAGAAACCACTATAGAGCTTAAAGGTGGGAGATGGGCAATCACTTTCCTTCTCTGGACCTTACAGCAGTCGGTGTTTAGGGATCCAGAGTGGGTTTAATATTCTTTTTTTTTTTTTTGGGTCACACCCGGCGGTGCTCAGGGGTTACTCCTGGCTGTCTGCTCAGAAATAGCTCCTGGCAGGCACAGGGGACCATATGGGACACCGGGATTCGAACCAACCACCTTTGGTCCTGGATCGGGTGCTTGCAAGGCAAACGCCGCTGTGCTATCTCTCCGGGCCCGGGTTTAATATTCTTTCCGGGAGGCACCTCCTCATGTCTTCCAAGAACTTCTGACCCTAAGACTAAACCTTAGTTTCAAGAAAAAGCACTTCATGGGGTCGGAGCGATGGTGCAGCAGTAGGTGTATGCCTTGCACGTGGCTAACCCAGGACGGACCTCGTTTTGATACCCTGCATCCCATATGGTCCCCCAAGCCAGGAGCGATTTCTGAGTGCATAGCCAGAAGTAACCCCTGAGCATCACAGGGTGGGGCTCAAAAACAAAACAAAACAAAACAAAACAAACAAAAAGAAAACTTTATATCTATCATGTTAGGAGGCTTGGAAGTGGAAGGTACCTAACATTTTGTTCTGTCATTCCCCTGTTATATGGTGTCTCAAAGCTGAATTTTCTCAGGTTATGCAGGCTCCCTAGAGTGGGTGGGGAGAATGTAATGAAGATAAGGGAAATGGCTATTACAGAGAGTCTGCAGGATGGTGAACTTTGGCAGCATTATTTGACTCTGTTTAAAAATAGAGATTCCAGATTCCAGAGACCTGTTCGGGTGGGGGTAGCATATATTTTCATATATTTGTTTACTTCTAGCGGCCTCTTGGCCTCTTCCTTCTTTCATTGTGTAACTGTGGTTGCTACCATACTAGGTTTCTGATTAGTTCCCACAAACGGTGACAATTGAGTCCACTGTCTTAAGTTAGATTGTTTATTTTCCCCACTTTTTATCTTTTCTCCTCTTTGTGAACTGTTCAATAAGGTATTTTGGTGAAAGAGTCCCTCTTTATCTTTCCTTCTCTTTGTTATTTGTTAAATAATGAAGTTTGTAGAAGTGTCCCTCTATTTAACATTTATATAAGAACCAAGTCAATTGGATTTGTTCTAGCATCTTCATAGGCACCAATCTCGCCATGTGATACTGTTCTTCCTTTGCATAGGCACATTAAAATGAAAAATTATATAGAAACATGTTCTTATCTTATACAGATGGGAACACACAAATTTTGTAATACAGTAGTAGGACCTTATACCCTGAACATTGTCACAAAGACCTGGCTCTTGTCTTGAAAGAATAGCCATTGTCCATTTACCCCTGAACCCGTGATGCCATCTAAAAAATAACCATGGTTGTATACTACATCACCTGAATGCAATCCTCTACCAGGGAAGATCCTACCACTGCTCTGGCATAAACCTATTCAATAGAGACTTCCCTTTAACACCCAGAGAACTTAACAACAATAACAACTTGCTTTAAAGACTGAGCTCTCTGCATCACCCTCTAATTGTGAGTGAAACTAAAGGGTGCTCTGCATCATCCTGACTCTTATATAGGATATGGACATATTTTGAGATCCTTGGCTACAGAAACCTGACACCAACAACAGTTACTGTGTGAAAAATAAAAGTGTATTGACACTACAGACAATGACTTGGGTTGGACAACCTAATATGCCTGAAGCCTTGAGTTGGTCTTATGCCAGAAAACTTCAGGGGTAAGGTCTCCTTGTATTTAGGCCAAGGCTTTTTCTTTCCATGCCCCTATATTTTGCTGGGCCTATGCAAACAATTTCCACACTAACACAGTCTTTGCTGTGCTCCTTTGACTCATTCTTAATGAATTATTGTATTATGATCAATTGTGTCAACAATACTACAGCTTTTAATGTTAACTAAGTTGCATAAATTTTGTGGCTTTGGATTGCTTTGTGTAAGAAATATTATGTGTTACAATCTGGGGACTTGAGGGACAAAGTAATTGTACATGGATTCTGTTTTATTTATCTTAACGTTCTTTGGCTGAAAGTTCAAAGTTAAGATATCAACAAGAGGACATCTTCTGAGAATAATGTTATGGGTGATTGTCCTTCCACTGTAACTTTGCCTTGTTCTCTTTCTTTGCATCTTTTGTTCTCATAATTCAAAATAAAAAAATTAAAAAAAAAGAAATATTATAATGTACTACAATCTGGGGGCTTGAGGGACAAAGTAAATGTACATGTTAAAATAAATAAATAAAAAATAGAGATTCCCATGCTCTCCTTTGACATGGTGAAACAGGATCTGTCATTTGTTGAGGCTTTAGCTTGTGGAGTAACATTCAGGTAGTTTAATGGATGGTAAGATTTAGAAGCTGGATAGATTTGCCTGAATCTCTTGAATGCCTGTTCTTATTTATCCCACATCCACCTTCTAATATTCACATCTTGCCTGCAACATTTTACCAAGTGCATTTCTAGCATCTGTTTAAGTATCTCCAGAGACAGGATGCTCATGATCACTTGGAGCAGTATTGTCTATATTTGGAAACTTTCAGAATGTTCCTCGTACTCAACCAGATGCTGTGAGCACACCAATTCTACATCTTCTATGCACATATAAAGTTTGCCTGAGTTTCCTAATATGCACCAGGCAGTAGCTTGGTAGTGAAGTGTTTTCTGAATCTCTGAAATCAAACGCATTGATTTCAAACCTCAATATTGCTACTTACAGTTGTTAGAGTTGTTTAACAATAGGAAAAAAATTCTAAAACTTTCTTTAACTTTAAAATTATGATGATGATATTATCCATGTTTATTACTTAACATTGTTGAGTAGAGAAAAGGGGTAAACAGAATAATTTGGAGAATGTCTTGCACAAAGGCAGTTGAACCTCTAAGATACAATCTTTTGTGGTGGAGTTCAGGAGTCTG
This sequence comes from Suncus etruscus, assembly GCF_024139225.1. Taxonomy (NCBI): domain Eukaryota; kingdom Metazoa; phylum Chordata; class Mammalia; order Eulipotyphla; family Soricidae; genus Suncus; species Suncus etruscus. The sequence goes on along the minus strand of NC_064864.1, from coordinate 55,269,486 downwards.
TCATTTCACCATAGATAAACATTTGAGTATTATTGTTGAATCAAATAATTAACTATGGTGGTGGATAGTGAAGGATGGAGGCCTTTGTCCTTAGGCCCCGGCCACGTGGCTTCATCCCCCATCAACCAGCGGGTCTGGGGTCCAGGAAAGCGACGGGTATTGAACTCACTCACAGGCAGGCATCAGGAAGCATCAGATTTATTCATCCCTATCCACCACATGTGTGGCCTATATCATAACCTTTCAAGATTCAGAAATTCTTAGCTACCCTGCATCTTAATTCCTTTCAGCCATCTTTCCTTTCACCTCCATGCTGGCCAAAGACCAGAAGCGTGCGCGAGCCACCCAAAAGCCAAAGGCCTCGAATCCCCTGGGTCAAAGGCTTATCTACCTTTTCCAAGACCCCTCCCAGGAATGGGCGGGGTCTTGCAGGTAAGGTCAAGTTACCTAGGGAGAAAGGGTGGGGGATGAGGCTTCATATTATTAAAAAGAAATAAGTGGTTGGGGAAAATATGACAACTTTACATTTTTGTAGCATTGAGAGAATGATTGAGGTTACAAGACATATAATTGATCAAGACAGTATAAGTCAGGTCTTGGGAGATATGCTGGCTATTAGGAGTGTATTATTTAGATTCTTTTTTTTTTTTTTTTAATTTTTTTTTTATTTAAACACCTTGATTACATACATGATTGTGTTTTGGTTTTAGTCATAAAAGGAACACCACCCATCACCAGTGCAACATTCCCATCACCCAAGTCCCAAATCTCCAGCCTCCCCACCCAACCCCCGCCTGTACTCTGAACAGGCTCTACATTTCCCTCAGAAATTCTCAATATTAGGACAGTTCAAAATGTAGTTATTTCTCTAACTAAACTCATCACTCTTTTTGGTGAGCTTCCTGAGGTGAGCTGGAACTTCCAACTCTTTTCTCTTTTGTGTCTGAAATTTATTATTGCAAGAATGTCTTTCATTTTTCTTAAAACCCATAGATGAATGAGACCATTCTGCGTTTTTCTCTCTCTCTCTGACTTATTTCACTCAGCATAATAGATTCTGTGTACATCTATGTATAGGAAAATTTCATGACTTCATCTATCCTGACAGCTGCATAATATTCCATTGTGTATATGTACCACAGTTTCTTTAGCCATTCGTCTGTTGAAGAGCATCTTGGTTGTTTCCAGAGTCTTGCTATGGTAAATAGTGCTGCAATGAATATAGGTGTAAGGAAGGGATTTTTGTATTGAATTTTTTTGTTCTTAGGGTATATTCCTAGGAGCGGTATAGCTGGGTCGATTTCCAGTTTTTGGAGGAATCTCCATATTGCTTTCCATAAAGGTTGAACTAGACGGCATTCCCACCAGCAGTGGATAAGGGTTCCTTTCTCTCCACATCCCCGCCAGCACTGTTTGTTCTCATTCTTTGTGATGTGTGCCATTCTCTGTGGTGTGAGGTGTTATCTCATTGTTGTGTTGATTTGCATCTCACTGATGATTAGTGATGTGGAGCATTTCTTCATGTGTCTTTTTGCCATTTTTATTTCTTCTTTGTCAAAGTGTCTGTTCATTTCTTCTCTCCATTTTTTGATGGGATTAGATGTTTTTTCTTGTAAATTTCTGTCAGTGCCTTGTATATTTTGGAGATTAGCCCCTTGTCTGATGGGTTTTGGGTGAATAGATTCTCCCACTCAGTGGGTGGCTCTTCTATCCTGGGCACTATTTCCTTTGAGGTGCAGAAGCTTGTCAGCTTAATATATTCCCATCTGTTAATCTCTGCTTTCACTTGCTTGGAGAGTGCAGTTTCCTTCTTGAAGATGCCTGTAATGTCCTGGAGTGTCTTGCCTATGCGCTGTTCTATATATCTTATGGTTTGGGGGCTGATATCGAGGTCTTTAATCCATTTGGATTTTACCTTCGTACATGATGTTAGCTGGGGGTCTAAGTTCAATTTTTTGCAAGCGGCTATCCAATTGTGCCAACACCACTTGTTGAAGAGGCTTTCCCTGCTCCATTTAGCATTTCCTGCTCCTTTATCAAAAATTAGGTGATTGTATGTCTGGGGAACATTTTCTGAATATTCAAGCTTATTCCACTGATCTGAGGGCCTGTCCTTATTCCCATACCATGCTGTTTTGATAACTATTGCTTTGTAGTAAAGTTTAAAGTTGGGGAAAGTTATTCCTCCCATATTCTTTTTCCCAATGTTTGCTTTAGCTATTCTAGGGTGTTTATTGTTCCAAACAAATTTTAAAAGTGCCTGATACACTTCTTTGAAGAATGTCATGGGTATCTTTAGAGGGATCCCATTAAATCTGTATAATGCCTTGGGGAGTATTGCCATTTTGATGATGTTAATCCTGCCAAGCAGGGTATGCATTTCCATTTCCGCGTGTCCTCTCTTATTTCTTGGAGCAGAAGTTTTATAGTTTTCTTTGTATAGGTCCTTTACATTTTCAGTTAAGTTGATTCCAAGATATTTGAGTTTGTGTGGCACGATTGTGAATGGGGTTGTTTTCTTAATGTCCATTTCTTCTTTATTACTGTTGGTGTATAGAAAGGCCATTGATTTTTGTGTGTTAATTTTGTAGCCTGCCACCTTGCTATATGAGTCTATTGTTTCTAGAAGCTTTTTCATAGAGTCTTTAGGGTTTTCTAAGTAGAGTATCATGTCATCTGCAAACAGTGAGAGCTTGACTTCTTCCTTTCCTATCTGGATTCCCTTGATATCCTTTTCTTGCCTAATCGCTATAGCAAGTACTTCCAGTGCTATGTTGGTATTATTTAGATTCTAAAGCTGTAAAAATGTAATATATATATGGACATCTATGTTTATTCAAGTGCTACTTACTACTGGGGAGTAGAGCCCAAAACAAAGGGAAGAGAAACAACACAAAGCCCAACTACACATTATATCATAAAGAAACCTGCAACAGCAGAAACAGCAGCATAGAGAGAACAGGCATGTAATTATTGTTTTACTACAAAGGCCTATAATAACTTACTAGGGGTCTTATACAGGATTACAGGAAAATTACTGAGTCAAATGGAAACATCTCAAAACATTATGCTTGAATGCCTTAATCTCACCACATTTAAAATAACCTCTCAGTTTTTCTGTCCATAGGGGTTCCTGGATACAAAGGGTGAACATCCTATGGTGGTACCTCGGTGCTCAGTTACATGAGGCAACATACTCTGCTTAAACCATAAAAATGGTCGTATAAAACTCTTTAACACACCCTATATCCCTAGATTATGCCTTCTTTTAGGACCTGAAGCACATGACCAACCAGATCACCGAAGCAACAACCGTGGCCTACAGAGTTTTACCACAGGACCTAAGCATCGAATACGTTCAACCAAACTAACATGCACTTGCTCTTATACCCTCCCTTCTCGGTACTTCGTATTTTTGTTGTTGTTGTTGTTGTTTGACTGTTGGTTTGTTTTTGTGTTGTTTTTCCTACTCTCTCTTTTTGTCTCCCTCTTCCTCCACCATCTCCTCCTCACTATCATCAATTCAAAATGTGTCAAATAAAAATCACACGGTTACCCCCTCTATAGGAAAGGAGAGCTGACATATAGGGCGCTGTGGACAATACTGCAAAGGGTAAACACCTATTAGATAGACCTCACTAACACAATGGTCAGTACCTGAGACACGAAACCTATACATATCCAAAAGTTGAACTATTAGGTCCTTTCCTTACAAGTACTCTACTTACCTATCTTTCTGTACTCAGTGCACCTCTTGCCCTCCTGACCTCTCTACATTAATATACACCTAAACTAACTTATATATTTATATGTGGGCAGGAACACACAGAGATGGGAATCCTCATTAAGGGACAAACCTAAACCACAAACAACCCATACCTATACCCTATATAAACCCAACCATATACTATCCCCTTTCTTTCCCCCAGAAATCCAGCTGTCCCTTCATCCCTCAATCTCACCCCCAATATCCCCACCACATTATAACTCTCCACCATCAGTTCTTAATTCATTAGGCATCAAGACTGACCTCCTACCCCAATGAGCCAGTACCCACTACACAAGTGAAGAGACACCCACCAAACTCTCACCTTTTTTCTGGCAAGAAAATACAACCAACACCCTGACTGACCCACGCAGAGGACCCATGTGGCCCTCCTAATAACCTCTCCCTAATGTGGACTGTGGCTTGATACCAGAACTAGCTCCAAAGGACCTCCACTGCAAGAACTCTACCCAAGACCTCCCTGCCTAAACCCCACACTTCACAAGGAAATTTCAAAAGACAATGGGAAATCCTGTACTTTCATTATAAATATAGACCTATAGAACACTACCTCTTATCCTGTTTCTCCCCAAATATAAATAATCTCCTGTATCACTTTCTCCCTTTTGATTTGTTTTTTTCTCTTTTTTATCCTTGTTCGTTTTTTTTGTTTTGTTTTGTTTTGTTTTAGTTTTTGTTATTTGATTTGATTTGTTTTTGTTTCTATTGGATCATTCCTGGCAGCACTCAGAGGGTGCTCCTGGCTCTATGCTCGGAGATCGACCATGGTCGCACCAGGGACAATATGGGATTTGGGATTTGAGCAACCATCCTTCTGCAGGAAGGACAGATGCCTTGTCTCCATGCTATCTCTCCTGGCCCCAATTTACTCCTTTAATTACGTTTTGTATTTATCTTTTTTTTAAAGCAACTCTTTTTTTCTTTAGATATATGTGAGCATATGTATTCCTAGTTTTTGTTGGGTGTCTGTTTTCTTCTCTCTCCACCCCCAAATCCACCAGCAATATAATGTATCACCACTTCTTCCTGCAAAGACATAATAAACAAAGGGAAAATTTTATGTGTAAAAACTAGCTCTTATCTACTAGGTATAAGAACTCATACTTGTTTACAACACAGAGATATCTCCCGCCCTGAACATTTGTCATATGGAAACAACTTAGACTCCAGAAAACTAGACACCAACCATCCAGCCTTGACTCCTGGATCCCAGACATAGAAATGACAGAGTTCTCCACAAAAGCTCCAGGAGCCCAAACCCTCCAGGGCTTTCATAATGCTGCTTTGACGCCAACATGTGCCAGTGCTAAATTGATAACCTGACAAGGGGGAAACGGGAACAACTTGATCTAAGAGCAAGTTGTCCTTCCCTCATCAGCCAACGATAAGAAAAAATCAGAAAACATGTCACCCTTTGATCTGTGCAAAAGCCAAGATTGCTATATACAGATGAATGGATGTTACAACCAGGATGGAACAGCACACATCCAGGGACCAACAACAACAACAACAGCAACAAAAAGCTCTAGCCTAGCTTTTGGTCTACGATCTGTTCAACAAACAAGATCTCCAATTCCAGAGGTCTGACTGAGACAACCGCAACTGAACAGGTCTTCTGGAAACAGAACAAAAGATTTTATCCCAGGCTCCATCGCTTCATCCTAGGAGCAACATAATGACCAATACCATCAACTACAGAAGATAGATTAAAACGACACTGAAGAAGCAGAACTGCTAGAACCACAAAGAAAGACTTTATCATAAGCTCCATTCCTTGAGCTGCACAGTCACCAAAAATCTCTAGAGACAGAGGTCTGATTTTACCATCCATGACGAAGCAGATGTCTTCCATATACCAAAAAAGCACCGAGGGGAGAGTAAATGATCATGCAAGAAGTCTATAGTTAATCCCATGACAGTACACTTCAGGGAGGGAGAAACACTGTATCTCCTAGGCCAAGGGAATTTCCTCTATAATATCCCCAATACTTAATGTGCCGATGCAGGGGGGAAAAGAAAAATAAAGCACTAAACAATCATTTTTCCACATATATATTTATCGATTGATCAATTTTTGATGTCTTTATATTAGTGTAGAGATTGAAGTTGATGTCTTCAATATTCTTTTATTTTATTTTATCTTATCTTTCTCGTTCTTTTTGCACTCCAACATGAGTTGATTTCAGACCCGAGACTGCTGTGTGGTGCTTGTCTTTATTGCTGTGGTGCTCACTGGATATTTAATTTGATATTTCTTTCTGTATTGTGTGGTGCTTCAATTGCCTTTTTCACATCCACTCTCAAACTGAGGTTGAAATCCTCTGGAAGGACTCTGCCTATGTTCAGCATATTTGACTTCTTTTTTTTTTCTTCTTATTTTGTATCACAATCTATTGCTTTTCTTTTCTTCAAACAAAGCCATATAACTTGATTTATCTAGCTCTGCTTCTTAAATAGAGGGGAGACAGGGGAGGGTACCAGGACCAAACAGATATATAATCACTAATAGTGAGCTGGATAAAGAGAGGACCACCTACTCTAGCAGTCCTGGGGGTGATGGTGTGGTATATGGGTTGCAGAAGGGAAACTGGGATGGGGGGAGAACAAATTTGGTGATGGGTATTCCCCTGATTCAATGTTGATATGTAACTAAAATACTACTGTGAAAGATATGTAAGCCATTATAATAAAAATAAAAATTAAAAAAAAGAAAAAGAAAGAAAAAAACCTGAAACTGAAACAAATATCCCCAATAGATGAGTGGTTAATAAATTATAATAAAAACACACTATTGAATACTATTCAGCTACAAGAAAAAAAATAAATGCTATAACATGGAGAGAACTGGAGGATGTCATGCTAAGCTAAATAAGTCATAAGGAGAAAGGCAAATACCAAATGATCTCATGTAGAAAGAAACCCAAGAATATACAGCATTCAATTAAAACACACATTAATACAAACACCACCTGAGATAATACAACCGTTTTAATAGTCTTTTTTTATTTTAAACACCTTGAATACATACATGATTGTGTTTGGGTTTCAGTCATGTAAAGAACACCCCCCATCACCAGTGCAACATTCCCATCACCAATGTCCCACATCTCCGTCCTCCCCACCTGACCCCTGCCTGTACTCTAAACAGGCTCAACATTTCCCTCATACATTCTCAATATTAGGACAGTTCAAAATGTAGTTATTTCCCTAACTAAACTCATCACTCTTTGTGGTGAGCTTCCTGAGGTGAGCTGGAACTTCCAGCTCTTTTCTCTTTTGTGTCTGAAAATTATTATTACAAGGGTGTCTTTCATTTTTCTTAAAACCCATAGATGAGTGAGACCATTCTGCGTTTTTCTCTCTCTCTGACTTATTTCACTCAGCATAATCGATTTCGTGTACATCCATGTATAGGAAAATTTCATGACTTCATCTTTCCTGACAGCTGCATTATATTCCATTGTGTATATGTACCACAGTTTCTTGAGCCATTCGTCTGTTGAAGGGCATCTTGGTTGTTTCCAGAGTCTTGCTATGGTAAATAGTGCTGCAATGAATATAGGTGTAAGGAAGGGGTTTTTGTATTGTATTTTTGTGTTCCTAGGGTATATTCCTAGGAGTGGTATAGCTGGATCATATGGGAGCTCGATTTCCAGTTTTTGGAGGAATCTCCATATCGCTTTCCATAAAGGTTGAACTAGACGGCATTCCCACCAGCAATGGATAAGAGTTTCTTTCTTTCCACATCCCCGCCAACACTGTTTATTCTCATTCTTTGTGATGTGTGCCATTCTCTGGGATGTGAGGTGGTATCTCATCGTTGTTTTGATTTGCATCTCCCTGATGATTAGTGATGTGGAACATTTTTTCATGTGTCTTTTGGCCATTTGTATTTCTTCTTTGTCAAAGTGCCTGTTCATTACTTGTCCCCAATTTTTTGATGGGGTTAGATGTTTTATTCTTGTAAAGTTCTGTCAGTGCCTTTTATATTTTGGAGATTAGCCCCTTATCTGATGGGTATTGGGTGAATAGTTTCTCCCACTCAGTGGATGGCTCTTGTATCCTGGGCACTATTTCCTTTGAGGTGCAGAAGCTTCTCAGCTTAATATATTCCCATCTGTTAATCTCTGCTTTCACTTGCTTGGAGAGTGCAGTTTCCTCCTTGAAGATGCCTGTAATGTCCTGGAGTGATTTGCCTATGTGCTGTTCTATATAGCTTATGGTTTGGGGGCTGATATCTAGGTCTTTAATCCATTTGGATTTTACCTTCGTACATGATGTTAGCTGGGGGTCTAAGTTCAATTTTTTGCAAGTGGCTATCCAATTGTGCCAACACCACTTGTTGAAGAGACTTTCCCTGCTTCATTTAGGATTTCCTGCTCCTTTATCAAAAATTAGGTGGTTGTATGTCTGGGGAACATTTTCTGAGTATTCAAGCCTATTCCACTGATCTGAGGACCTATCCTTATTCCAATACCATGCTGTTTTGATAACTGTTGCTTTGTAGTACAGTTTAAAGTTGGGAAAAGTAATTCCTCCCATATTCTTTTTCCCAATGATTGCTTTAGCTATTCGAGGGTGTTTATTGTTCCAAATGAATTTCAAAAGTGTCTGATCCACTTCTTTGAAGAATGTCATGGGTATCTTTAGAGGGATGGCATTAAATCTGTATAATGCCTTGGGGAGTACTGCCATTTTGATGATGTTAATCCTGGCAATCCATGAGCAGGGTATGCGTTTCCATTTCCGTGTGTCCTCTCTTATTTCTTGGAACAGAGATTTATAGTTTTCTTTGTATAGGTCCTTCACATATTTAGTCAAGTTGATTCCAAGATATTTGAGTTTGTGTGGCAATATTGTGAATGGGGTTGTTTTCTTAATGTCCATTTCATCCTTATTACTATTGGTGTATAGAAAGGCCATTGATTTTTGTGTGTTAATTTTGTAGCCTGCCACCTTGCTATATGAGTCTATTGTTTCTAGAAGCTTTTTGGTAGAGTCTTTAGGATTTTTTAAGTAGAGTATCATGTCATCTGCAAACAGTGAGAGCTTGACTTCTTCCTTTCCTATCTGGATTCCCTTGATATCCTTTTTTTGCCTAATCGCTATAGCAAGTACTTCCAGTGCTATGTTGAATAGGAGTGGTGAGAGAGGACAGCCTTGTCTTGTGCCAGAATTTAGAGGGAAGGCTTTTAGATTTTCTCCATTGAGGATAATATTTGCCACTGGCTTGTGGTAGATGGCCTTCACTATATCAAGAAAGGTTCCGTCCATTCCCATCTTGCTGAGGGTTTTGATCAAGAATCGGTGTTGGACTTTATCAAATGCTTTCTCTGCATCTATTGATATGATCATGTGGTTTTTATTTTTTTGTTATTGATGTTGTGTATTATGTTGATAGATTTACGGATGTTAAACCAGCCTTGCATTCCTGGGATGAAACCTACTTGATCGTAGTGGATGATCTTTTTAACGAGGCATTGAATCCTATTTCCCAGGATTTTGTTGAGGATTTGCATCTGCATTCATCAGTGATATTGGTCTGTAATTTTCTTTTTTGGTAGCGTCTCTGGTTTAGGTATCAATGTGATGTTGGCTTCATAAAAGCTATTTGGAAGTGTTTCCATTTGTTCAATTTCATGAAAGTGTCTTGCCAAGATTGGCAGTAGTTCCTCTTGGAAAGTTTGATAGAATTCATTAGTGAATCCATCTGGGCCTGGGCTTTTGTTTTTGGGCAGACATTTGATTACTGTATTAATTTCATCAATGGTGATGGGAGTGTTTAGATATGCTACATCCTCTTCCTTCAACCGTGGAAGATTATAAGAGTCCAAGAATTTATCCATTTCTTCCAGGTTTTCATTTTTAGTGGCGTAGAGTTTTTCAAAGTAGTTTCTGATTACCCTTTGAATCTCTGTCATATCAGTAGTGATCTCTCCTTTTTCATTCCTGATACGAGTTATCAAGTTTCTCTCTCTCTCTTTCTTTGTTAGGTTTGCCAGTGCGCTATAAATCTTGTTTATTTTTTCAAAGAACCAACTTCTGCTTTCGTTGATCTTTCGGATTGATTTTTGAGTTTCCACTTCATTGATTTCTGCTCTCAGCTTTGTTATTTCCTTCTGTCTTCCTATTCTTGGGTCCTTTTGTTGAGCATTTTCTAGTTCTATTAACTGTGTCATTAAGCTACTCAGGTAAGTTCCTTCTTCCTTCCTGATGTGTGCTTGCAAAGCTATAAATTTTCCTCTCAGTACTGCTTTTGCTGTGTCCCATAAGTTCTGATAGTTTGTGTCTTTATTGCCATTTGTTTCCAGGAACCTTTTTATTTCTTCCTTTATTTCATCTCAGACCCACTGGTTATTGAGCATGAGGCTGTTTAACTTCCAGGTGTTAAAGTGTTTCTTCTGAGTCCCTTTGGAGTTCACAAATAATTTCAGAGCCTTGTGGTCAGCGAAGGTAGTCTCCAAATTTCTATCCTCTTGATCTTATGGAGGTATGTTTTATGTGCCAGCATGTGGTCTATCCTGGAGAATGTCCCATGTACATTGAAGAAGAATGTGTATCCAGGTTTCGGGGGATGGAGTGTCCTATATATATCCACTAGGCCTCTTTCTTCCATTTCTCTCCTCAGGTCTAGTATATTCTTGTTGGTTTTCAGTCTGGTTGACATATCCAGTGTTGACAAAGCCGTGTTAAGGTCCCGCACAATTATTCAGTTGTTGTTGGATGATCTTCTTAATGAGGCATTGAATCCTATTTGCCAGGATTTTGTTGAGGATCTTTGCATCTGCATTCATCAGCAATATTGGTCTGTAATTTTATTTTTACGTAGCATCTCTGTCTGGTTTAGGTATCAAGGTGATGTTGGCTTCATAAAAGCTATTTGGAAGTGTTTCTGCTTGTTCAATTTCATGAAAGAGTCTTGCCAGGATTGGTAGTAGTTCCTCTTGGAAAGTTTGAAATAATTCATTAGTGAATCCATCTGGGCCTGGGCTTTTGTTTTTGGGCAGACATTGGATTACCGTTTTAATTTCATCAATGGTGATGGGGGTGTTTAGATATGCTAATCCTCTTCCTTCAACTGTGGAAGATTATAAGAGTCCAAGAATTTATCTACTTCTTTCAGGTTCTCATTTTAGTGGCGTAGAGTTTCTCAAAGTAGTTTCTGATTACCCTTTGAATCTCTGTCATATCAGTAGTGATCTTTCCTTTTTCATTCCTAATACGAGTTATCAAGTTTCTCTTTCTCTTTTTCTTTGTTAGGTTTTCCAGTGGTCTAGCAATCTTGTTTATTTTTTCAAAGAACCAACGTCTGCTTTCGTTGATCTTTCAGATTGTTTTTGGGCACTTTCTAGTTCTATTAGCTACTAGTTCATTAAGCTACTCAGGTAAGCTCCTTCTTTCTTCCTCATGTGTGCTTACGAAGCTATAAATTTTCCTCTTCAGAACTGCTATTGCTGTGTCCCATAAGTTCTGATAGTTTGTGTCTTTATTGTCATTTGTTTTCAGGAACCTTTATATTTCCTCCTTGATTTCATCTTGGACCCACTGGTTATTCAGTATGAAGCTGTTTAACTTCCAGCTTTTAAGTTTTTCTTTTTAGTCCCTTTGCAATTCACAAATAAATTCAGAGCCTTGTTGTCAGCGAAGGTGATCTGCAAAATTTCTATCCTCTTGATATTATGGAGGTATGTTTTATGTGCCAGCATGTAGTCTATCCTGGAGAAGTCCCATGTACATTGGAGAAGAATGTGTATCCAGGTTTCTGGGGATGGATTGTCCTATATATATCCACTAGGCCCCTTTCTTCCATTTCTCTCCTCAGGTCTAGTATATTCTTGATGGGTTTCAGTCTGGTTGACCTATCCAGTGTTGAAAAAGCTGTGTTGAGGTCCCCCACAATTATTGTGTTCTTATTGATATTATTTTTCAACGTCAATGGACTAAATGCACCAGCTAAGAGACATAGAGTGGCTAAATGGATCAAAAAACTCAATCCAACCTTCTGCTGCCTACAGGAAACACACCTGAATAGTCAGAACAAACATAGACTCAAAATAAAAGTCTGGAGGAAAATTATCCAAGCAAACAACACACATAAAAAAGCTGAAGTTACCATAATAATATCAGATAATGCAAACTTTATACTCAGGAAGTTTGTAAGGGACAAAGATGGACATTTTATATTAATCAAGGGGTATGTAGAGCAGGAAGAAATTACTCTCCTAAACATATATGCACCGAATGAGGGGCCAGCAAAATATTTAATACAACGGTTGACAAATCTGAAAAATAATATCAATAACAACACAATAATTGTGAGGGACCTCAACAGGCTTTGTCAACACTGGATAGTTCAACCAGACTGAAACCCAACAAGAATATACTAGACCTGAGGAGAGAAATGGAAGAAAGGGGCCTAGTGGATATATATAGGACACTCCATCCCCAGAAACCTAGATACACATTCTTCTCCAATGTACATGGGACATTCTCCAGAATAGACTACATGCTGGCACATAAAACATACCTCCATAATATCAAGAGGATAGAAATTTTGCAGATCACCTTTGCTGACCACAAGGCTCTGAATTTATTTGTGAATTGCAAAGGGACTAAAAAGAAAAACTTAAAAGCTGGAAGTTAAACAGCTTCATACTGAATAACCAGTGGGTCCAAGATGAAATCAAGGAGGAAATAAAAAGGTTCCTGGAAACAAATGACAATAAAGACACAAACTATCAGAACTTATGGGACACAGCAAAAGCAGTTCTGAGAGGAAAATTTATAGCTTCGTAAGCACACATGAGGAAGAAAGAAGGAGCTTACCTGAGTAGCTTAATGACACAGCTAATAGAACTAGAAAGTGCCCAAAAACAATCTGAAAGATCAATGAAAGCAGACGTTGGTTCTTTGAAAAAATAAACAAGATTGCTAGACCACTGGAAAACCTAACAAAGAAAAAGAGAGAGAGAAACTTGATAACTCGTATTAGGAATGAAAAAGGAAAGATCACTACTGATATGACAGAGATTCAAAGGGTAATCAGAAACTACTTTGAGAAACTCTACGCCACTAAAATGAGAACCTGAAAGAAGTAGATAAATTCTTGGACTCTTATAATCTTCCACAGTTGAAGGAAGAGGATTAGCATATCTAAACACCCCCATCACCATTGATGAAATTAAAACGGTAATCCAATGTCTGCCCAAAAACAAAAGCCCAGGCCCAGATGGATTCACTAATGAATTCTTTCAAACTTTCCAAGAGGAACTACTACCAATCCTGGCAAGACTCTTTCATGAAATTGAACAAGCAGAAACACTTCCAAATAGCTTTTATGAAGCCAACATCACCTCAAAAAAATCCTGGCAAATATGATCCAATGCTTCATCAAGAAGGTCATGCACCACGACCAAGCATGTTTCATTCTAGGAATGCAGGGATGGTTTAGCATACATAAATCAATCAATATAATACACCATATCAACAAAAGGAAAAATAAAAATATATATAATATCAATAAATGCAGAGAATGCATTCAGTAAGATCTAACACCCTTTCTTGATATAAACTATAATCAAAAAGGGAATGGAAGAAACTTTTCTCAGTATAGTCAAGGACCTCTACCATAGGCCAATGGCAAGTATTATTTTCTTTTTTTTAATTTTTTAATATCTTTTGTTTAAACACCTTGGTTACAGACATGATTGTGGTTGGGTTTCAGTCATATCAGATGACACCCCTGCCCAACACCAGAGCAACATTCCCATCACCAATGACCCAAGTATCCATCCTCCCCTCCCCGCCCCAACCTGTACTCTAGACAGGCTTTCCACTTCCCTCATATATGGCACGTATTATTTTCAATGGAGATAAATTAAAAGGCTTTCCTTTAAAATCTGGTACAAGACAAGGCTTCCCTCTATCACCACTCCTATTCAACATAGTACTTGAAGTTCTTGCCATACCTATTAGGCAAGAAAAAATATCAACAGCATCCAGATAAGAAAGGAAGAAGTAAAGCTCTCATTGTTTGCAGGTGACATGATACAATATTTAGAAAACCTTAAGACTCTACCGAAAAGCTTCTAGAAACAATAAATGTATATAGCAAAGTGGCAGGCTACAAAAGTAATATGCAAAAATTAATTACATACCAATAACGACAAAGAAGAAATGGACATTAAAAATCCAATCCTATTCACATTAGTGTCACAAACTAATACACCTTGAAGTCAACTTAACTAAAGAGGTGAAGTACCTATACAAACTGCAAACTGCAAACTGCACAAACTGCAAAATATTGCTTCAAGAAATAATAGAGGACACAAAGAGACACATATGCTGCTCATAAATTGGGATGGTTACCATAATTAAAATATCAATAACTTAATTCAAATTTCAATACTCACCAAAGAACTGGACATATTTAATTCAATTCCTCTAAGGATATCCATAACATTCTATAAAGAGGTGGTTCAAATACTCTTGAATTCATTTGAATTTCAAATAATTTCAAACAATTTACACCCATGAATAGCTAGAGAAACTCTTATGAATAGTAATATCGGTGGCATTACTTTTTCAATTTTAATTTGTATTAATAGCAATAATCATTAAAAGAGCATGGTATTGGAATAAAGACAGACCCTCAGATCAGTACAGTAGAATTGAGTATTCAGAGAATGTTCCCCAGACATACAATGCAAAATGGAGCAAGGAAATCCTCTTCAACAAAAAAGAGCAAACGAAAAAGGTTAAATTTGGGGCAATAAGAAATTGAGCATGTCTATCGACATGAAGTGTTTGATTACAGGTTTCTAATAATTGAACGAGAGGAATCATGTGGGGGCCAAGAAGGCAGAGTCCATACCCCACAACTTGTCCAACAGTGAGTCCATGTCGCTGAGGTTGAGCTCCCCAGTGAAGGAGACTAGAGTCATTGGTGTAAGAGGGAGACCCAAATGTTGCGATGCCTTCATAAAACAGCAGGATCGGCAAATAGCAGATCCAGCAGCGTTCGTAGGAGGTGAGGGAAAGACCTTGAGCAGATGCGTTGATTATTTGTAGAATGAGGTCGGCTGTGGAAACAGGTCTGGCAGGCATGGTAGGTTGGAAGGCGGTAGTAACAGCGGCGGTAGTAACAGCGGGGGCAGTATTCGGCTTGGCTGTAAAAAAGCGGGGCAGGGGGGTGGGACAATGCCTTGGGCGGAGTCTTGGGTAAAAAGGGGCCACCACCGGAGGGGTGCAAAGGGGGTTGGGGCCAACGGCTATGGGGCGAAAAAAGGGGATTTCTTTAAGAAGTTTTATGGAAAATGTAAAGCCTTTGTCAGAGCCTAAAGGCGTAAGCCCCAAGTGAGTGTTTTATCCCAAGAATATTTTTTGCCGGCTGCAGTAAATTGAATATGTAACGTGTTGCACCATCCTTCGTAGCAGGAAGGCAAGGAGTGAAGCAACTGTGTGGTGGGGGGTTGAAAATGGTGGACAGAAATAAAGTCCCAGGAGGAAGAGGGTTTCCAATAAGTATATCCAGTTGTTTCACAGCCCCAGGTGGGGCAAAAAAAAAAAAAAAAACTCGATCTGTCTCCACACTGGTAGGCTAAAGAGCGATCATGTTGGTATCTATGAAAGCCTCCAGGACATACATAAATAGGTATTTAAAGTAAGGCTGTGCGGCTTGCAGCGTTGTAGCAACCGGGAACAGTATTGGGCTTAAAATTCTTGCGAGGAAAAATAAAGTCAGGGGTGACCCAATAAGCACTGGGCGAGTTTGCCTCTGGGGCCCCATGGATATCTGTTTTTGCGGGCCCTGGGCCAGGCCCTCACCCCATTTCCCTGACGGGGAGGAAGAGGGGGTTGCCCTCAATATCAGTTCTAGAATAACAAGAAGCCAACCAGTGTTTGCCGTGGTGGCACCGAGGGCAGAGAGATGGTTTGGGCTCGGAGCTAGCCGTAGTGAGCACCGGGGAATGTTTGGCCATAGGACATGTTTTCACCCAGTGTCCTGGCTGACCGCATTTAAAACAGGTTTTTCCACTGGACTGGTTTTGAAACACCACCAAGGCTTTGCTTATCTTATGGACAAAGGGATCCACCTCACTACACAAACGAATCATTTTATTTAGGGGTTTCAGTTTGTTTTGACCACAGAGTATGGCTTTGCAGGTCTCATTTGGATTCTCATAAGCAAGTTGTTTGACAAGAGGATTATCATAGTCCGCAGAGCCCATAATTCTCTCAACTGTTTCCAGGAGCCTGCTGATGAATTTATTATAGGGCTCCTGGGAGCCTTGCACTGTTTGAGCCAGAGGAACTGTGGCCTGTTCACTTTTAGGCATAGCTCTCCAAGCCCAGAGGGCGGCGGTATTGGCTTGAGCCAAACAAGCAGGGGAAAGCTTTTGCTGCTGCTCTTTAAAGGAGGCAAAGGCTCCAGTGCCAGTAAGCTGCTCATAAATATGATCTGGGGGGGTTAAGCCTCCGTTGCCCAGATCGGCCTGTTGCCTGCATCGTGCCAAAAAATCTGTTTCCCAAAGAATGTATTCAGAACGTGGCAGGGTGGTGCTAGCAATTTCTTTCCATTCAGCAGGCAGCAGCTCTCTCCCATCTCGGACTGCCTCAAGGCAGGAAAGGGTATAGGGAGCGTTATGGCCATAGGTATTTATGGCTTGGAAAAGGATTTCTATAGGTTTGTGTCGGAGACGTTGATATCTCCTGATCTCTACCATGTGGCTGCCTAATGAAGGAGCAGGCTCAGGGTCATCTGGGACCTGTTGCGGTTCTTCCTGAATGTCCTCAAGGGGTCTAGCTGCAGCATGGGCTCTTTGGGTAACCTGGGGTCTATCTAGGCTTTGGCTATGGGTCACTGCACCTGTGCCTCTATGCTGTGACTGGCCGTGGTCCACTGGTGAAAGGGGCCTGGGAGGAGGTAATTCAACTTGTTCGGGCTGTTGGTCAAAGAATACAGGTAACTGATTTGTGTTATCAGAGGCCTGAAGCCATGTAATTTGTTCTTCTAGACTTTTTATCTCCTTAAGTTTCCTTAATTGTGCCTCCAGGTTGGCCTTACGCTTCTGTAGACCAGAAGGGACAGTTTGCTGTACCAGTACCTGAGGTGGATCAGGCAAGTGGTCTGCGCTATATGGGGGAGGGGAAGGAAACCGGCCATGATCATAATGGGCAGCCTCGTCTTGCAGGGACAAATTATCCTCAGTATCTAGAATGTCCTCCTCGGGGAGTGCACTGGCAATTATGGGATAAAAGCCTTTAGTGGGTTCCAAATCTATAAGGCTCCCCATTTTGGGAGGGGCGCTGCTGGCCCGCGATTAACTGAGGAGGCTATTTCCACGATGGCTTCAGCTTTCTCAATAATCTCTCTATTGACAGGGCTTTCCCCAAGGGGGTCTAATTCGGCTCCTGTAACAATTTTACCAAGAATGGTCCAGTAAAACTGCATAACTTTTTTATCCTTTTCTTTACCATATTTGGTATAGTATTGCATAATTTCATCACCAATCTGTTTCCAAGTACTTGTAACTATACGAGGTGTAGTGACCACAAACCATGGACAGATATCATGAACACATATAAAAAACTTAATTAAGTCCTTCTTCTTAACCCTAAGTTTTCTTTCACCCAGAGCTTTCTTTTTTTTTTTTTTTTTTTTTTGGTTTTTCGGGCCACACCCGTTTGATGCTCAGGGGTTACTCCTGGCTACGCGCTCAGAAATTGCCCCTGGCTTGGGGGGAACCATATGGGACGCCGGGGGATCGAACTGTGGTCCTTTCCTTGGCTAGCACTTGCAAGGCAGACACCTTACATCTAGCGCCACCTCGCCAGCCCCCAGAGCTTTCTTAAGATCTTTAATGAAAGCCTCCTCTTTAGATAAAGTAGTCCCCGTTTTTCCTGGACGATTGAAAGGCAGCGTTAGTGATCACTATTAGGCTAACCTCCCTGCACCCTGCCCTTAATAGGGTCTTACCGATGTCTTATGAGCAGGCTCCCGGGACTCACTCCTTTTGCCATTCGACTGGTTGATCCGTGCTTTGAGCCACGTGTTGGGTGCCACTTTGTGGCCCTCCAGAGACCTCGACCTGCGGGAGAGACTGGAGACCACAACAGTTATTCACGAGTCATGAAGAGGATTCTGGCCTAGAAGAGAAGAGGGGCTGGGAAATAAAGAGACTCGAGATGAAAAGTTTTGATCAAGAGTCCATTTATTGTGGGGAAAAGCAGATCTTATATAGGCAAGCTAAACAAAGAGAAAGGGGTCAAGGCATTCTTGGAATAACTGTAACTTTCCATAGGAACATCTTGTTTTTTCAAAATTAACAAGGTTATACATCATGAGGCTGGCATTCATCAGTCATGAGGTCCACATTGTGTTTGAGCAACAAAGTACAAGATTTAATCTCTGCTTAGGCCCGCTGACCCCTATCTTTATGAGAACATCTTGGTGCCTGTAGTCGACTCCCCTAGCTCTGAGGTATGCTGTAACTCCCTTTTCTTTAGGTCCAAGGGCAATGGCCACATCTGCTAGCTGCTCAGGCTGGCAGCTTGTGTTAATTGTCACGTAGGCATTTTGGCTCAGACTTTCAGAGATTCCATTTTGATTTTAGTAAAAAGGGGCTTTTAGTTATGCCAGTCTCCAACACAAGACCAAACAGTCATATGAACAATGAGTAGAATCAAAAAATGATCTGCTTAAACATCAAACCTACAGTCAATAACAGACTAGAAACCCCATCTATAACAAGCTATCCACAGAGGGGAACATTTTCATTAGCACTCCGGGGGACAAAGGAGAGATATGGGACACATGCTGGGAAATGGGATGGAGGGAGTACAACCCTGGTGGTGGGAATGACCTTGACTCATTGTCACTATGTAACATAAATACTACTGTGAAAGATTTGTTATTCACTCTTCGGTCACAATGAAAATTTAAAAAATGAAGAAGAAGCAGCAAACTCAGACCTCCATTTAACACCATGCACAAATCCAAATAAAATGAAGACCATGATATCAGACCTGAAACCATAGGGTATATAGAACAACATGTAGGTAAAACACTCCATAACATTGAGACTAAAGGCATCTTCAAGGAGAAAACATCAATCTCCAAACAAGTGAAAAAAGAGATATAAAGATGGAAATATATTAACCTGAAAAGCTTCTGCCCTCAAAGGAAACAGTGATTAGGATACAAAAGATGCACACAGAATGGGGGAAACTTCACCTAATACACATCAGATACGGGGCTAATATCTCAGGTATACAAGGTACTGACAGAACTTAACAAAAAAGTATCTAACCCTATCAAAAATGGGGGGAAGAAATGAACAGTTAATTCCTCAAAGAAGAAATACAAATGGCCAAAAGGCATATGAAAAAATGCTCCACACCATGAAACACCAGGGAAATACAAATAAAAATAACAATGACATACCATCTCATACCACAGAGACTGGCACACATCACAAAGAACAAGAAAAATCACTGCTGTGGGGATGTAGGAAAAAAAAAACTTTTATTCGCTGCTAGTGGAAATGCTGCCTATAACTCGCCTTTATTGAAAACAATATGGAGATTTCTCAAAACACTTGAAATTGCTCTTCCATATAATCCAGTTATACCACTCCTTGGGATATACTGTAGGAACAAAAAACACAATGCACTTAAATTCATAGCAGCACTATTTACAATAGGAAGAATCTAGAAACAACTAAGATACGTTTCAACAGATGAATGGCTAAAGAAACTGTATATACACAATGGAATATTATGCATCCATCAGGAGAGGAAAGTCATGAAATTTTCCTATACCTGGATGGGCATGGAAACTATTTTAAGAATTTAAGAATAGGGGCCAGAGAGATAGCATAGTGGTGGGGCATTTGCCTTGCATGCAGAAGGACAGTGGCTTGAATCCTGGCATCCCATATGGTCCCCCAAGCTGGCCGGGGGCAATTTCTGAGTGTAGAACCAAGAGTAGCCCTTGAGCCCTGCCAAGTGTGACCCCAAAACAAAAAGCAATCAAACAAACAAAAAAGAATTTAAGAATATAAGAAAAATGAGTTATTATTGTAATAAAGCCCAGAGATAATAGAGATGAGGGCTGGAAGGACCAGCCCATGATATGAAGCTTATCACAAAGAGTGGTGAGTGTCACTAGAGAAATAACTACACTGACACATCATAACAATGGTAGTGAGTGAAAGAAATAGACTGCCTGTCTCTAATACAGGCAGGGCTGGGAAAAAACGGAGATGGGTGCATTTGTGGTGGGAAGGTCACATTGGTGAAGGGGAGTGTCATTTTTTATAACTGAAATTGAAGAACAAACATATTTGTAATTATGTGCTTAATATATATATTATGAAATAAATAAAATAAAATAAAATAAAATTTTCCAATTAGGGCCGGAAAAATAGCATTGAGGTAAGGCATTTGCCTTTCATGCAGTAGGTCATTGGTTCAAATCCTGGCATCCCATATGATCCCCTGAGCCTGCCAGGAGCTATTTCTAAGCATGGAGCCAGGAGTAACTCCTGAGCACTGCCGGGTGTGACCCAAAAATAAAACAAAACAAAATTCTAATTAAAGGCAATAAAGTGATAGACATGAATCTCCTTCAGTAACAATATTGCAAACAACAGTATCCAAAAGGAATAAGAAGGGGAAGAGAGAGAGAGGTGAGAAGAGAAAGAAAATTGTCTGCCCCAGAGGCAGGCAGGGGAGAGAGTCATGGTAGAAAACCAAGACTGCATTGATGAAGGGTGTTGGATCTTGTATAACTGAAACTCAATCATGAACAACTTTGCAACTATGAAAACTAAAGAAACCAAATGTACTATGAACAACCTTGTAATTGCAATGTTTAAATAAAGTAATTAAAAAATAATAGCCATATTAAAAGAAACAAATTTAGTTACTGCAATTTAAGTTTTTTTTTAAAAATCTTGCTACATCTTTATTTGAAGGAATCTCTAGCAGTTTAAACTAATAACAAATTAACATAACTTCAAGCTATTTGCATATTTTGTTGCAATTATAAGCCTAAATTTCTTTCCCAGGGAATCTAAATTTTTATTCAAAGATTATAAATTTATTTCTTAAAGTCCACTTATTTCATTAGGGACAATATCCATTACTTAAAAAAATTCACTAAAAGTTAATAGTAATAATATATATAGTATCTTCACAGTAATAGCTGAACTCATATTTGACCAAACAACTGTGTGTCATAAGCAAACATTATAACCTAAATTTTCACACATTTGTGAATTTGTATTCTGATATTTGTATAACATTGGAAAAGCACAGCTTTCATAAAAATAAAACCCAATAATTTACAAGTTTAGAAATCATGCTGGGTAGGGACATAAATGATCATTGTGATTAGTAAGCTCTTTTTCAAGTTTATATTTGATTAATAAGTTAGGTCCTTCCATGATTTGTTTCCTGTATACCTATAACTCCATGATATAATATAGGATTGTGAATATTTCCTCCCTATAAGAGGGATCTATTTCTCTGGAAACATATAACATATGTATATTACATCACTATGTTATTTATTCATAATGTTGAAAGTAAAATAATCCTTTAATGTTAACTTGTTTGTGTAGAATCAAATAGCATAATACTCATTCAGTGTGATTTTAAGAAAATGTCATGCACTGAAGAGTTGACAGATCTATGCGTCCAATTTTGGGCTTGGGTAGACCTGTAGTGAGAGGGCCCAAATTCTTTGGAATTTCCTGAGAAATATTGGTAATTCCTGCTCCTGGCATCTGAGTAGCTGGGGCCAAACCTGCCCAAATAGCAGACACTGGAATGAAGGACTGGACCTGAGGGTCATTTCCCCTCAATACCATATCCTAGGGGGAGGGGGAGATCTATCAACTTAGATTGTGTCCATTGCTAAGACTTGGAGAATCAAATTTGTCTTTGAAAAACATAAACTCAACACAAAGTTTTAGCCTTTTCCATAGTCCATAGTTCTTAGCAAGTAGATTTAACAATGAATTCTCAGTGCGCAGTTTGGGAAACTGAAAAAGATTTAAGTAGCATAATATGATTCCTAGGGCACTGGCTGACCAGAAAAACAAGGTTTTCTATTCAAATCAGGGACCTAGTGATAGTTCCCTGATTTTGTGAGATTGCTTTTAGTTCTGGTGCTACAGTTAACTAGTTAACATGGAGGAGAAAGTCAAAATGCTTGAAGGCTCTTCTGATTGATCTAACTGAAAAATAGCAGGTGAGGTTATAGAATCTTTACCTCAACGTCTCACTGTTAGGCTCAACTGACAAATATTCTCTCTGCTCACTGGACTCAAGAGCATATAACAAGTAAGATGTTTTCTTCATGTTTCCCTTGTTTCCCACAGCAGTGAGCTGAGAAAATGGCTCAGTCTTCACCTACTAGGCAATGGGCCAGAGCACTAGACTTCCAAGCATTGTGGTCACTGCTCTGGGAAATTGTGAGCAAGATGACGCCTTCACAGTTGGATGCCTCCACTTCCAGACCAGGCAAAAGAAGGAGAGTGATGTCTTGTAGGACATAGAAGCCTGTGAAGGTTGGGTGTCCCCTTCATCTTGTGTTCAAGTCAGTATAATTGCAGAGCTAGTAGAAGCAGAAAGTCAGGGATTGTCTCAGGGCAGACGGTGGACAGTTCTCATGTCCCACACTGCCTGACAAAGCAGACCCCTGCAGTACCTATGTGTTTTGATATATCGCGGCCTATCTTCTAAACTCTCCCTCAGACATTGTCTTCCAAAACTTTTCATTCCGGGAGGAGTTAGCATTTCTTTGTGCCATCAAAATCATGAAGAAGATCCCCCATATCCGCGGATACTCTGGATGCCCCACCAAAACGAAAGCCTGGACTATCTCTGTACGTGGACTCTCCCATCTCCTTTGCTATGTTGCTGAGATGCTGGAATTCCTGAGCAGGCCCCCTGCTGGAGCTTTTCTTGACTGTGTGCCTCTTCTTCCTGCACAGACTGAACGGGAGTTATGCCTGGGGCATGCTATGTGCACCACCCAGGTAGGGACCATGCAAACTCTGGTCAATGGGCTGACCCCAGGCATACCAGCATGGACTCCTCCTCTTAGTAGTGTGCCCTGAGCAGACCATCACCATCCCCCAGGAATGCCTGCATGGGTGGCTCATAGATGAGTGTGTCCAACCAACCACCGACCACCGGGGCAGGGCCTGTGCTGGAGCAATGCCAGGCAGCTGAGGCTCCTCCACCCAGATCACTCTTTCCCCTACTAGGCTCCTGAGTGGACTGATACATCGAGGATCCCTAAAGTCTATGGTCCTCTGCCTGGCTCAGGATCCCTGAGTGCTGTTTCCAAGAGGATGCCCGTGGCAGCACCATCAAGGTCCTGGTACACTTGGAACCCCTGGCACCCAGAGAGCCGGAGCCAGCCTAGATGAGCCTGCACGGGCGAGATCAGGGAGGAGGTAGGAATGTGTGTCCTGTTCTTTCCTCTCGGGAAGGTGGGGGGTTCTTTGTTGCCAAGGCGCTTGGGCAAGGACTCCCTGTCCCTGTCTGGGGCCCTTTGCTCATGTCCTTTTGCTCTTGCTCCAGTGCCTGCTCTGGAGTCTCCCAAGGCCTCAGTCCTCAAGGAAGAGAGCAGGATCCAGGAGGCCCCGGGAACACCCGAGTTTGCGCCCATGCCCTTTGACTCTGTGTGGCCTCTGGAGCCCTCGGAGGAGCAGCAGCATCTCCGGCGGCACTTCCCACCTGAGAGCCCGCAGCAGTGGAGTTGGGGATAAGTGTAGCCACACCTGAAATAAACAGAAAAGCTCACAGAGCCTCCCAAGGAGACATGGAGCTGACTCCAGCTGCAGAGCCTTCCTGTGCCCAGAGTGGGCCCTCCACTGGGCTGCCCACCAGCACTGGGGGCTTCATGGCCTTCCCTCCTCGGATGCTGGCCCTGCACGTGGAGTGAGCACAGACTTCTGGGCGGGCACCACGGGCCTCCTTCTCAGGCCTCCTGTTCTAGAAGTTTCCATGCATCCTCTCCCCCAACCATCCTACTCTCAGCTCCCAAGGTGTCCCTGGGTCCAGAGAAACGGGGCTGAACCAGATCTGTGACAACAGAGGCCATGTGAGAGATAGAAAAGTCCATCCAGAGAGATTGATGTGGCCAGGTTGTAGCAGTCTTGGTTTACCCCATGTGCAACCATTTCTCACAACTACAATATCCTAGGGCTTCCTAAATGTGCCCCTTCAGGGAGTAGTCAACCCTCCCCACTTCTATAGGAAGGAATTTTGAAGCTGCTGCTCCAACTGTGACCTCTTTATTGGACTCTAGTTAACTGTGGTATTTCCTGATAACACTCTCCCTTCTCCCAGGAGGTGTCCAAGAGGGTATACCTTCAACAATGGCAGGCATTCTACCTTGCCTGATGGATGATTATGGCAATTTTGGGTCCCCACTGTCCAGGCTGTGATGGCACACTTTAATAATGTTGCCAAAGCTGTCATAACCACCTGCCTGGGAGGCATGATGGGCACAACTCAGGGGACAGGGCTCTGTGTGTGGAACACTGGATCCAGGTGGCCAAAGTGTGTCAGGGATGTCTGGGTGCTCCTTTCTGGAGTCATCGTTCTGTCCTCAGAATGGAAGATCCTGCACTCTGCCTTCCTGCTCCTTGGGCCTCTTTCCCTGAGGACCTTCCTACTTCGGTGCCTCCGATCTCCACTCTGAATTGCTCTGTTTTCAGAATCGAGGAGAAATCTTCCTTCCATCCATCCTTCCTTCCTTTCTTCCTGGATTGCTCTGGCCAGGATGAGCCTCAGGAGTCCCATAGGTTCCTGCCCCATATTAGAAAGGTGTTCGTCATTGAGGTGATGGATGCTAGAGAGGACTCTAATTTCCAATTCACAGGACTTCATCTTCTCATGATTGCAAGAAAATGCACAATTTCTCATCACTGCATGCCATCGTTGGTGCTCTCAAGAGCCCCCCCCCCTCTAGACTGCTCAACACTTCAGACCAAATGTCCAAGTGGTTTGGCCTCTACCAAGAGGAACCAGAGTTTTTGAGGAATAGTGGCTGTGTTGGCTGCTGTCCTCTCAAACAGCTGAGGTCAGCGTTAGCCAACAGCAGACACTAGAGGGCATTTTCCCTCAGTGTCACATCCTGGAGGAGGTGGACTTCCTAGCTGTCGCACTCTAGTCCACTGACTCCCCAGTGCTGAAAGAGAAGCTGTTGGATCTAAGGGAACAAGAGCATCAAGGAGCCACTGACAGACCCTGCCTAGTCCCAGGGATCTCAGTGCTGTGGCTTCTAAGCAGCTGGATCTCTGGGCAGCTGGATCTCGGGCTCTTGTTTGGAGCGTTTTGTACAAATTGTTCTATATCACGCTTGTATTCCCCACAGGAAGACAATTTGCAAATTATGTGTGCTCTGTGCCAAAGACTTTGAGACATGCAGGCCTCTGACCCTCAAGGTAAAGTGGATGCAGCAAGCTTGGAGTCAAGGAGGCCATAGGACTAAGGAAGCTTTGTATCATGTGACATCTTTTCTTTAAAAAATGATCTTCTGTGGGATCAAATGTTTCACTGAAAATTGTAACTACGTGGGAGACAGTGGTGTTCTGGAGATGGCAGGTGAGGTCTTGATAGCCATAGCCCTGTGTTGGTATTGTTTGCACATTGAAGCCACTGTCACAGGAGGAGCTAAGCAGCTATTCAGGGGGTTTAGGGAGTCGTGGAATGCCATGTAAAAAAGAAGGAATTGGGGACACATTGGTGAAGAATGTTTGGATTGAATGACTGTTCTCTATCTGGAGGAACACACCTCCCTATTGGCCACCCTGATGAGTAAAATTGGCAGAAAACATTACAGATGGCAGAAGAAGGTTTGTGGCCTTGAGTGGTTCTGGTCGGGGGTCAGGAGACTTCCTGTTGGCCACCCTGTTGGATAAAACTGGCAGAAAACATTACAGATGGCAGAAGAAGGTTTGTGGCCCTGAGTGGTTCTCATTGGAGGTCAGGAGACCTCCTGGTTGCCTCAAATGTATGGAGTATAGCTGCCTCCTGCTGGGAGCGTCTTGTGTCCTCCTGCTCTAGTGGGGAAAATATTCTGCATGAAAGTAACATGGGTGAACATGAAAGGCAAAGGGAATAGTATTGAACAATATGATGCGGCCACACAAAATGAATTGTTTGGACACCCACGTCTTCTGGCAGACATGAGATGCTCACAGTAATTGGAGCCTGGTGTGGGACACAAACCTCCTGCTCCTAGCTCTGAAAGAAATTTGTATGCTAGGCTCTCTGCTCTGTAAGGCTCGAGGTTTCCAAATTCTGCTCTGACACGGAGAATTGAAGGGAGAACAACTCAAGCAAATGCTCAGGTGAATTCTTTTATTCTGGTATACCAGGGTCTACAGCTTACTCCCAACAGAGCAGAGGCAGAAAGACCTCGTGCTTCCACTGGATCCCCCTTATATAAGATGGGAAATGGGAGGGGAAGAAAGTAGAATGATGCCACTTCCTTGAGGGCTGGGCTTCCACTATGATAACACGAATCATTGGTGAGGTAGGGGTAAAGGCGGGACTTCCGCCATGATAACACGAATCATTGGTGAGGTAGGGGTAAAGGCGGGACTTCCGCCATAATAGCACAAATCATTGGTGAGGTAGGACTTCCGCCACGATAACACGGATCATTGGTGAGGTAGGGGTAAAGGCGGGACTTCCGCCTCAATAGCACAAATCATTGGTGAGGTAGGGGTGAAGACGGAACTTCCTTTTCACTAGAAGCAAGCTCGTGAACATGTGGTCCTTTCCTAGTTAGAACCTGAGTGAAACCTGGCATGAGGTTTTTTTTTATTATTATTATTCCTTTTCATCTCCCCACTTCTTGTAGTGAGGCTTCTAATCCTAGAAGTCAATGTGATCAGGGGCCTCCACTTCCTGATATTCCTGGTCAGAATTATCTGCATGAGCTAATTCTTGGTATTGTTGGCGTAATACCATAAGTTTAACTTCCCCAACCTGGGCTCGTATGAACGTAGTGATACGATTGATTATGCATGGGCCAATGGCTACCAGAAGTAAAAGGCCCAGAAGGGGCCCCAGTAGGGGTATTAGATAGGGGAGAATCCCACCCCATAAAGACCATAAGGGACCATCTAATAGCTCTTTTCTTCTTTGGGCAAGCTCCTCTTGATGGTGTCTGATCCTGTCTCGCACTATTCCTGACTTGTTAGTATAAAAACATTTTTCTTGCAAGGCCACACAAAGCCCTCCTTGCTCTGCCAAGATCAAATCTAACCCTCGCCTGTTTTGTAATACCACTTCAGCCACGGAGTCAAGCTGGTCCAGCACATCATTAATAGATTTATATACTGTCTCCACATCTGAAATTAATTTTTGCGAGAGTTTGTTATATCTGTCTATTGATATGGCTAGCCCTGCGCTTCCGGTTGCTAGTCCACCCGCTACCCCTAGCCCTACCAGTAGGGGCAGGAACACTATAGCTCGTCGAGACCGTCGGGTACCGCCTAAGAGATCTATGCTAGGCAGAGGGATGGACTCTGTTCCTGGGATGATGTCAATGTGTTGGGAAGCACTAATGCTGGGACGCATATTCCAGTCCAGTTCTGGGGAAAAAGAGAGTAAGCCAAATTTCCACCACATATCCATGCCCGTCCCGGAGGTAAACACCCTGGGCTAGAGGGAGCAGGTAGGACTTCTGAACACTGAGTAGCTCCTACCTGACCCAGGTCTACGGATTCGGTGCTGTTATGCAAATAGCAAACAGATGATTCAAAGCTAAAAGGGACTACCTTAAAGGGTTTGACATAAGTACAGCTAGAAGAAGCAAAGGTTAGATGGACAGGGATAGCCAAAGGCCAATTTTCCCCCATTCTCATACAAAGCCAACAATCAGCAGCTAAAGTAGGGTTAGAGAAATTAAGAAGTTTGTGAGTTTCTTCTAGGATGCCCTGAGTATTTGGATCTAACTTCTCAGCAGGCATCCGGGGTCAGAGGGAGGGGTGCCGAGGCCACTTAGGCATTAGGGTGTCCACCTCCTTTGTAGCCCAGTCTATGGCCTTCTCTCTTTCCTGGTCTGTTGGCCCTCTGACATCCGAGATGTGAATGGGTGCCTTTAGAGGCCAGCAGACCAAGTCTCCCACTTCGGCCATGCAACTTGTGGCTCCATAGGGAGATTTATAGCTACTAATTGTCCATTCCCCTCCTATGCTCCCCTTGTAAGTTTTGGTGAGTTTGGCCACCAGATATGCCCGGTTATTTTTGGTACACTCTCAATACTCCCTATAGCACCAGGAGTGAACTTGAGTAAGCTCCACACATCCATCAGGGCATTTCCCCCCTGAAGAGGGAGGCAAGGGTTGAGGTTTTGCTCTACACACCCATTCTGGTTCCCCCCCACATGGGAAGAAGTAGGGGACTGGAGGTAAGCAATTCTAGTTCCACAGTCTACTGCTCGAGTGTACAGGAGCCTACTGTTGAGTTGGTAGCCTCCCATGCAGTCACAGGGGTTTCCAAATAGTTTTTTACCAGTTCATCTGGGTTTATGGGCTGATCAAGTCTTCCTTCAGCCAGTGCCAGGAGGAGCATTGTTAGAGTCAGAGGGCATATCAGGGCTAGAGTGTGTTCGCCGGACTCGAATCTTGAGGGGATTCTCAGTGCGCTCCACTTTCCACTCATTATGGTTGAGGTCAGCAGGGGCAGGCTTTAGATGGGAGGCGTGAACCCAGGAAGCAGTGCCGTCCACCTTAACAGCAGTAGGGTGATCAGAAGGAAGACATAAGGTAACTTCCACTGAGGCTCCAGTGTCTGCGAGCGGTGCCGCCTCACCAGGACCTGGTCTCCCGGCTT
This sequence comes from Suncus etruscus, assembly GCF_024139225.1. Lineage (NCBI taxonomy): Eukaryota > Metazoa > Chordata > Mammalia > Eulipotyphla > Soricidae > Suncus > Suncus etruscus. Next base: position 55,240,826 of record NC_064864.1, on the reverse strand, counting down.
GAAGGGATGTGGCACCGTCAGTTCTCCAGATTCATATGCCTGTCTTCTTTCCAGACTTGGCTTTGTAGAGCAGCGATGGCGGCCAGCCGAGCTGCTAAGGGAGTGGAAGGGGGAGAGAAAACATCATAAGGCTCAAAAAGCATTCTCACCGGGGGGGGGGCACCATACAACACTTCAAAGGGAGTTAGTTTACACAAAGAAGGCAAAGGGGTATTCCTAGCCCTGAAGAGGGCAGAAGGTAGGAGGGTAGTCCAGTCCCCTATGCCAGTCTCTAGAGATAATTTGGTTAAAGTCTCCTTAATAGATCTATTCATCCTTTCTACCTGCCCTGAGCTCTGTGGGTAATATGAACAGTGTAATTTCCAATTTATGCCGAGTCTTGGCTAACCCCTGACTTACCTGGGCCACAAAAGCTGGTCCGTTGTCTGACCCAATTACCTGAGGAAGTCCAAACCTGGGGAAGATGTCATCTAATATCTTCTTAGCCACCACCTGGGCTGTTTCCTTCTTGCATGGGTAGGCTTCCACCCATCCTGAAAATATATCTACAAAGACTAGCAAATACTTTAGTCCATATTTGGCAGGCTTGATTTCATTGAAATGTTGGCCTGGTCTCTCCCCTCTCAGTCTCTTTCCGGTTCCCATCTTAGTAGGATAGGCATTTACCAGTTGACAGGGTTGGCAGGACCTTACAATTTTTTCAGCCATTTCCTTTAGCCTCTCTGGTTTTGGTACCTGAGGCCATTCCTTAATTAACTCCATCATTTTTCTGGCCCCTAGGTGGGTGAGTTGGTGAAGAGTTTGCAGATACTGATTTACCTCTGGTTCTCCAGAAAGAAGGGAGTCTACAGTTGACACTGGTGGGAGGTTGTCGGGTTCAGTAACAATAAGCACAGGGATCTCCTTCATGTGGGATGCCACTGCCTTCGCCGCTTCATCAGCTCTTCTGTTTCCAGACGCGATGGTTTCCTTTCCCATTTGATGACCTGGACAGTGAACTATCGCCAGTTCTTTGGGTGGGAGAAGAGTAGATAAAAGATGCAGTATATCTTCTTTGTGTTTAATTTCTTTTCCTGCAGATGTCAGGAGTCCCCTCCTTTGGTAGATAGTGCCATGGACATGGGCAGTTCCGAAGGCATATCTGCTATCTGTGTAGATGGTTGCCCTTTTTCCTGCTGCCGTTTCCAGTGCTCTGGTAAGGGCTATCAACTCAGCTCGCTGAGCAGAGGTTCCCTCTTTCAGGCATTTGGACCAGATAACGTCATAATCACTCACCACTGCAGCCCCAGCTCGTCTCTCTCCATCTTGGAGAAAACTACTTCCATCTGTGTACCATATGACGTCAGGGTTCTTTAATGGCTGGTCCTGTAGGTCCCTTCTCAGCTCACTCTCTTCGGTCAGCAAATCCTGGCAGTTATGCAACACTGGTGTCTCTGACTCTTCAGGGAGCAGGGTGGCCAGGTTGAGAATCACAGGTAGGCCGATAGTTATTCTGCCTTTGTCTAGAAGGATACTCTAGATAGTGAGTGATACTGGCATTTAAGAGCCAACGGTCAGGGGGCTGCCGAATTATACTTTCCAGAGCATGAGGGGCTATTATAGTCAGCTTTTGTCCCAAGGAAATTTTATCTGCATCCTTTACCAGCAGAGCAGCTGCAGCTATTGCCGTCAAACATTTAGGCCACCCACTGGCCACTGGGTCTAGTTTCTTTGATAGGTAGGCAACCGACCTTTTCCACGGACCTAGCGTCTGTGTCAGCACTCCCCTTGCCATTCCCCCTTTCTCTTCTAGATATAAGGTAAAGAGCCTGCTAGCATCAGGGAGGGCCAGGGCTGGGGCTGTGAGCAGAGCTGTTTTGATAGAGTCAAACGCCCTCTGGCATTCATGGGTCCACTCAAACTTGGCATCCCCTTTTGTGAAGGGGTACAGTGGGGCTGCCAGGTTGGCGAAACCAGGGATCCAGAGGCGTCAGAAACCTGCCGTCCCCAGAAACTCACGTAACTGCCGGTGAGTAGTAGGTGCTGGGATCTGTGCCACGACCTTCTTCCGGGCCTCCATCAGCCATCGCTTTCCCCCTCGTAGCATGTATCCCAGAAACGTCACCTCTCTCTGGCACAGCTGCGCCTTCTTAGCTGATGCTCTATACCCTAGCCGAGCAAGTTCCTTCAGCAGGTTATGGGTGGCCTGCTTGCAATCTTCTTCAGTTTTTCCTGCAATCCAAAGATCGTCCACATACTGTAGCAGGGTAACCTGGGGGTGCTGGTTGCGGAAGAGACTTAAGTCTTGGTGCAAGGCCTCATCAAAGATGGTAGGGAAGTTCTTAAATCCCTGAGGCAATCTGGTCCAGGTTAGTTGGCCTGAAATTCCTGCCTCAGGATCACTCCACTCAAAAGCAAATAAGGGTTGACTGGCTGGATGTAGGGACAGGCAGAAGAAAGCATCCTTTAAGTCCAGTACAGTATACCACATTCTCTCAGGACTTAAGGTGCTGAGAAGATTGTATGGGTTGGGCACAGTGGGATGGATGACTTCCACCTGACTGTTAACTGCCCTTAGGTCCTGTACTGGCCGATAGTCCCCAGTTCCAGGCTTCTTAACTGGGAGTAATGGAGTATTCCAGGCTGACTGACATTTTACTAAGACCCCTTGTTGGAGAAGTTTCCGGATATGAGGAGTTATGCCTTTCTTCACTTCCTGACTCATAGGGTACTGCCTAACTCTCACAGGGACAGCAGTAGTTTTCAACTCTACCACTACTGGAGCCTGTAAGGTAGACAACCCCAGTCCAGCAGTTTCGGCCCAAGCTCCTGGAACTAGTCTCAACCAAAAATCAGTGTCTTGGCTTTTAACTGGCAAGGGGTCATTTGTAAATAGTCCATATTCATCCTCAGCCCTGATGGTCAGGACGGAGGTGGTAAGTGCTTGGACACTGGGGTTAAGAAAAGCAATTTCTGGACCAGTTTCTTCAAAAGTTATCTGGGCTCTGAGTTTGGTTAGCAAGTCTCGTCCCATTAGAGGTGAGGGGCAGTTTGGTATGACCAGGAAAGAATGCTTGATTTCTCCTTTCCCCAAGTCCATAGTCCGGGAAGTAGTCCAGTAACGATAGCTACTTCCATTTGCTCCTTGCACTAAGGATTGCTTACTAGAGAGAGGTCCCAAAGGTTTCTTTAGGACCGAGTATACTGCCCCTGTGTCGAGTTCAAAGTCTATGGGAGTCCCCTCCACCTTAAATTTAGCCCTGAGCTCCCGGAGGGGGTTGGAGCCCTGACCCCCCTATTCAGATTCAAGGGCCAGGGTCCTTGAAGGTCGAGGGGATCGTGGGGGTTGGGTGCATTCCCGAGCCCAGTGTCCCCTCTGGCGGCAGCGAGTGCATTGGTCCTTGTCCAGGGGTCGACGTCTTCATGGGCCCAGGTCCCTACCTTTCTGACCTGTGCTAGATCTGTCTACCGCTACTGCCAAGACCCTTGCCAGTTCCTTATTCCTTCTTCTGTCCTTTTGTTCTTCCCTCCTCTCTCTCTTCCCTCTCTTTCTCCTCTGCTTCTCTCCTTTCTCTGTCTCTCTTCTCCTGCCACTCTCTTCTCTCCTTTTCTAGTCGCTCCTCTCTTTCTTCCTTAGTTTTTCTCTTACTGAACACTTTCTCAGCCTCCTTTACTAGGTCTTGTAAAGTCTTTCCTTGGATATCCTCCAGCCTCTGAAGTTTCTTTCTAATATCTGCTGCTGACTGTCCTACAAAAGCCATAATGACTGAAGCCTGATGAGTTTCGGAGGTTGGATCGAAAGAAGTATACCTCCTATAGGCTTCCATCAGCCTTTCTAGGAAAATCCCGGGAGGCTCATCGGGTCCCTGTATCACCTCTTTTACCTTGGCCAAATTGGTGGGCTTTCTAGCCATTTCCCGGAGACCTCTCATGAGAGTCTGGCAATAGGTGGACAAATTCTCCCTACCTTCATATGTGTTGGGGTCCCAATCCGGTCTCCGCAAGGGGAAAGAGTCATCAATAACATCAGATCTGGTTGTCACCAAGCCATCTAATCCTATCACATTTTTCCGGGCTGCTGCCAAAATGCGGTCCTGTTCTTCAGTAGTGAACAGGGTACGAAGCAGCTGCTGGCAGTCGTCCCAAGTAGGTTGGTGGGAGTTCATCAGAGAATATAAAAGATTAATTAACCTAGTGGGGTCTTCAGAGAAAGAGGGATGGTTAAGCTTCCAGTTATAAAGGTCAGAAGTGGGGAAGGGCCAATACTGGAGGGCAGGCATCTCCCCCCCCCTCCCATCATCCATCATGGGTCCTACTGGCCTCAGCAGCATGATTGGCAAAGCTCCAAATGTCGGCTCTCTTTGTCTGCTGTGGATTCCCGCAGCTGGCCCTGCTCTCTGGCTCTCATCTGGCAAGGACTCCGGGGATGATGGAGGCAAGCAAGTTGCTCCTCCCCCACCTCCCTGCAGCACGTGGGAAGGTAAGGAAGTTGCTCCTCCCTCTCCTCCCTGTAGCACATGGGAAGCTGCTCCTCCCCCCTCCCTGTGGCATGTGGGAAGCTGCTCCTTCCCCTCCTCCCTGCAGCACGTGGGAAGGTAAGGAAGTTGCTCCTCCCTCTCCTCCCTGTGGCAGGGAAGCTACTCCTCCTCCCGCTCCCTGCAGCACGTGGGAAGGCTGGGAAGCTGAGGAGGGATCTGATGGGGAATGGGGTTCTGCAGTCGCCTCCTCTGCTGGAGCGGAAGGGGTGCAAGCAGACGGGTTGTAAGGAGGGGGGGGGTCAAAGAGAAGCAGGTCCGTAGTGTCAGGGTAAATGCGGGGCAAAGCTCGCTCCTCTTTAGGCTTTGACTCCGATTTCCTTTTTTCCTTCATGGGTAGGATCGTAGGCTCCAAGGGCGGCTGTAAAGAAGAAGGTTTGGGGGGGGGGAATGGCCGCACCCAGCCAGGGGGACTGGTACAAAGGTCCTCCCACATGAGAATGTAGGGTTCTTGATCAGGATGTCCATGCGGCCCCGGTCAGTACACAATGTCCTTCACTCTGCGAACTAGGGAAACATGGAAAGACCCCCCCTGTGGCCATCCAACCTGAAAGGTAGGCCACTCAGCAGCACAGCATGTCTGCCACTTGCCCCTTTTTATGACCAGGGAACGATTTTGTGCACGAGTCCTCACTTCTGGCCAGTGGTCCAGAGTGAGGGACAAAGGAGTTGTCTGCTTCTGACCCATAATGAGAATAGAAAATCAAAGGAGTAGATGAGGAAAAGATTGGGGGGGGGCAAAAGGGGTGAGGATAGAAGAGTTCAAAGAATTTAAGCCAACACACGCCTACAGAACCTACACACTTACACGACACCAACTACAACAAAACAAAACAAAACAAAACAGAGGAGCAAAACTCAAAAACAGAGATCTCTAATTAATAGAAATAAGGTTCACCACAGCAGCCTGGGAACGTCTTCCCGCTGCAAACTCGAACTCCTGGGGGCCCTCCAGGGTCGTGACCTGGGAGGAGGGGGAGGAGCAGCTTCCCACATGCTTCAGGTTTCTGAACTCATCAATTCACTACCATGCAGAATCCACTTCGAATGGGGACTCTCAAGTCCTCGGTCACCCTACCATTTCCCTACTTCCATTTTCGATACACATCCAGTCACAACAACATAAGGTATACTGCCAGTTTCTACTCGAACCAAGTTACAACTGACAACACAAGATACATTGCTAGTTTCTACTCACAACAAGTTACAACCAACAACACAAGCTACATTAATTAGAACCCATCGAGTGATCCGTTCACTACCCCGCTCCAGGCAGATCTGGTAACTCCTGGCTGGCTCGCCAATGTAAGGCTCGAGGTTTCCAAATTCTGCTCCGACATGGAGAATTGAAGGGAGAACAACTCAAGCAAATGCTCAGGTGAATTCTTTTATTCTGGTATACCAGAGTCTACAGCTTACTCCCAACAGAGCAGAGGCAGAAAGACCTCGTGCTTCCGCTGGTTCCCCCTTATATAAGATGGGAAATGGGAGGGGAAGGAAGTAGAATGATGCCACTTCCTTGAGGGCTGGGCTTCCACTATGATAACACGAATCATTGGTGAGGTAGGGGTAAAGGCGGGACTTCCGCCATGATAACACGAATCATTGGTGAGGTAGGGGTAAAGGCGGGACTTCCGCCATAATAGCACAAATCATTGGTGAAGTAGGACTTCCGCCACAATAACATGGATCATTGGTGAGGTAGGGGTAAAGGCGGGACTTCCACCACAATAGCACAAATCATTGGTGAGGTAGGGGTGAAGGCGGGACTTCCACCATGATAGCACAAATCATTGGTGGGGTAGGGATGAAGACGGAACTTCCTTTTCACTAGAAGCAAGCTCGTGAACATGTGGTCCTTTCCTAGTTAGAACCTGAGTGAAACCTGGCATGAGGTTTTTTTTTTATTCCTTTTCAGTTCTAAGGTTATGCCTGCTTTTTAAGTTAGTATTTTAAAACTTAGCATTTAAGGCTCAAAGGAGGAAAACATGAAAACTGTCCTTTTATTTTTTTAATAAAATTAATATAGGTAATTAAATGCTAGATATATTTATTAAAAATACTTAGGGCCGGAGAGATAGCAGAGTGGTAAGGCCTTGCATGCAGAAGAATGGTGGTTCAAATCCTGGCATCCCATATGGTCCCCTGAACCTTTCAGGGGTGATTTCTGAGTGTAGAGCCAGGAGTAACCCCTGAGCTGCCGGGATTGACCCAAAAACCAAAAAAAAAAACAAAAACAAAAAACCTTAAAATTAGTTTCCTAGACCTCCCATTTGTAGGATGATATTAAAGCATCATTATATCAGATAGCATTTCTAATATTATTCTGACCCATTGATAATATTATCATGTGACCAGCATTAATTTTAAAATTGATATCATACACTCACAAAATTAGCAATATTATCTAAAAAAAAAAAGGTTAACCACAGTACATTGCAACGTTATTTAAGCAATTCTTGTTCTTGAAAACTTATAAATTAAAGAACTTGAAAACTTAAAAAAAAAAACAAATGTATTCTTTTCCTAACTAGTTGTTAGCAGACAAACAATATGTTCCCTGAGGAGATTCTCTTCCCCAGGTGGACGTTCTAAGAGTTAGAAAGGACTAGGATATTAAAAGGCTAACATTTCTTTTTCCTTTCCTTTTCAACCAGTTTTGCCTTGGAAAAGCAGCTGATAAAAGTTTGCATGTCTACAAGATATTCCTGGTAAAAAGCACTCACCATTTCAACACAGGATTCCAACATACAATTTTAATGAACACTCAAACGAACTTTCAAATTCACAAAGCACACATATAGGCAAATAGTATAAAGATGAGTAACAGATAAAAAGGTATAAGAGAGATGAGAAAAATATGTGGGCGATTTTTGTCTCCAAATTCCCAGTTTCATATCAGAAAAAAAGAAAGGCCTTTTTAGAAGAATAAGAGTTGGCTCTAGTTAAATGGTAGCATTAGAAGAAGAAAAGGAATAGAGGAAATTAAGTGAATTTATTTATTTCTTTAAATTCTTAGTTGGAAAATTTCTATTTTTGTTGCATTAAATATTACATGTAATTTTCTATAGATACACAAGAAAATATTATTTTGCATAAAATTGAGCAGAGACTTTTAGTGCAATTTTATTCATTATTAGATGTTAGTTACCAGTTGTTCATGAGATTCCAGAATGTCTTGGTCCATCCTACTCTAGTCTGTTAGGGACAGACTGCTTTCCTTAAGAAAACAGGGACTAACTTTATGTATAACTTGAATAAATTTCTGTAATTGTTGTTTAGTTATTGCAGTTCTGAAATTGTACTGAAAAACAATAGAGTCAGGTAACTCTTTTACCTTCTTGCCATAAACCTGGTCTGATGACCCATGGAGTCCTAGGCACTCTGACGAGGGTTCTGATATATGCTCCTAAAAAACAAAAATGAGACCAAATAAAGGAAGAGAAAGAGAGAGACAGCTTACTTTCCTCAATGGCCCCCAAACATTAAGTGCCAACTGTTGGGAGCAACTCACATCTGACAGAAGACATGGGTCCCCATACAATTCATTTTGTGTGTATCAATATTATTTCCTTTGCTGTTTGTGTTCACCCATTTTTCTCTTGTGCAGGATATTTTTCCCACTAGAGCTGGGGTAAAGATGCTCCCATCAGCCACTTGTGGACTAGGTGACTGCAGTGTGCCTGATGTGGGCCAGCAGGAGGGCTGGGGGTGTCAGGTGATGCATTTTGGAGTGACATTATCAAATCCCCTAGGATTGGGAAGAGGCAGGAAATGTGCAGTTCCTGGATAGAATAATGAATAGGGTCGGAGCTCCTGAGGTTTTGCTTCTGCCATGAGAGAGAATTATTGAGTTGGCCTGGACAATGCAGAAGAGGGGTATTCGATTGGATGGGGATGCCTAAAAGCAGTTTCCTATTAGCACTGTTCCAATTTTTGCAGGGTGTCGTTATTCTTCTGACTCCTGTTTTTGTCACATTATTGAAGCTGAATCCCACCCAGACACAGGAGGTGAGTCCGCCTGGGCTGAGAGAATAGGGTGAAGATTAGGGGCCAGGGTGAATGTGGGAGGTTTGTTCAGATCCCTGCCTTGATCCCTGAGCTCTCAATCCCTGTTCACCTCCTCTTAGAGAGGCACAGGTGACAATGGGAACTAGAGCTCCTGCAAAGGTCAGGAAGGAATGAGCAGACACTCTTCATGTCTGTCTTCTGCCTCTTCCTGAGCTGTTCATCTATTCTAGAGCATTGTCAGGCTCCATGCAGCTTGAGTTTCTAAGATGCAAACTCAGCTTAGTTGTTCTGTGTGCCCTTGTGAGAAGCAGGAAGGTGGGAAATCACATGTGGGTTTCCTCAAAGAAGAGTGAAGCCTGAATTAAATTGGCTAGATATCTGAGCAAATTTCCAGTGCCAGGCCCTAGCTCCTCTTCTCAGGAGATCCTGAAGTGTATCCCTCTTTCCTCTCTCTGTCTCTCTCCTTCCCTCTCTCTTTTTGTCTTTCTCCTTCTATTTCTCTTTCTATATCTCCATCACACACACACCATCTTATTTTCTTACCTATGATCCCAGAAGAAGAAAATTTTGAAGAACATCGAGCTTTTCTGGAGAGTTGCTGAAAAGTATACACTGGAGTCCATAGAGCCTATCAGAAAGTGGTTTGATAAACTGAAGAGGCTGGATGAGCTGTACTGATGAGAATAGCACCCCCCTATGTCAAGGGCAAGAGTGGGCTTTTTCCTGGGGCAGTCCACAGCTGTCTCCAGGGCTCCTTACACTGTCCCAATAGAATTGTCTTTGCCTGCCTGGAAGGCAGACACCAGGAGGGGCACCAGGGCTGTGACTAACAACAGGTATCTGTGTGTCCTTCTGTCCTGCAGCTATGGCCTTTCCTGCTGCATGGAACCCAGACCTTAGGAAGACAGCACAGCTGCTTGCTGGTAGTGAACTGTGAGTTTGATTGCAAGCATGCGTCACCCACTGCATTAGATTATTCAATGTTAATAAAAATGTTTATTTTCCAATCTGGAAGTTCTTGGTTCTTTTTCTTTCATATTCTCAGTTGTCATCAGAATAAATCTTCCTCCTCTTTTCAGACTCAAGTTGTGTTGGGCTTGGGAAATAGCACAAATGTTGGAGTATGTACTTTGCATGTGGGAGTCCAGGTTGGAGTCCAGGAACACAGTTTTCTAAGCACTGCCAGGCATGATCACCAAGTATTGTGTCAGGTGTAGCCCTGCATACCAGACCAAGATGGCCCAATAAAATAAAGGAATAAATGTTTCACACTGAAGTCATTATGGTCTCAGCAACCCTCTTTCTATTGACTAGGGGAGAGCTTAGTAATAAAGATAACAAAACATTTTAGCACCATTAGGTCCATTCACAAATACTGAAACCTTGTGCATTAGGTATAGGACATCACGTTCAATACTTTCTATCCTTTCCACGAGCAAGTCAGCTGATGTTCAGTAAGTCACCATGCTATTTGTCTTTGAAGAAGAATACTTAAACTCTAATCTCTGGGTAAACTTGAATTACACAACCTGGCATTGCTTGATCTCACTCCCTTATTGCCCATTTAATTGACAGAATTTTCTCCTTGATTGCCTACAGTCTACCTAATAATCAGCATCTCTCCTCCCTCCCTCCTTTTCCAATCCTGATAAACTTGTGTTGGCTCTTGTCTTTTCTGAGTGCTAATGTGTAAGGTTCTACTTAGAAGATCACTGACTCTTCGTTTCTTTTCATGACTATGTTTTCATCTAGGTTCATCTCCCTTGTGAATCTAGCTAATTGGTTTTTGTAATGTTTTCTCTCATATCTTTTTAGACATTGTTGTGGCTATTGCCTGAGATGAAACATATGTGTGGTTGTAGGCCTCACATCTGTGGCTGAGTTGCTGTCAGGGAACTCTGGTCAGAATTAGGTGCCCATATAATCTGCAGAGGTGTCACTGGTTCTTTAGCTCCAGTGGTGCTGACACAATCAGCAGCTAGTACTCAGAGGGTTTCTGGAGTGCTCATGTTTTGCAAGTCAGTGTGGCACTCCTGTACATGGTACTTGTTAACCAACCCTTTGTAGACAGTTGATTTAGAAAAATTTCCATTGAGTCACCATGAGAGAGTTGCTGATATTTGCATTTCAGTCAATGCATGTTACAACATCCATTATGCACTATTTTATCTTTGGTAACTCCCATTTAGTTCTAAACTCCATTTAGTTCTATTTTGTATATGTGGGGAATAAAAAGGTTTGGAATTTTCAAATAACAGCCAAGATGAACTATGGGAAGAAGTGCTTGATTAAAAGGAGGTCTATAAGCCCTTTTATGTGATGACCTAGAAAGCTTTTTCATATATTTTAATTTAGGTACACTGATGTTACTTAGGCAAATATATAGGTAATTCATTTGTTCATCTTTTCTTTACAAAGTTTTAATCTCTTGTTTTCTACTGAATTGCAGGAGCACCTAAGGTTTTGTGTTCTTATTGAAAATACTAACCAAGAGGTAACCCTATTTTAGTCCCTGAAATGTCTTAACTTTGTTTTGGTTATTTTACTTCATTCTTTTTAGTCTTATTTGTAGAGTTATTATTTAAAATATTTTGCCATTTCTTCAATAAGTCAAACATTATACTGATTAATTTTATGAAATTCCATGGCTATAAATATAACCAAAAGGACAAAAGATAGGAACTCAAACATAATATTCTACACAAGTTTTATTGTAGCTTCAGTCAAAATTGCAAAATAAAGTCGAAACAAGTCATATATTCAAAACTTAATAAATAAATGAGCAAAATGAGAAAATTAGCCATACTGAAATACTACACAATCACAAAATATGAGTGAAGTACTAATGAATACCACAATATGGGAAACATTACAACAAATATGCCAGGTGAGAGAAGAGAGAAACAAAGGATAACATATGGCATGAATCTATTTATTTGAAATATCTCAAACACTCTAATGCAGAGAAATAATACAGACTATAGCTGTTTGTAGGAAGGGAGGAGAGAAGGGAAAAGGTTTTCTCAGTAGGTTATGGCATTTCTTTTGGTATGATAAAATGTTTTAGTACTGGCTAGGATAGTTGTCCATTATTGTGCAAACATCACAAACAAATTCACATGAAAATAGATAATTTTGTCTTCTAAAATTTTGATCCTTAAAAGTCTCTATGGGCTCAGTGCATCTGGTAATCTTGTGCTTCCAGCATCAGTCACCTGTGGGAATGTAAAATTACAACCTACTGTCATAGTATGCTGGGCCTGAGATTTTCTTCTTCAGTACATTTTCTCTTGTGTTTATCGATTTTGGTATATATTTAATCATTTCTAATCCAGTGAGGTCCCCCTTTTTTAGAGTCATAAATTTTACTTTGTAAAGCATAATTTCAAGAATGCTTAGGGACTTTTGTTTTCTAAGAGAGTTGTAGCTTATGATCGTTTCTTTTCTGTATCAAATAAAAAATTAGTAAATGCTATCATTAAGTGACTCCATCTCTTTTAGCTCAAATCTCTGTCTTAGAATATGATTTTCCACAGTATTTGTCTCTGAAATAAAATTACTTAGTTGCCTTTTCATAATATCTTTAGTAGAATTTTTTCTTTTTTTTTTGAAATTTTTGTAGAATATTTTGTTTTATTATTTCCACACTGCTAGAACGAGGTTCTGTTTGTTAATGCTTCAATGGCCTGATTTGCCAGCTGTTTCTGAATTATTTTCCTGAGACACGTTTTAAAATAAACCAAAGATAATTGAACAGTAAGAAATGAGAAATATATTGGGGCCGGAGTGGTGGTGCAAGTGGTAAGGTGTCTGCCTTGTTGGTGCTAGCCTAGGATGGACCACAGTTTGATCCCCTGGCACCCCATATGGTTCTCGAAGCCAGGAGTGATTTCTGAGTGCATAGCCAGGAGTAACCCCTGAGCACCACAGGGTGTGACCCAAAAAAGACAAAAAAGAGAAATATGAGTTATAGACACAAATGAGCCTCATAAAATATTTACCTGTAGTGAAGGAATATTTGATGCTATGAAATACAGAGAAACCAGCTTAGTTTAATATTACATACAGATTTCAATGGCATGTCACATTTTTGCATTTATTGAAACTCCCAAGTTGAAAATATGTAGGGACCCATGCCCCTATTATTATGCCACTCTAATCTCATTTGTGTGTTTTTTTATATCTCAAATTTTCAAAAAGTTATTTTTGGGAGCATGATTATAGTCTTTTAGAATGTAGTTCTGTTTGCAACCTTACAGCTGTATATTTAGGATTACTTTCTGCAATGTTGCAGTTCTTTTTAAAAAAGACATTAGATGACAGAATGCATAGAAAATTCTGGGCTAAGTTTGATGCATATTAGCATGATTCTTGTATAAAGGAATACATTTTGCAGTGAGTGAGGGTCCCCACCTGACTGTTGCTGATCATGTTTCAATGTGAGTCCCCCCATCAATTCTGAACGATGAATAAATCAGGTGAAAGACCACTGGACTCAGACTGCCCCATCTCTAGCACCCACCATACTCCTTAATTATATATATCAAGAATCTTTAGATGGAGCCATAGTCTACATATTATATTGGTAGCACGAAAGTAATAATAGCTTCTCCAGAGAATAGGCTTAATAACATTAGTTCTATGTTTTTGGTTATATACTTTTGTTTACCCTTTGGGCTTTATTGGAGATGTAGGCATTGGACTCTCTAGCATGCAGCTACTTTGCCTTTCTATATCCATAGCACCTAACACTAATTAACCCCATTACTTTCCCACTAAGCCCAGATGAAGACTCAAAACTTTAACACATCCTCAACTGCACTGTTAACTCTGAAAGAAAACTTGCTCACCATTTATGTCTGGAAATGCAGTCTGATACTATTACCATCCTCAAGGAAAGAGGAGGGCTAAGGCAGTCGAGAACATCCAAGAATGATGGATGTTCCCAGGAGCATCTGCTAAGCCATTTCCTGTAATGACACACATTCTTCATTACCCCAGCATGATGATTTGCAAGAACATAAAATGAGCTAATTCTGGAAATTTTTCAATGCAAAATCTCAAATAATAAAATATCCAGATTTATTCCAGAGCCTCTGTAAAAAAATGACACTAAAATTTATCAGTATGCTGGATGGGGGCAAAGGGTGGATAGTGCAGATAATGTCAGCTGGTAGTATTCTTTATGTGGGGAGAAATCGCTTTGCATTTGTTATTTAATGATAAGAAGATTGATAAAGCCTCAATGAATGAATCACAGTGAAGAAATATTTATTACTTGATTCACATCTTATTTTTATAGCATTCTATTCTGAGTCAGAGTAGCTGCATTTGACCTCTGATTAGGAAAAATGTTTTCCGAAGTAAAAATACGATGCTTTAAGAGGTGAAATGAATGTGAGGGATAAGTAATGAGTCTCTAGGGATCCAATGGTTGGTGGAACGTGGCCCTGGATATAGCCCTTCCTCTAATTACTTCTATTCTAGCCTCCTTAGATTCCAACTCTGCCACCTTCACTTGGTTTCATCAGGCCTGATATGTAAGTGGGAGGGAACATTTGTGGGAAGTGCTGACAATCCTTTGAAAGGTTGGTCAGACATTAGATTTTAGTCCCATTTTTAGTCCTTTCTCATGTTCTTTCCTTGGGTCTCCTTATTTGCATTGACACATTGTTATGGAGAAGTGAATAGGTGAATTTAACCCTATGTCAGGGGTCCTCAAACTTTTAAAACAGGGGGCTAGTTTACTGTCCCTTTGACTGTTGGAGGGCAGGACTACAGTTAAAAAAAACGATGAACAAATCCCTATGCACAGTGTATATATTTTACTTTTTTTGTTTGTTTGTTTTTGGGTCACACCCGGCAGCACTCACGGGTTACTCCTGGCTCTACACTCAGAAATCGCTCCTGGCAGGCTCAGGGGACCATACAGGATGCCGGGATATGAACCACCATACTTCTTCATGCAAGGTAAATGCCCTACCTCCATGCTATTTCTCCAGCCCCAGTATATATATTACTTTTAAGGGACAAAAAGAAAGAAAAAGAGAACAAGTACAATATTTAAAATGAACATAGGGCTGGAGCAATAGCATAACGGTTTACCCAGAGTAGGGTAAGTGTTGGGTTTGCTTCCCAGTATCCCACATTGTCCCCAGAGCCTGCCAGGAGCACAGAGCCAGGAGTGACTCCTGAGCACCACCAGGTGTGGCTCCAAAACCTAAATAAATAAATACAAGGCTCTGACAGAATTGACAGGGCTGGAAGGTCCAGCTCACGACATAAAGCTCACCACAAAGAGTGGTGAATGAAGTTAGAGAAATAACTACACTGAGAACTTTCATAGCAATTTGAATGAATGAGGGAAGTAGAAAGCCTGTCTAGAGACAGGTGGGAGTGGGATGGGGAGGAGGGAGATTTGGGACTTGGTGATGGGAATGTTACACTGGTGAAGGGGGTGTTCTTTACATTACTGAAACCCAACTACAATCATATTTGTAATCAAGGTGTTTAAATTTTTTAACTAATGAGGAAAATGTTGTGGGCCAATTCTGTTGCAGACGCCAGCGCCTGAAAACAGATTCTTCGTGGAGTTCGGGAAACCTTCACGGGGAGAGAGTGGGTACATGAATGGCAAAAAGACAGAACAATATTGTAGAAATGAATGAGACCACACAGAATGCATGGGGACTTGCGTCTAAAAAGACAAAGACAAATTTATTTTTTAGCTGAGCTGCTTTTAAGGTTTGAAGTTTGGAATGCAGGGTGTACATTTCTGACATCAAAGAAAATGGAAGATGACCAGGGGAACAGGATGAAAGACCCTGGCTAAAATTTGCATATTAAAGAACCGATACTGAAGGTGAAAAAACAGTTTCTATTATGGGTTTGCTTTGTTTTGGGTAAGCAGGGGGAAACAGGTAATTTTCAGGGAAGTGGGAAGAAAGAGGAGTGTTTTAGAGTTTTGGGGAAAAACTGAAAATTACTTTGTTTTGAGTAAGCAGGGGAAAACTGAAAATTGCTTCACTCATGAGCTAAGTGTTTGGAAAAACCTGATCTTGGCGCCAAAGTAGCAAAGATCACAGGGAGCTTTTAGTGGAAGACTTTTGGCGGGATTTGTACTGTCCTTCTTTGTAAGAAAGAATTACTAAGGCCTGATTTTTAGTAATGGTTAAAAATAGAGAGAGAGATAGTTACAGCCACTTTAGAATTATGGCCAAACAATCCATGCAAAGGGTCAACTGATTTTGACTGCTCTAATCGGGCCTTTTTGGCAAATAATTCTTTTTCAGGAGTGCAGCACTTTTAATGTGTGCCCTTCCTGAGTGGGGCGCAACAGGAAAAGGTTATTTATTTATTATTATATTTTTTGGGTCACACCCCCCAGTGCTTCTGACTCTGCACTCAGAAATTGCTCCTGGCAGGCTCGAGGAACCATATGGTATGCCGGGATTCGAACCACCATCTTCCTGCATGCATGGCAAACACCCTGCTACTGTGCTATCTCTCCGGCCCCTGTAATCAAGGTGTTTAAATAAAGATTTAAAGAGAAAAAGAACCAGCAAAAAACAATGGAAAGTGTTTTTGTTTGTTTTGGGGTTTTTGGGAAACACCTGGTGGCACTTAGGGGTTACTCCTGGCTCTGTGCTCAGAAGTCACTCCTGGCAGGAGAAGAGGACCATATGGGATACTGGGACCAAATCCTGGTTCGTCCAGGGTCAGCTGGCTTCTTGCAAGGCAATGTCGTACTGCTGTGCTATTACTCTGGCCTTCGGGGGTGGTTTTGAATCACACAACATTTGGAAGTTAAAACTACCCACTGTTTTATATACATTAATTGGTAAGAAATTTAAAGTATTCCCCCAAAGGATTATAATAAATAAATAATTAAAACAATAATACTTATATGTTATTTTCAGAAGTTTGGTTGGCTTTGTGTTGATCACTATATATTTCCTTCAAGCAATGCTCAAACAACTTTAAGGGCTAATTTATTACTACTATATGAAATACGAAGCTTGCTTAAAGAAGTAGAACAAAATGCATAATAAACTCACTATCAAAAATTCCAGTAAAGATTCAAATCCTTGTCTATCTGACTTTGGAACCTATGCTATCACTACTTTGTAATGCTTCTATCTTGTTGCACTAAAGGCTGGAAGAGACATTTATAAACATGACAAAAACAACTAAGGGCAAATTCCAAAGGAAAACGAGCACATTCTTTTTTTTTTATTTAATTTTTTTTTAATTATGAGAACAATGATGCAAAGAAAGAGGACAAGGTAAAGTTACAGTGGAAGGACAATACATAACATAATTCTCAGAAGTCCCCTTGCTGATATCCCAACTTTGAAATTTCATCCAAAGAACATTAAGATTGTAACACAATATAATATTTCTTAACAGCACACAAGGCAATCTAAAGCCATAAAACTTACATAACTCCTTAAACATTACAGGCATAGCATTTTTTTTTACATTTCCATATTCATGCATATTAGCTTAAGTTAACCTCAAATCTTAACTGGGTTCTTTTTAAGGATTAGAGTCAAAGGAGCACAGTAAAAATGGTGTTTGAGTGGCAATTGTTCTTTGCGTAGGCCCACCAAAATATGAGAGACATGGAAAGAAATAACCTTGGCCTAAATACAAAAAGACCCGACCCCTGAAGTTTCCTGGCACAAGACCAACTCTAGGCTCCAGGCATGCTAGATCGTCCAATCCAAGACATTGTCTGTAGTGCCAACACACATATTTTTCACACAGTCTCTGTTGTTCGTATCAAGCTTCTGTATTAACGATCCTGGTATCTGTATATCCAACATCAATCCAAGACATTGTCTGTAGTGCCAGCACACTTATATTTTTCACACAGTCTCTGTTGTTGGTATCAAGCTTCTGTATTAAAGATCCTGGTATCTGTATATCCAACATTGAAGTCAGGATGTGGAGCGTCCTCTGGTTTCACCTCACAATCAAAGGGCAATGCAGGGAGCCCTGTCCTGTAAGCAAGTCGTTGTTGTTGTTAAGTCTTCTCAGTGTTAATGGAAGTCTCTTTTGAGCAGGACAATGTCTGAGCAGTGTAGAGTCTTCCTTGGTAGAGGATTGCTTCCAGGTGATGCTATAGACCAGCCTGGATGTTTTGTGGATGGCTTCCCTGGTTCAGGGAAATGCCCTTTCTTCTGAGGTCTGTGCCAGGTCGTTATGTCAATGTTCAGGGTGTAAGGCCACTTTGCACTATAAGATTTGTCTGTACCAATCTCTATTAGATAGGATCTTATTTATCTGTATACTATTTCCCCATTTTAATGTGCCTATGCAAAAAAGGAGCAATGCCACGTGGTGTTCTTGGCGCATATGGGGGTGATAAGAACAATTATGGTTCAATCATAAGCATTAATCTGGGGGACTCTTTCTCTAAGATTCCTTGTTAAACAGCTCAAAGAGAGAAGATGAAAAGTGGTTAGAATCGTCACTATATAAGACGACATTTAGTAAGAATTATAGCTGTCAGAGAAAAAACATAAAATATTCTAAAGAAATACGTGTCCATTTTATGTATCTTGAAACAGTTTGGGGTTGTTACACACAATACACGGCTTTGGTCTGTGATAAGGCTTGTACACTACTGATTAAAAAGAGTAATGTAGATTAGAGATGTTTGGGGGGGATAGAGAGTAAAGGAATAAAAAAGAGCTTTGTAGGGATGTGGGAAAGGGCACAATACAAAATAAAGATTCTGTATACGTAAAACGTAACATAACTGTAAGGAATACTCAATATATGAAGTACGCGCGGGGGCGCTAGCCCCCGCGCGGTTCTGTAGTTTTTGGATGCATAGGAAGGGATTTCTCCCCCACCCCCCAGGGCCCGATTAACCAGGCGTGGCCCTGAAGACCCACCAGGTTTGGGGGGATCTTGGTCCCCTGGAATAGTTCAGCCCAGGGGGCCTGTGGCTAGCTGTCCTGCCCAGAGCCCCCAACATACCAGTCAAAGACACAGAAATCCTGGCATGCGAGTGCTCTGAGAACAGCCCTGCCCCTGAAGTTTTTGGATGCATAGGAAGGGATTTCTCCCCCACCCCCAGGGCCCGATTAACCAGGCGTGGCCCTGAAGACCCACCAGGTTTGGGGGGATCTTGGTCCCCTGGACTAGTTCAGCCCAGGGGGCCTGTGGCTAGCTGTCCTGCCCAGAGCCCCCAACATACCAGTCAAAGACACAGAAATCCTGGCATGCGAGTGCTCTGAGAACAGCCCTGCCCCTGAAGTTTTTGGATGCATAGGAAGGGATTTCTCCCCCACCCCCCAGGGCCCGATTAACCAGGCGTGGCCCTGAAGACCCACCAGGTTTGGGGGGATCTTGGTCCCCTGGACTAGTTCAGCCCAGGGGGCCTGTGGCTAGCTGTCCTGCCCAGAGCCCCCAACATACCAGTCAAAGACACAGAAATCCTGGCATGCGAGTGCTCTGAGAACAGCCCTGCCCCTGAAGTTTTTGGATGCATAGGAAGGGATTTCTCCCCCACCCCCCAGGGCCCGATTAACCAGGCGTGGCCCTGAAGACCCACCAGGTTTGGGGGGATCTTGGTCCCCTGGAATAGTTCAGCCCAGGGGGCCTGTGGCTAGCTGTCCTGCCCAGAGCCCCCAACATACCAGTCAAAGACACAGAAATCCTGGCATGCGAGTGCTCTGAGAACAGCCCTGCCCCTGAAGTTTTTGGATGCATAGGAAGGGATTTCTCCCCCACCCCCAGGGCCCGATTAACCAGGCGTGGCCCTGAAGACCCACCAGGTTTGGGGGGATCTTGGTCCCCTGGACTAGTTCAGCCCAGGGGGCCTGTGGCTAGCTGTCCTGCCCAGAGCCCCCAACATACCAGTCAAAGACACAGAAATCCTGGCATGCGAGTGCTCTGAGAACAGCCCTGCCCCTGAAGTTTTTGGATGCATAGGAAGGGATTTCTCCCCCACCCCCCAGGGCCCGATTAACCAGGCGTGGCCCTGAAGACCCACCAGGTTTGGGGGGATCTTGGTCCCCTGGAATAGTTCAGCCCAGGGGGCCTGTGGCTAGCTGTCCTGCCCAGAGCCCCCAACATACCAGTCAAAGACACAGAAATCCTGGCATGCGAGTGCTCTGAGAACAGCCCTGCCCCTGAAGTTTTTGGATGCATAGGAAGGGATTTCTCCCCCACCCCCAGGGCCCGATTAACCAGGCGTGGCCCTGAAGACCCACCAGGTTTGGGGGGATCTTGGTCCCCTGGAATAGTTCAGCCCAGGGGGCCTGTGGCTAGCTGTCCTGCCCAGAGCCCCCAACATACCAGTCAAAGACACAGAAATCCTGGCATGCGAGTGCTCTGAGAACAGCCCTGCCCCTGAAGTTTTTGGATGCATAGGAAGGGATTTCTCCCCCACCCCCAGGGCCCGATTAACCAGGCGTGGCCCTGAAGACCCACCAGGTTTGGGGGGGATCTTGGTCCCCTGGACTAGTTCAGCCCAGGGGGCCTGTGGCTAGCTGTCCTGCCCAGAGCCCCCAACATACCAGTCAAAGACACAGAAATCCTGGCATGCGAGTGCTCTGAGAACAGCCCTGCCCCTGAAGTTTTTGGATGCATAGGAAGGGATTTCTCCCCCACCCCCCAGGGCCCGATTAACCAGGCGTGGCCCTGAAGACCCACCAGGTTTGGGGGGATCTTGGTCCCCTGGAATAGTTCAGCCCAGGGGGCCTGTGGCTAGCTGTCCTGCCCAGAGCCCCCAACATACCAGTCAAAGACACAGAAATCCTGGCATGCGAGTGCTCTGAGAACAGCCCTGCCCCTGAAGTTTTTGGATGCATAGGAAGGGATTTCTCCCCCACCCCCAGGGCCCGATTAACCAGGCGTGGCCCTGAAGACCCACCAGGTTTGGGGGGATCTTGGTCCCCTGGACTAGTTCAGCCCAGGGGGCCTGTGGCTAGCTGTCCTGCCCAGAGCCCCCAACATACCAGTCAAAGACACAGAAATCCTGGCATGCGAGTGCTCTGAGAACAGCCCTGCCCCTGAAGTTTTTGGATGCATAGGAAGGGATTTCTCCCCCACCCCCCAGGGCCCGATTAACCAGGCGTGGCCCTGAAGACCCACCAGGTTTGGGGGGATCTTGGTCCCCTGGAATAGTTCAGCCCAGGGGGCCTGTGGCTAGCTGTCCTGCCCAGAGCCCCCAACATACCAGTCAAAGACACAGAAATCCTGGCATGCGAGTGCTCTGAGAACAGCCCTGCCCCTGAAGTTTTTGGATGCATAGGAAGGGATTTCTCCCCCCCCCCCAGGGCCCGATTAACCCGGCGTGGCCCTGAAGACCCACCAGGTTTGGGGGGATCTTGGTCCCCTGGACTAGTTCAGCCCAGGGGGCCTGTGGCTAGCTGTCCTGCCCAGAGCCCCCAACATACCAGTCAAAGACACAGAAATCCTGGCATGCGAGTGCTCTGAGAACAGCCCTGCCCCTGAAGTTTTTGGATGCATAGGAAGGGATTTCTCCCCCACCCCCCAGGGCCCGATTAACCAGGCGTGGCCCTGAAGACCCACCAGGTTTGGGGGGATCTTGGTCCCCTGGAATAGTTCAGCCCAGGGGGCCTGTGGCTAGCTGTCCTGCCCAGAGCCCCCAACATACCAGTCAAAGACACAGAAATCCTGGCATGCGAGTGCTCTGAGAACAGCCCTGCCCCTGAAGTTTTTGGATGCATAGGAAGGGATTTCTCCCCCACCCCCAGGGCCCGATTAACCAGGCGTGGCCCTGAAGACCCACCAGGTTTGGGGGGATCTTGGTCCCCTGGACTAGTTCAGCCCAGGGGGCCTGTGGCTAGCTGTCCTGCCCAGAGCCCCCAACATACCAGTCAAAGACACAGAAATCCTGGCATGCGAGTGCTCTGAGAACAGCCCTGCCCCTGAAGTTTTTGGATGCATAGGAAGGGATTTCTCCCCCACCCCCCAGGGCCCGATTAACCAGGCGTGGCCCTGAAGACCCACCAGGTTTGGGGGGATCTTGGTCCCCTGGAATAGTTCAGCCCAGGGGGCCTGTGGCTAGCTGTCCTGCCCAGAGCCCCCAACATACCAGTCAAAGACACAGAAATCCTGGCATGCGAGTGCTCTGAGAACAGCCCTGCCCCTGAAGTTTTTGGATGCATAGGAAGGGATTTCTCCCCCACCCCCAGGGCCCGATTAACCAGGCGTGGCCCTGAAGACCCACCAGGTTTGGGGGGATCTTGGTCCCCTGGACTAGTTCAGCCCAGGGGGCCTGTGGCTAGCTGTCCTGCCCAGAGCCCCCAACATACCAGTCAAAGACACAGAAATCCTGGCATGCGAGTGCTCTGAGAACAGCCCTGCCCCTGAAGTTTTTGGATGCATAGGAAGGGATTTCTCCCCCACCCCCCAGGGCCCGATTAACCAGGCTTGGCCCTGAAGACCCACCAGGTTTGGGGGGATCTTGGTCCCCTGGAATAGTTCAGCCCAGGGGGCCTGTGGCTAGCTGTCCTGCCCAGAGCCCCCAACATACCAGTCAAAGACACAGAAATCCTGGCATGCGAGTGCTCTGAGAACAGCCCTGCCCCTGAAGTTTTTGGATGCATAGGAAGGGATTTCTCCCCCACCCCCAGGGCCCGATTAACCAGGCGTGGCCCTGAAGACCCACCAGGTTTGGGGGGATCTTGGTCCCCTGGACTAGTTCAGCCCAGGGGGCCTGTGGCTAGCTGTCCTGCCCAGAGCCCCCAACATACCAGTCAAAGACACAGAAATCCTGGCATGCGAGTGCTCTGAGAACAGCCCTGCCCCTGAAGTTTTTGGATGCATAGGAAGGGATTTCTCCCCCACCCCCCAGGGCCCGATTAACCAGGCGTGGCCCTGAAGACCCACCAGGTTTGGGGGGATCTTGGTCCCCTGGACTAGTTCAGCCCAGGGGGCCTGTGGCTAGCTGTCCTGCCCAGAGCCCCCAACATACCAGTCAAAGACACAGAAATCCTGGCATGCGAGTGCTCTGAGAACAGCCCTGCCCCTGAAGTTTTTGGATGCATAGGAAGGGATTTCTCCCCCACCCCCCAGGGCCCGATTAACCAGGCGTGGCCCTGAAGACCCACCAGGTTTGGGGGGATCTTGGTCCCCTGGAATAGTTCAGCCCAGGGGGCCTGTGGCTAGCTGTCCTGCCCAGAGCCCCCAACATACCAGTCAAAGACACAGAAATCCTGGCATGCGAGTGCTCTGAGAACAGCCCTGCCCCTGAAGTTTTTGGATGCATAGGAAGGGATTTCTCCCCCACCCCCAGGGCCCGATTAACCAGGCGTGGCCCTGAAGACCCACCAGGTTTGGGGGGATCTTGGTCCCCTGGACTAGTTCAGCCCAGGGGGCCTGTGGCTAGCTGTCCTGCCCAGAGCCCCCAACATACCAGTCAAAGACACAGAAATCCTGGCATGCGAGTGCTCTGAGAACAGCCCTGCCCCTGAAGTTTTTGGATGCATAGGAAGGGATTTCTCCCCCACCCCCCAGGGCCCGATTAACCAGGCGTGGCCCTGAAGACCCACCAGGTTTGGGGGGATCTTGGTCCCCTGGACTAGTTCAGCCCAGGGGGCCTGTGGCTAGCTGTCCTGCCCAGAGCCCCCAACATACCAGTCAAAGACACAGAAATCCTGGCATGCGAGTGCTCTGAGAACAGCCCTGCCCCTGAAGTTTTTGGATGCATAGGAAGGGATTTCTCCCCCACCCCCCAGGGCCCGATTAACCAGGCGTGGCCCTGAAGACCCACCAGGTTTGGGGGGATCTTGGTCCCCTGGAATAGTTCAGCCCAGGGGGCCTGTGGCTAGCTGTCCTGCCCAGAGCCCCCAACATACCAGTCAAAGACACAGAAATCCTGGCATGCGAGTGCTCTGAGAACAGCCCTGCCCCTGAAGTTTTTGGATGCATAGGAAGGGATTTCTCCCCCACCCCCAGGGCCCGATTAACCAGGCGTGGCCCTGAAGACCCACCAGGTTTGGGGGGATCTTGGTCCCCTGGACTAGTTCAGCCCAGGGGGCCTGTGGCTAGCTGTCCTGCCCAGAGCCCCCAACATACCAGTCAAAGACACAGAAATCCTGGCATGCGAGTGCTCTGAGAACAGCCCTGCCCCTGAAGTTTTTGGATGCATAGGAAGGGATTTCTCCCCCACCCCCCAGGGCCCGATTAACCAGGCGTGGCCCTGAAGACCCACCAGGTTTGGGGGGATCTTGGTCCCCTGGAATAGTTCAGCCCAGGGGGCCTGTGGCTAGCTGTCCTGCCCAGAGCCCCCAACATACCAGTCAAAGACACAGAAATCCTGGCATGCGAGTGCTCTGAGAACAGCCCTGCCCCTGAAGTTTTTGGATGCATAGGAAGGGATTTCTCCCCCACCCCCCAGGGCCCGATTAACCAGGCGTGGCCCTGAAGACCCACCAGGTTTGGGGGGATCTTGGTCCCCTGGAATAGTTCAGCCCAGGGGGCCTGTGGCTAGCTGTCCTGCCCAGAGCCCCCAACATACCAGTCAAAGACACAGAAATCCTGGCATGCGAGTGCTCTGAGAACAGCCCTGCCCCTGAAGTTTTTGGATGCATAGGAAGGGATTTCTCCCCCACCCCCAGGGCCCGATTAACCAGGCGTGGCCCTGAAGACCCACCAGGTTTGGGGGGATCTTGGTCCCCTGGACTAGTTCAGCCCAGGGGGCCTGTGGCTAGCTGTCCTGCCCAGAGCCCCCAACATACCAGTCAAAGACACAGAAATCCTGGCATGCGAGTGCTCTGAGAACAGCCCTGCCCCTGAAGTTTTTGGATGCATAGGAAGGGATTTCTCCCCCACCCCCCAGGGCCCGATTAACCAGGCGTGGCCCTGAAGACCCACCAGGTTTGGGGGGATCTTGGTCCCCTGGAATAGTTCAGCCCAGGGGGCCTGTGGCTAGCTGTCCTGCCCAGAGCCCCCAACATACCAGTCAAAGACACAGAAATCCTGGCATGCGAGTGCTCTGAGAACAGCCCTGCCCCTGAAGTTTTTGGATGCATAGGAAGGGATTTCTCCCCCACCCCCAGGGCCCGATTAACCAGGCGTGGCCCTGAAGACCCACCAGGTTTGGGGGGATCTTGGTCCCCTGGACTAGTTCAGCCCAGGGGGCCTGTGGCTAGCTGTCCTGCCCAGAGCCCCCAACATACCAGTCAAAGACACAGAAATCCTGGCATGCGAGTGCTCTGAGAACAGCCCTGCCCCTGAAGTTTTTGGATGCATAGGAAGGGATTTCTCCCCCACCCCCCAGGGCCCGATTAACCAGGCGTGGCCCTGAAGACCCACCAGGTTTGGGGGGATCTTGGTCCCCTGGAATAGTTCAGCCCAGGGGGCCTGTGGCTAGCTGTCCTGCCCAGAGCCCCCAACATACCAGTCAAAGACACAGAAATCCTGGCATGCGAGTGCTCTGAGAACAGCCCTGCCCCTGAAGTTTTTGGATGCATAGGAAGGGATTTCTCCCCCACCCCCAGGGCCCGATTAACCAGGCGTGGCCCTGAAGACCCACCAGGTTTGGGGGGATCTTGGTCCCCTGGACTAGTTCAGCCCAGGGGGCCTGTGGCTAGCTGTCCTGCCCAGAGCCCCCAACATACCAGTCAAAGACACAGAAATCCTGGCATGCGAGTGCTCTGAGAACAGCCCTGCCCCTGAAGTTTTTGGATGCATAGGAAGGGATTTCTCCCCCACCCCCCAGGGCCCGATTAACCAGGCGTGGCCCTGAAGACCCACCAGGTTTGGGGGGATCTTGGTCCCCTGGAATAGTTCAGCCCAGGGGGCCTGTGGCTAGCTGTCCTGCCCAGAGCCCCCAACATACCAGTCAAAGACACAGAAATCCTGGCATGCGAGTGCTCTGAGAACAGCCCTGCCCCTGAAGTTTTTGGATGCATAGGAAGGGATTTCTCCCCCACCCCCAGGGCCCGATTAACCAGGCGTGGCCCTGAAGACCCACCAGGTTTGGGGGGATCTTGGTCCCCTGGACTAGTTCAGCCCAGGGGGCCTGTGGCTAGCTGTCCTGCCCAGAGCCCCCAACATACCAGTCAAAGACACAGAAATCCTGGCATGCGAGTGCTCTGAGAACAGCCCTGCCCCTGAAGTTTTTGGATGCATAGGAAGGGATTTCTCCCCCACCCCCCAGGGCCCGATTAACCAGGCGTGGCCCTGAAGACCCACCAGGTTTGGGGGGATCTTGGTCCCCTGGAATAGTTCAGCCCAGGGGGCCTGTGGCTAGCTGTCCTGCCCAGAGCCCCCAACATACCAGTCAAAGACACAGAAATCCTGGCATGCGAGTGCTCTGAGAACAGCCCTGCCCCTGAAGTTTTTGGATGCATAGGAAGGGATTTCTCCCCCACCCCCAGGGCCCGATTAACCAGGCGTGGCCCTGAAGACCCACCAGGTTTGGGGGGATCTTGGTCCCCTGGACTAGTTCAGCCCAGGGGGCCTGTGGCTAGCTGTCCTGCCCAGAGCCCCCAACATACCAGTCAAAGACACAGAAATCCTGGCATGCGAGTGCTCTGAGAACAGCCCTGCCCCTGAAGTTTTTGGATGCATAGGAAGGGATTTCTCCCCCACCCCCCAGGGCCCGATTAACCAGGCGTGGCCCTGAAGACCCACCAGGTTTGGGGGGATCTTGGTCCCCTGGAATAGTTCAGCCCAGGGGGCCTGTGGCTAGCTGACCTGCCCAGAGCCCCCAACATACCAGTCAAAGACACAGAAATCCTGGCATGCGAGTGCTCTGAGAACAGCCCTGCCCCTGAAGTTTTTGGATGCATAGGAAGGGATTTCTCCCCCACCCCCAGGGCCCGATTAACCAGGCGTGGCCCTGAAGACCCACCAGGTTTGGGGGGATCTTGGTCCCCTGGACTAGTTCAGCCCAGGGGGCCTGTGGCTAGCTGTCCTGCCCAGAGCCCCCAACATACCAGTCAAAGACACAGAAATCCTGGCATGCGAGTGCTCTGAGAACAGCCCTGCCCCTGAAGTTTTTGGATGCATAGGAAGGGATTTCTCCCCCACCCCCCAGGGCCCGATTAACCAGGCGTGGCCCTGAAGACCCACCAGGTTTGGGGGGATCTTGGTCCCCTGGACTAGTTCAGCCCAGGGGGCCTGTGGCTAGCTGTCCTGCCCAGAGCCCCCAACATACCAGTCAAAGACACAGAAATCCTGGCATGCGAGTGCTCTGAGAACAGCCCTGCCCCTGAAGTTTTTGGATGCATAGGAAGGGATTTCTCCCCCACCCCCCAGGGCCCGATTAACCAGGCGTGGCCCTGAAGACCCACCAGGTTTGGGGGGATCTTGGTCCCCTGGACTAGTTCAGCCCAGGGGGCCTGTGGCTAGCTGTCCTGCCCAGAGCCCCCAACATACCAGTCAAAGACACAGAAATCCTGGCATGCGAGTGCTCTGAGAACAGCCCTGCCCCTGAAGTTTTTGGATGCATAGGAAGGGATTTCTCCCCCACCCCCCAGGGCCCGATTAACCAGGCGTGGCCCTGAAGACCCACCAGGTTTGGGGGGATCTTGGTCCCCTGGACTAGTTCAGCCCAGGGGGCCTGTGGCTAGCTGTCCTGCCCAGAGCCCCCAACATACCAGTCAAAGACACAGAAATCCTGGCATGCGAGTGCTCTGAGAACAGCCCTGCCCCTGAAGTTTTTGGATGCATAGGAAGGGATTTCTCCCCCACCCCCCAGGGCCCGATTAACCAGGCGTGGCCCTGAAGACCCACCAGGTTTGGGGGGATCTTGGTCCCCTGGACTAGTTCAGCCCAGGGGGCCTGTGGCTAGCTGTCCTGCCCAGAGCCCCCAACATACCAGTCAAAGACACAGAAATCCTGGCATGCGAGTGCTCTGAGAACAGCCCTGCCCCTGAAGTTTTTGGATGCATAGGA
Organism: Suncus etruscus; assembly: GCF_024139225.1. Lineage (NCBI taxonomy): Eukaryota > Metazoa > Chordata > Mammalia > Eulipotyphla > Soricidae > Suncus > Suncus etruscus. Next base: position 55,213,410 of record NC_064864.1, on the reverse strand, counting down.
AGGGATTTCTCCCCCACCCCCAGGGCCCGATTAACCAGGCGTGGCCCTGAAGACCCACCAGGTTTGGGGGGATCTTGGTCCCCTGGACTAGTTCAGCCCAGGGGGCCTGTGGCTAGCTGTCCTGCCCAGAGCCCCCAACATACCAGTCAAAGACACAGAAATCCTGGCATGCGAGTGCTCTGAGAACAGCCCTGCCCCTGAAGTTTTTGGATGCATAGGAAGGGATTTCTCCCCCACCCCCCAGGGCCCGATTAACCAGGCGTGGCCCTGAAGACCCACCAGGTTTGGGGGGATCTTGGTCCCCTGGACTAGTTCAGCCCAGGGGGCCTGTGGCTAGCTGTCCTGCCCAGAGCCCCCAACATACCAGTCAAAGACACAGAAATCCTGGCATGCGAGTGCTCTGAGAACAGCCCTGCCCCTGAAGTTTTTGGATGCATAGGAAGGGATTTCTCCCCCACCCCCCAGGGCCCGATTAACCAGGCGTGGCCCTGAAGACCCACCAGGTTTGGGGGGATCTTGGTCCCCTGGACTAGTTCAGCCCAGGGGGCCTGTGGCTAGCTGTCCTGCCCAGAGCCCCCAACATACCAGTCAAAGACACAGAAATCCTGGCATGCGAGTGCTCTGAGAACAGCCCTGCCCCTGAAGTTTTTGGATGCATAGGAAGGGATTTCTCCCCCACCCCCCAGGGCCCGATTAACCAGGCGTGGCCCTGAAGACCCACCAGGTTTGGGGGGATCTTGGTCCCCTGGACTAGTTCAGCCCAGGGGGCCTGTGGCTAGCTGTCCTGCCCAGAGCCCCCAACATACCAGTCAAAGACACAGAAATCCTGGCATGCGAGTGCTCTGAGAACAGCCCTGCCCCTGAAGTTTTTGGATGCATAGGAAGGGATTTCTCCCCCACCCCCCAGGGCCCGATTAACCAGGCGTGGCCCTGAAGACCCACCAGGTTTGGGGGGATCTTGGTCCCCTGGACTAGTTCAGCCCAGGGGGCCTGTGGCTAGCTGTCCTGCCCAGAGCCCCCAACATACCAGTCAAAGACACAGAAATCCTGGCATGCGAGTGCTCTGAGAACAGCCCTGCCCCTGAAGTTTTTGGATGCATAGGAAGGGATTTCTCCCCCACCCCCCAGGGCCCGATTAACCAGGCGTGGCCCTGAAGACCCACCAGGTTTGGGGGGATCTTGGTCCCCTGGACTAGTTCAGCCCAGGGGGCCTGTGGCTAGCTGTCCTGCCCAGAGCCCCCAACATACCAGTCAAAGACACAGAAATCCTGGCATGCGAGTGCTCTGAGAACAGCCCTGCCCCTGAAGTTTTTGGATGCATAGGAAGGGATTTCTCCCCCACCCCCCAGGGCCCGATTAACCAGGCGTGGCCCTGAAGACCCACCAGGTTTGGGGGGATCTTGGTCCCCTGGACTAGTTCAGCCCAGGGGGCCTGTGGCTAGCTGTCCTGCCCAGAGCCCCCAACATACCAGTCAAAGACACAGAAATCCTGGCATGCGAGTGCTCTGAGAACAGCCCTGCCCCTGAAGTTTTTGGATGCATAGGAAGGGATTTCTCCCCCACCCCCCAGGGCCCGATTAACCAGGCGTGGCCCTGAAGACCCACCAGGTTTGGGGGGATCTTGGTCCCCTGGACTAGTTCAGCCCAGGGGGCCTGTGGCTAGCTGTCCTGCCCAGAGCCCCCAACATACCAGTCAAAGACACAGAAATCCTGGCATGCGAGTGCTCTGAGAACAGCCCTGCCCCTGAAGTTTTTGGATGCATAGGAAGGGATTTCTCCCCCACCCCCCAGGGCCCGATTAACCAGGCGTGGCCCTGAAGACCCACCAGGTTTGGGGGGATCTTGGTCCCCTGGACTAGTTCAGCCCAGGGGGCCTGTGGCTAGCTGTCCTGCCCAGAGCCCCCAACATACCAGTCAAAGACACAGAAATCCTGGCATGCGAGTGCTCTGAGAACAGCCCTGCCCCTGAAGTTTTTGGATGCATAGGAAGGGATTTCTCCCCCACCCCCCAGGGCCCGATTAACCAGGCGTGGCCCTGAAGACCCACCAGGTTTGGGGGGATCTTGGTCCCCTGGACTAGTTCAGCCCAGGGGGCCTGTGGCTAGCTGTCCTGCCCAGAGCCCCCAACATACCAGTCAAAGACACAGAAATCCTGGCATGCGAGTGCTCTGAGAACAGCCCTGCCCCTGAAGTTTTTGGATGCATAGGAAGGGATTTCTCCCCCACCCCCCAGGGCCCGATTAACCAGGCGTGGCCCTGAAGACCCACCAGGTTTGGGGGGATCTTGGTCCCCTGGACTAGTTCAGCCCAGGGGGCCTGTGGCTAGCTGTCCTGCCCAGAGCCCCCAACATACCAGTCAAAGACACAGAAATCCTGGCATGCGAGTGCTCTGAGAACAGCCCTGCCCCTGAAGTTTTTGGATGCATAGGAAGGGATTTCTCCCCCACCCCCCAGGGCCCGATTAACCAGGCGTGGCCCTGAAGACCCACCAGGTTTGGGGGGATCTTGGTCCCCTGGACTAGTTCAGCCCAGGGGGCCTGTGGCTAGCTGTCCTGCCCAGAGCCCCCAACATACCAGTCAAAGACACAGAAATCCTGGCATGCGAGTGCTCTGAGAACAGCCCTGCCCCTGAAGTTTTTGGATGCATAGGAAGGGATTTCTCCCCCACCCCCCAGGGCCCGATTAACCAGGCGTGGCCCTGAAGACCCACCAGGTTTGGGGGGATCTTGGTCCCCTGGACTAGTTCAGCCCAGGGGGCCTGTGGCTAGCTGTCCTGCCCAGAGCCCCCAACATACCAGTCAAAGACACAGAAATCCTGGCATGCGAGTGCTCTGAGAACAGCCCTGCCCCTGAAGTTTTTGGATGCATAGGAAGGGATTTCTCCCCCACCCCCCAGGGCCCGATTAACCAGGCGTGGCCCTGAAGACCCACCAGGTTTGGGGGGATCTTGGTCCCCTGGACTAGTTCAGCCCAGGGGGCCTGTGGCTAGCTGTCCTGCCCAGAGCCCCCAACATACCAGTCAAAGACACAGAAATCCTGGCATGCGAGTGCTCTGAGAACAGCCCTGCCCCTGAAGTTTTTGGATGCATAGGAAGGGATTTCTCCCCCACCCCCCAGGGCCCGATTAACCAGGCGTGGCCCTGAAGACCCACCAGGTTTGGGGGGATCTTGGTCCCCTGGACTAGTTCAGCCCAGGGGGCCTGTGGCTAGCTGTCCTGCCCAGAGCCCCCAACATACCAGTCAAAGACACAGAAATCCTGGCATGCGAGTGCTCTGAGAACAGCCCTGCCCCTGAAGTTTTTGGATGCATAGGAAGGGATTTCTCCCCCACCCCCCAGGGCCCGATTAACCAGGCGTGGCCCTGAAGACCCACCAGGTTTGGGGGGATCTTGGTCCCCTGGACTAGTTCAGCCCAGGGGGCCTGTGGCTAGCTGTCCTGCCCAGAGCCCCCAACATACCAGTCAAAGACACAGAAATCCTGGCATGCGAGTGCTCTGAGAACAGCCCTGCCCCTGAAGTTTTTGGATGCATAGGAAGGGATTTCTCCCCCACCCCCCAGGGCCCGATTAACCAGGCGTGGCCCTGAAGACCCACCAGGTTTGGGGGGATCTTGGTCCCCTGGACTAGTTCAGCCCAGGGGGCCTGTGGCTAGCTGTCCTGCCCAGAGCCCCCAACATACCAGTCAAAGACACAGAAATCCTGGCATGCGAGTGCTCTGAGAACAGCCCTGCCCCTGAAGTTTTTGGATGCATAGGAAGGGATTTCTCCCCCACCCCCCAGGGCCCGATTAACCAGGCGTGGCCCTGAAGACCCACCAGGTTTGGGGGGATCTTGGTCCCCTGGACTAGTTCAGCCCAGGGGGCCTGTGGCTAGCTGTCCTGCCCAGAGCCCCCAACATACCAGTCAAAGACACAGAAATCCTGGCATGCGAGTGCTCTGAGAACAGCCCTGCCCCTGAAGTTTTTGGATGCATAGGAAGGGATTTCTCCCCCACCCCCCAGGGCCCGATTAACCAGGCGTGGCCCTGAAGACCCACCAGGTTTGGGGGGATCTTGGTCCCCTGGACTAGTTCAGCCCAGGGGGCCTGTGGCTAGCTGTCCTGCCCAGAGCCCCCAACATACCAGTCAAAGACACAGAAATCCTGGCATGCGAGTGCTCTGAGAACAGCCCTGCCCCTGAAGTTTTTGGATGCATAGGAAGGGATTTCTCCCCCACCCCCCAGGGCCCGATTAACCAGGCGTGGCCCTGAAGACCCACCAGGTTTGGGGGGATCTTGGTCCCCTGGACTAGTTCAGCCCAGGGGGCCTGTGGCTAGCTGTCCTGCCCAGAGCCCCCAACATACCAGTCAAAGACACAGAAATCCTGGCATGCGAGTGCTCTGAGAACAGCCCTGCCCCTGAAGTTTTTGGATGCATAGGAAGGGATTTCTCCCCCACCCCCCAGGGCCCGATTAACCAGGCGTGGCCCTGAAGACCCACCAGGTTTGGGGGGATCTTGGTCCCCTGGACTAGTTCAGCCCAGGGGGCCTGTGGCTAGCTGTCCTGCCCAGAGCCCCCAACATACCAGTCAAAGACACAGAAATCCTGGCATGCGAGTGCTCTGAGAACAGCCCTGCCCCTGAAGTTTTTGGATGCATAGGAAGGGATTTCTCCCCCACCCCCCAGGGCCCGATTAACCAGGCGTGGCCCTGAAGACCCACCAGGTTTGGGGGGATCTTGGTCCCCTGGACTAGTTCAGCCCAGGGGGCCTGTGGCTAGCTGTCCTGCCCAGAGCCCCCAACATACCAGTCAAAGACACAGAAATCCTGGCATGCGAGTGCTCTGAGAACAGCCCTGCCCCTGAAGTTTTTGGATGCATAGGAAGGGATTTCTCCCCCACCCCCCAGGGCCCGATTAACCAGGCGTGGCCCTGAAGACCCACCAGGTTTGGGGGGATCTTGGTCCCCTGGACTAGTTCAGCCCAGGGGGCCTGTGGCTAGCTGTCCTGCCCAGAGCCCCCAACATACCAGTCAAAGACACAGAAATCCTGGCATGCGAGTGCTCTGAGAACAGCCCTGCCCCTGAAGTTTTTGGATGCATAGGAAGGGATTTCTCCCCCACCCCCAGGGCCCGATTAACCAGGCGTGGCCCTGAAGACCCACCAGGTTTGGGGGGATCTTGGTCCCCTGGACTAGTTCAGCCCAGGGGGCCTGTGGCTAGCTGTCCTGCCCAGAGCCCCCAACATACCAGTCAAAGACACAGAAATCCTGGCATGCGAGTGCTCTGAGAACAGCCCTGCCCCTGAAGTTTTTGGATGCATAGGAAGGGATTTCTCCCCCACCCCCCAGGGCCCGATTAACCAGGCGTGGCCCTGAAGACCCACCAGGTTTGGGGGGATCTTGGTCCCCTGGACTAGTTCAGCCCAGGGGGCCTGTGGCTAGCTGTCCTGCCCAGAGCCCCCAACATACCAGTCAAAGACACAGAAATCCTGGCATGCGAGTGCTCTGAGAACAGCCCTGCCCCTGAAGTTTTTGGATGCATAGGAAGGGATTTCTCCCCCACCCCCCAGGGCCCGATTAACCAGGCGTGGCCCTGAAGACCCACCAGGTTTGGGGGGATCTTGGTCCCCTGGACTAGTTCAGCCCAGGGGGCCTGTGGCTAGCTGTCCTGCCCAGAGCCCCCAACATACCAGTCAAAGACACAGAAATCCTGGCATGCGAGTGCTCTGAGAACAGCCCTGCCCCTGAAGTTTTTGGATGCATAGGAAGGGATTTCTCCCCCACCCCCCAGGGCCCGATTAACCAGGCGTGGCCCTGAAGACCCACCAGGTTTGGGGGGATCTTGGTCCCCTGGACTAGTTCAGCCCAGGGGGCCTGTGGCTAGCTGTCCTGCCCAGAGCCCCCAACATACCAGTCAAAGACACAGAAATCCTGGCATGCGAGTGCTCTGAGAACAGCCCTGCCCCTGAAGTTTTTGGATGCATAGGAAGGGATTTCTCCCCCACCCCCCAGGGCCCGATTAACCAGGCGTGGCCCTGAAGACCCACCAGGTTTGGGGGGATCTTGGTCCCCTGGACTAGTTCAGCCCAGGGGGCCTGTGGCTAGCTGTCCTGCCCAGAGCCCCCAACATACCAGTCAAAGACACAGAAATCCTGGCATGCGAGTGCTCTGAGAACAGCCCTGCCCCTGAAGTTTTTGGATGCATAGGAAGGGATTTCTCCCCCACCCCCCAGGGCCCGATTAACCAGGCGTGGCCCTGAAGACCCACCAGGTTTGGGGGGATCTTGGTCCCCTGGACTAGTTCAGCCCAGGGGGCCTGTGGCTAGCTGTCCTGCCCAGAGCCCCCAACATACCAGTCAAAGACACAGAAATCCTGGCATGCGAGTGCTCTGAGAACAGCCCTGCCCCTGAAGTTTTTGGATGCATAGGAAGGGATTTCTCCCCCACCCCCCAGGGCCCGATTAACCAGGCGTGGCCCTGAAGACCCACCAGGTTTGGGGGGATCTTGGTCCCCTGGACTAGTTCAGCCCAGGGGGCCTGTGGCTAGCTGTCCTGCCCAGAGCCCCCAACATACCAGTCAAAGACACAGAAATCCTGGCATGCGAGTGCTCTGAGAACAGCCCTGCCCCTGAAGTTTTTGGATGCATAGGAAGGGATTTCTCCCCCACCCCCCAGGGCCCGATTAACCAGGCGTGGCCCTGAAGACCCACCAGGTTTGGGGGGATCTTGGTCCCCTGGACTAGTTCAGCCCAGGGGGCCTGTGGCTAGCTGTCCTGCCCAGAGCCCCCAACATACCAGTCAAAGACACAGAAATCCTGGCATGCGAGTGCTCTGAGAACAGCCCTGCCCCTGAAGTTTTTGGATGCATAGGAAGGGATTTCTCCCCCACCCCCCAGGGCCCGATTAACCAGGCGTGGCCCTGAAGACCCACCAGGTTTGGGGGGATCTTGGTCCCCTGGACTAGTTCAGCCCAGGGGGCCTGTGGCTAGCTGTCCTGCCCAGAGCCCCCAACATACCAGTCAAAGACACAGAAATCCTGGCATGCGAGTGCTCTGAGAACAGCCCTGCCCCTGAAGTTTTTGGATGCATAGGAAGGGATTTCTCCCCCACCCCCCAGGGCCCGATTAACCAGGCGTGGCCCTGAAGACCCACCAGGTTTGGGGGGATCTTGGTCCCCTGGACTAGTTCAGCCCAGGGGGCCTGTGGCTAGCTGTCCTGCCCAGAGCCCCCAACATACCAGTCAAAGACACAGAAATCCTGGCATGCGAGTGCTCTGAGAACAGCCCTGCCCCTGAAGTTTTTGGATGCATAGGAAGGGATTTCTCCCCCACCCCCCAGGGCCCGATTAACCAGGCGTGGCCCTGAAGACCCACCAGGTTTGGGGGGATCTTGGTCCCCTGGACTAGTTCAGCCCAGGGGGCCTGTGGCTAGCTGTCCTGCCCAGAGCCCCCAACATACCAGTCAAAGACACAGAAATCCTGGCATGCGAGTGCTCTGAGAACAGCCCTGCCCCTGAAGTTTTTGGATGCATAGGAAGGGATTTCTCCCCCACCCCCCAGGGCCCGATTAACCAGGCGTGGCCCTGAAGACCCACCAGGTTTGGGGGGATCTTGGTCCCCTGGACTAGTTCAGCCCAGGGGGCCTGTGGCTAGCTGTCCTGCCCAGAGCCCCCAACATACCAGTCAAAGACACAGAAATCCTGGCATGCGAGTGCTCTGAGAACAGCCCTGCCCCTGAAGTTTTTGGATGCATAGGAAGGGATTTCTCCCCCACCCCCCAGGGCCCGATTAACCAGGCGTGGCCCTGAAGACCCACCAGGTTTGGGGGGATCTTGGTCCCCTGGACTAGTTCAGCCCAGGGGGCCTGTGGCTAGCTGTCCTGCCCAGAGCCCCCAACATACCAGTCAAAGACACAGAAATCCTGGCATGCGAGTGCTCTGAGAACAGCCCTGCCCCTGAAGTTTTTGGATGCATAGGAAGGGATTTCTCCCCCACCCCCCAGGGCCCGATTAACCAGGCGTGGCCCTGAAGACCCACCAGGTTTGGGGGGATCTTGGTCCCCTGGACTAGTTCAGCCCAGGGGGCCTGTGGCTAGCTGTCCTGCCCAGAGCCCCCAACATACCAGTCAAAGACACAGAAATCCTGGCATGCGAGTGCTCTGAGAACAGCCCTGCCCCTGAAGTTTTTGGATGCATAGGAAGGGATTTCTCCCCCACCCCCCAGGGCCCGATTAACCAGGCGTGGCCCTGAAGACCCACCAGGTTTGGGGGGATCTTGGTCCCCTGGACTAGTTCAGCCCAGGGGGCCTGTGGCTAGCTGTCCTGCCCAGAGCCCCCAACATACCAGTCAAAGACACAGAAATCCTGGCATGCGAGTGCTCTGAGAACAGCCCTGCCCCTGAAGTTTTTGGATGCATAGGAAGGGATTTCTCCCCCACCCCCCAGGGCCCGATTAACCAGGCGTGGCCCTGAAGACCCACCAGGTTTGGGGGGATCTTGGTCCCCTGGACTAGTTCAGCCCAGGGGGCCTGTGGCTAGCTGTCCTGCCCAGAGCCCCCAACATACCAGTCAAAGACACAGAAATCCTGGCATGCGAGTGCTCTGAGAACAGCCCTGCCCCTGAAGTTTTTGGATGCATAGGAAGGGATTTCTCCCCCACCCCCCAGGGCCCGATTAACCAGGCGTGGCCCTGAAGACCCACCAGGTTTGGGGGGATCTTGGTCCCCTGGACTAGTTCAGCCCAGGGGGCCTGTGGCTAGCTGTCCTGCCCAGAGCCCCCAACATACCAGTCAAAGACACAGAAATCCTGGCATGCGAGTGCTCTGAGAACAGCCCTGCCCCTGAAGTTTTTGGATGCATAGGAAGGGATTTCTCCCCCACCCCCCAGGGCCCGATTAACCAGGCGTGGCCCTGAAGACCCACCAGGTTTGGGGGGATCTTGGTCCCCTGGACTAGTTCAGCCCAGGGGGCCTGTGGCTAGCTGTCCTGCCCAGAGCCCCCAACATACCAGTCAAAGACACAGAAATCCTGGCATGCGAGTGCTCTGAGAACAGCCCTGCCCCTGAAGTTTTTGGATGCATAGGAAGGGATTTCTCCCCCACCCCCCAGGGCCCGATTAACCAGGCGTGGCCCTGAAGACCCACCAGGTTTGGGGGGATCTTGGTCCCCTGGACTAGTTCAGCCCAGGGGGCCTGTGGCTAGCTGTCCTGCCCAGAGCCCCCAACATACCAGTCAAAGACACAGAAATCCTGGCATGCGAGTGCTCTGAGAACAGCCCTGCCCCTGAAGTTTTTGGATGCATAGGAAGGGATTTCTCCCCCACCCCCCAGGGCCCGATTAACCAGGCGTGGCCCTGAAGACCCACCAGGTTTGGGGGGATCTTGGTCCCCTGGACTAGTTCAGCCCAGGGGGCCTGTGGCTAGCTGTCCTGCCCAGAGCCCCCAACATACCAGTCAAAGACACAGAAATCCTGGCATGCGAGTCGGAAAACGAGCACATTCTATTGGGTTTGAGTCCCTTCTTTTTCATGTTTGTAAACACAGTGTTTAAGTTAAGATATTTTAATTTAAAAAAAAACCTAACAGTAATTGAATATCTTTTGGGGGGAAAATGAAAAGTGAATTTTAGACACTGTCAAGTTGTACTTTATTGTCATGGTAACAGTAGAGTTTGAGGATTAGGTCAGGTGCCTAAAGCAATAAAAATAAAACCAGAATAAATATAGCAAACTAAAAACTGTCAATTTTTAGCTGTGATAGTATCTTTATGAAAAAAATAAATGCACTTTTAGTTGCACTATATAGAACTGATTCAGTAATACATTTGTCTCTATAGATAGAGGAAAAACCACCCATTCCTTAGAGCCTTAAGCATCATGTTAATCTCTGCATTTTCCTATGAAGAGATCTAATTTCTACTTGTTCTCCTCACTCTCTGGAGCTCTGATGCTCTTGCAATTAATTCCTGTCACTGATCTTTTTCTTTCTGCCTTCTGGTTATGAGTTTCTTTTCATGCTGCCAATCAAGAAAGCTCTCTGGCTCTCATACTTTTCATTGCTGTCTTCCACTGTTTATTTCTTTTATACACTGTGGTCTTCTTTGTTAGCTCTCCAAATCCAAAATCCTCATAATTACTATTCCTTCATAATCACTGCTGACATTTTCAAAATATGAGAGACAATGTGCCCACCAGTGCATTGCTTTCAAGATTGTCCTAAAACAAACCCAACAATTCCTGTAGCTATGTGAATGTCAAGAGCTGTCACTGCTTCACATTTCACAAGTGAGGATTTCTTCCAGGGTACTGGGCTGTTGATAATCTATGATCAAGTTTTCTTTTAGTGTCCACTTGAATCTGGTTTCAGTTGCTGTCAGGTTTTTTTTTTAAATCCAGGCTATAGGCCTTAACATATCCTGATTTACATGTAATAACATGATTGAAAAACACCCTCAAGATATGACACTGAGGAAAGAAGAAGGCAGCAAGATTGGTCAGAAGGGGGCTGGAGAGATAGCACAGCAGTAAGGCATTTGCATTGCATGCAGAAGGATGGTGGTTTGAATCCTGGAATCCCATAGGGTCCCCCTGAGCGCTGCCAGGTGTGACCCAAAAAACAAAACAACAACAAAAAACGATTGGTCAGAGGAAGAAGTTGAACTGTACAAGAAATATTAGACTAGAATTTTTGGCTTATCCTATACCTATACAGATCACCAAAATTGGTTGTCATTTCAGTGGATTGGATTTTTGTATCTCTTTACAGATGTCATTAAATGAAGGTTCCTCTACCTTCTGCCAAGAGTGGGTACATGATCCTGTTGAGGCAACTCATTTGACCAAGCTCAAATAGTAGGCATCTGTCATTCATCAGTACTAGACAAATAATTATGATGATCATCTTTTTTCCCCCTTGATAATTTGCTCAATGAAGACACGTGAAATTTTCTAGATAATTAGATGAGTTTGACCTTGGCAGCAAGGGATTCTGGGAAAGGTTAAAGGTCAGAGACGCTGAGTTCTGCAATAACTGGACTGAAATAATTGCAAAGACGTCTAAATTGTGTTCTTTGCTCTTGAAATTTCAGGTGAGCACTTGGCGGCAGTGAAGGATTTCTGATCTTTCCTCTGTGGGACAGCCTATATACTTCCCTCTAAGAGTTTCTACTTTTCTAGGGCTTGAAATGGCTTCTAAAAATTACAGAGAAATCTGTATCCTTTCAGTAGAAACTTCAGTGAAGTATCAGGAGTGAATTATTAGGTGCATCATTACTATGTTTGGAACTAAATAAACAATCCTCCTTCCCTGTTTTTAAACTTGCAAACAAATTGCTAATACAGCATCTGAGTAAACTATTTCACCGCAGTTAATGATGGCAAATTATAGTTCTCATTTGTTATTATTAATGTCTGAGATCAGAAAGAAAATATGTACTGACAATTTGCATCTTTGTCTTTCCCCTCTGTCAAAAAAGAAATTCCCACTGCAATGCAGATGAATTATACTAAAAATGATTTAAAAATTATATTAATAGACTGTTCATTTCCAGATAGACTAGGAAAAATTTAGATACTTTAGTGGTTTATAAATATGAATTTCTTGCAAAGAACTCTTGGAGCAAAATTCTTAAGATTTGGATACTAGTGCTCGCTCCAGCAGCACATATACTAAAATCGGAAAAATACAGAGAAGATTAGCATGGCCCCTGTGAAAGGATAACATGCAAATTCACAAACCATTCCATATTAAAAAAAAGATTTGGACACTAGGCTTTTTGTTGTTGTTTGTATTTTTTTTTTGTCTCTTCAAAGAGAGGTCTGCCAGAATATTTATTGAATTTACACAGGTTAACTCTTAGCTGGTTTTCCAGCCTCTTCCCTGTTAAAGGAAGTTTGAATCAACTTAGTGACATTCTTACATGGAGCCAGAAAAATTAAATAATGCTAAAGATAACTTCCTCAACCCCCTCAGACTTTTCTTCTTTATGAACCATATTAAAGAGAACAAGAACATTTGGAGTAAAGCAGATTAAATTTTTTTTTCGTTGGAAGTATAAGAAAATTTATAAGCACTGAGCTAGGATTTTCCATGGATACATTATGATTTGATGTTTTGTATTTTGTTTTAACAATAGATCTAAAAATCAATATTGAGCTTATATATTGATGGGATTTTCAAAAGAAGCAAATCAGAAAGTTCTGATTTTGGAGCTATCCAGCATTACACAAAATAGTCGAGTAAGATCTGAGTTTATTATGATTTTTATGATTTAATTAATAAAATAATAGACATATCCACTAGAACAAATATGCAAACATATTAAATGATAATAGTAGTAATAATGATGCAAGATAATTTAAACTGTGACTGAAGAAATGCACCTTTCTTCTCTAAGAAATAAGAGGCATAATTGTGGTATGTTTAGGGAAATCAGCTTGGCACAAGTGTAGCTTGAAAACCTCAAATGATTTCATTTGACAGAGAGGAATTTTGTGGTGAGTACATGGTAGACACTGAACTTAGATTCACAGTTCCCAGTTCACTGTTGCAACTGGTGTCTAACCCATACAGTGAAGGGAATGGAAGGATTGCTGCTGAAAGGTAAAAGAAATAAAATAATTTTTCTCTGCAGCTTTCAGAGGACTTGCCCTTAATGCCTCGGACTTCACCCCTTCTAAATCCCAAGAACTTGCCCTTGACCAAAAGATACATTTTAACTGTTTGCAAACCTTGTGACTTGTGGTTATCTAAATCTTGCAAAAACGTAACTGAGCAAATGTCAAGTGTCATGTACTCCCTAAAATGGTCAACCCTACTGTAATTTTCCACTGTAAAAGCTATTTAAAAGCTTGTTAAATCTGGTTTGAGGCCCTCATTCTCTGTCTTATGTTAGGCCACGTTGAGAGCCCCTGCATATGCCTACATAGTAAAACCCCTTGCTTTTGCATGGTCTCTGCCTCTTGGAGTCATTAAAGGGGTGCTTGTGGAATTCCCAAACTTATCACTACAAGGGCAAGCTAAAACAAAACTTGCTTGATAAAATTCAAGTTTATTTATTCTGTTAAGGATTATAAAACATAGTAAAAATTGTTGTGAATCTGTGGAGGGGAGAAGAGATGAAAAATGGGGAAAAAAAGCTGAAATAGAACCAAGGAAAAACTCGTGCCCTAAACTCACCCGCACTTCACTTAAAGGTAGTTTCTTTTATTTTTCTTCATGTCTTTATTTAAACACTAATTACAAGCATGATTGTAGTTGGGTTTCAGTCATACAAAGAACACCTTCTTAATTATATTGACTCAACAACATATAGTCCAGTGAGTTTGTTTTTTCTGCCTCTCTCATAAAAGTTCTGGCCTATTCTGAAGTTCAGGCAATTATTGAGCCATTTAGCCAGGTATTTGCATAAATTCACAGGTTAATCCAAAAGCTGTTGTAAAAGCAATGTGGGTGTTAAAGTGGGTTTCCTTAACACCAAACTTAACAATAACAACAAAAACTCAGGGACCAGAAAGAGGAACTGAGTGAGACTTTTGTTAGGTCCTTGTTTTTTTTGGTTTTTTTTTTTTGGCCACACCCAGGGGTTACTCCTGGCTATACACTCAGAAATTGCTCCTGGCTTGGGAGATGAACCAAGATCTGCTCAGGTTAGCTGTGTGCAAGGCGAATGCTCTACCACTTGCACCACCGCTTCAGTCATTGTTAGGTCATTTTAATGAAAATGTGGACTTCCGATAAATAAACATGTGGAAAAATGATTGTTTTGTGCTTTTTTTCCCCTCCTTTTCTTTATCCCCCTGCATAGGCACAGTAACTATTGGGGTTACTGTAGAGGAAATTCCCTTGACCTAGGAGAGACAGGGTTTCTCCACCCCTGAAGTATACTGTCATGGGATTAACTCTAGACTCCTTGCATGATCATTTACTGCTTTTTGTGGTGTGCGGAAGACTTCTGCTTTGTCTTGGATGGTAAAATCAGACCTCTGTTTCCAGAGATCTTTGTGGCTGTGCAGCTCAGAGAATGGAGTTTATGAAGTCTTTCTTTGTGGTTCTAGCAGTTATGTTTCTTCAGTGTCGTTTTAATCCATCTTCTGTAGTTGGTGTTCTTGGTCGTTATGTTGCTCCTAGACTGGAGCCTGGGATAAAGTCTTTCGTTATGTTTCCGGAAGACCCGTTCAGTTGCGGTTATCTCAGTCAACTTTCTGGAATTGGAGCTCTTGTTTGTTGAACAGATTGTATTCCAAAAGCTAGCCTAAGCTTTTTGTTGCTGTTGTTGTTGTTGATCCCTGGATGTGTACTGTCCAGTCTTGGTTGCAACATCCAGTATATAGCGATCTTGGCTTTTGCACATATCAAAGGGTGACTTGTTTTCTGATTTTGTCTTATTGATAGTTGATGAGGGAGGACAACTTGCTCTTAGATCAAGTTGTTCCCATTTCCTCCTTGTCAGGTTATCAATTTAGGACTGGCTCATGTTGGTGTCAAAGCATCGATTGATCAATTTTTTGACATCTTTATTTTGGTGTGGAGATTACGGTTGATGTCTCCAATATTATTTTATTTTATTTTGTCTTGTCTTTTCCTTTTTGCATTCAAGCAAGAGTTGATTTCAGAACTGAGACTATTGTGTGGTGCCTATCTTTATTGCTATAATGCTCACCGGTTATTTAATTCGATAATATTTTCTGTATTGTTGTGGTATTTCAATTACCTTTTTCACATCCTCTCTCAAACTGAGGATGGAAGCCTCTAGAGAGACTCAGCCCGTTTTCAGCGTATTTGACTTTTGACTTCTATTTTTTTTCTCTTATTTTGTACCCCATTCTATTGCTTTTCTTGCCTTCAAACAAAACCACATACCTTGATTCTTCTAGCTCTGCCTCTTAAATAGAAGGGGAAACGAGGGTTCCAGGACCAAACAGATATGAGATCACTAATAGTAAGCCAGACAAAGAGGGGTCCACCTACTCTAGCAGCCCGGGTGGTGATGCTGGGGTATATGGGTTGTAGAAAGGGAACTGGAAGGGGGGGAGGATATAGTTGATGACGGGTATTCCCCTGATTCAATGTACCTAAAACACTACTGTGAAAGATAAGTAAGCCATTATGGAAAAAAATATGTTTTTAATCAGAAACTTTCTTTGACTTACATGTATTATTATTATATCAATTATATTATATATTATGTTATGTCACTATATTATGTTATGTTAGCTTACCTCATTATGTTAATCAATTTTGTCTCTTGAATAAATTCTTACAATAAAAAAAATTTCAAAAAAAAAAAAAAGAAAATGTGGACTTCCTCTTAAACTCCTGAAACTATCATTCATTTTTGTCCTGGCCTGCAGGACAGGTTATTCGCGGGTATAGAGGGGTCCCAGCCTGAAAAGAGAATGGGGAGAAATAAGGGGGCCAAGTAAAACGAGGCTTGTCAAGGCTCCGGTTTATTGATTGGTACAGGCTCTACAGGTGGTGGAGAGAGAGCAGGATGGAACAGCCTGCATTACAGAGGTAATCTTTACATGCCATCTTTACATAAGGAGCACAGGAACACCTCAGGGTTAGTGAAGTTTCAAGGATGTTACAAGCTTCCTGGAATGTATGCCTGATAGGAAACTGTGATATTTCATTGGGCTCTGGGTTTAGCCAATGTCTTAGGTTATGTACACTGGCTTTTGTGGTATATGGAAGACATCTGCTTCGTCATGGATGGTAAAATCAGACCTCTGTATCTAGAGATTTTGGTGACTGTGCAGCTCAAGGAATGGAGCTTATGATGAAGTCTTTCTTTGTGGTTCTAGCAGTTCTGCTTCTTCAGTGTCGTTTTAATCCATCTTCTGTAGTTGGTGGTATTGGTCGTTATGTTGCTCCTAGAATGGAGCTTGGGATAAAATCTTTCATTATGTTTCCGGAAGACCCATTCAGTTGCGGTTATCTCAGTCAGACTTCTGGAATTGGAGCTCTTGTTTGTTGAACAGATTGTAGACCAAAAGCTAGGCTAGAGCTTTTTGTTGCTGTTGTTGTTGGTCCCTGGATGCATACTGTCCAGCCTTGGTTGCAACAACCAGTCATCTGTACATAGCGATCTTGGCTTTTGCACAGATCAAAGGGTGACGTGTTTGTCTTATCGATAGCTGATGAGGAAGGACAACTTGCTCTTAGATCAAGTTGTTCCCATTTCCTCATTGTCAGGTTATCAATTTAGAACTGGCGCATGTTGGTGTCAGAGCAGCATTGTAAATGCCCTGGAGCTGTTGTGGAGAATTCTGTCGTTTCTATGTCTGGGATCCAGGAGTTAAGGCTGAACGGTCAGTGTCTAGTTCCCTGGAGCCTAGGTTGTTTCCACATGACATACATTCAGGGTGGGAGATGTCCCTGTATTGTAAACAACTATGAGTTCTTATTCCTAGTAGATAAGAGCTTGTTTTTCAGAAACTTTCTTTGACTTACATGTATTATTATTATATCAATTATATTATATGTTATGTTATGTTACTATATTATGTTATGTTAGTTTACCTCATTATGTTAATCAATTTTGTCTCTTAAATAAATTCTTACAATAAAAAAAACAACAACATACAAACCTGACTTACTCAAACTGTCCAAGGAAATGCAATGCCAATGTTCACATTAGTGTTTGTGACTTTGTCAGTCATTGTCAGGATGTAATTTTCTCTACATTATAAGGCAAATTTTATGGAATTTAACATTATCAATAAATATATTATTTTAAAGTTTTTGTTTTATTAGTTGTGTTATTTGTATTCTCCTGACCTATGTGGATACTTGAATGCAGAATATTCTCAATAAAAACTTATTAAAACTAAAAAAAATCAGTCATCTATGGGTTTTAAGAAAAATGAAAGAAATTATTGCAATAATTTTCAGAGACAAAAGAGAGGAGGGCTGGAAGTTCCAGCTCACTAAATGAAGCTCTCCACAAAGAGTGATGAGTGCAGTTAGAGAAATAACTACATTGAGAACTATCCTAACAATGTGAGTGAATGAGGAAAGTAGAAAGCCTGTCTAGAGTCCAGGTGAGGCTGGGGTGGGGAGGAGGAAGATTTGGGACATTGGTGATGGAAATGTTGCACTGGTGAAGAGGAGTGTTCTTTACATGACTGAAACCCAACCACAATCATGTTCTAATCAACGTGTTTAAACAAAGATATTAATTTTAAAAAAAATCATGATGCACACCAAAGTTAGAAAATGTTAAAAAAAATTTAACTCTGTGCCTATATTGACTATATATAAAGTAATTCTCTTGAAAAGGAATCAAATAAACACAAAAATTATTTTATAATTACTTTATTATGAAACCTGTGTGAAACCTGTGCCTGTTTAGTCTATTTGTGAGCCAAAACCACATGTTACAAATGAAATTGGAATTTTTCCCATGGCACACCCGGCAATATCTCACAGCACACTAGTGTGCCATGGCACAGTGGTTTAAAAACACTGCCATAATCTATGTATTTAATAAGCAGATCCAAGATTCTTGAATTTTTTCTTCCACTTATACTGTTCTTCCTTTCAAAGGCCTGAGCCTTGGCAATCACTGCCCAGACACCCGAATAAGTGAATGCACTTTAAATCAATGTACTTAAAAATAGACTAAAATAACTGTGGGAATAAGTATCATATAGCATAAACATATATTTCTCTTCTTGAGTAAATTCAGTAAAACAGGCATACAACAAATTCACGAAAAGATAAGTTTGAACCTTAAGGAAAGTACATTTGCAGTAAATAAAACCCTAGAATTTGTACTTTTTTTTTTTTGGTTTTTTGGGCCACACCTGGCGGTGCTCAGGGGTTACTCCTGGCTGTCTGCTCAGAAATAGCTCCTGGCAGGCACGGGGGACCATATGGGACACCGGGACTCGAACCAACCACCTTAGGTCCTGGATCGGCTGCTTGCAAGGCAAACGCCGCTGTGCTATCTGTCCGGGCCCGTATTTGTACATTTTAATTAATTAATTTTAATTTAATTAATTCTTTGTGCTTATAAGGACTTTTTTCTGTATGTAGCCACCCATGTGCAAGAGACAGAGGCATAGCAGAATAACTTTAACATGGCAGAAATGAAATATTGGAGTGAAGTTTCCTGGTCAGCAAATCAATCCACCTTTTCTAAATCTTTACATCTGTCTAGGAAGTCTGTGCATACAAGCCAATGATATCTGTAAGCCTAATTGAGGGTGTGAGGAAAGAGAAATGTCAACAATAGCCATGACAACTGGCATTTGGCAGAGGACTTTATATATTAACTTTTCACTAAAAAGCACACACACACACACACACACACACACACACACACGGAACAGAACGATAAATCACAGAATAAGAAAAATATTCTTTGAGGCCGGAGTGGTGGCACAAGCGGTAAGCATCTGCCTTGCCTGCACGGGCCTGTGATAGACTGCAGTTCTATCTCCCATGCCCCATATGGTCCCCTAAGCCAGGAGTGATTTCTGAGTGCATAGTCAGGAATAAGCACTGAGTGCAACTGGATGTGGCCAAAAAAAAAAAAACAAAAAAAAAAATTGAAAGTAGTCAAGGAACTATTTATAATTCTATTTCTACAAAGAACTTAAAATTTATTTATAAGGAAATAGACTGATTAAAAATAAAGAATCAAAGACCTCAATAGGTACTTTCTTAAAGGCATGTAGATGACAAGTAAGCACATGAAAAAATGTTTTTCATCATATGTCATCAGGGAAATGTGAACACTGAGATGCTACTAAACATCTTTTGAACTAACAAAAATTCAAGACTGACAATACTAATTGCTGGCAAGATTGTGTAGCAACATAAACTCTCACATTGCTGATGAGAATTCAAAGTGCAGTCACTTTGGAAGATAATTTACTATTATAAAATATTATAAATTTTAAATTATAAAATATTATAAAATAAATTGTATTATTACCATCAGACCTAGAAGTTTTGCACATTGCTTTAATCAAGGAAATATAAAACTTAGATCCATATGACACAAATAATTGCCCAAGAGTGCTAGATCCAATAAGTCCTCCAGCAGGTGAATGGTAAACTGTGATATATCCAGACAATGAAAAAATGTTCATTCCTAAAAGGAAATGCATCTTACTCAGCACTTTTCAAGCCAAGGAAAGACTTGGAGTAAGTTCAATGCATATTTCTAAGTAACAAGCCAATATAAAAAAAGTTTATATGCTCTTTGATCTTAACTTTATGGTTTTCTGTTAAAGGTAAAACTATGGAAAGGGTTAAAAGACAGTTGCCAAGTTCTGAAGAAAGGAAAAGATGAATAAATATAATATAGAGGATTTTAAGGCTGTGGTATATATACTTATATATCCATTATAAAATATATCTTATTATCTATTTATCTATAGTCATAAAACATTTAGAAATCAAAACTGAACTGTAATGTAAACTTTGAACTCCATGTGGTTGTAATGTGTCATTGAAAATTTATCAATTGGAACTACTACAGTGGAGTATGTGAGTAATGGGGGAGACTGCTTGTGTATAGTGTAGCAATAGTTTTTTGCATAGGAATGTAATAGCTTTCTCTTCCATATCTATCTTGGTTTAGAATAAAAACTACATTAAAATTACATTTAATCACTATTTTAAAAACAGCATAGTATTTTATGCTTTATTTCAAATGCCTCCATATTTCTATAAAGATCTAAGCAATTAAAGTTCTTGTTACTACCTCTGTCTTTGGGATCCATATTGATTAGAGTGTATGGGAAAACAGACATTGCACAGTGAAAATAAATAATCTAAATCTTTATTCAAGCAGACAGAAATGAATGGGAAACTGCTAAAATCACTGAAATCCAGCACTCTGAGCACTCAACTACCCATGCAGGTTTGGAGTCATGGTTGAGCAGGTCACACTTATCTGCTATATGGCCTGAGGTAAGTGGTTGACTTCTAGCTTGCATGTGAAATGGGGTCAATTTTACCTGCCCCCCATTTATTAAGGACTTCAAATTATTGACATGGTGATTAGCACATAGTAAGTGCTAAGTAAATCATAGGTTTTAGAAAGACAACCAATTTCACTGAAAAAGAGCTAGTACAGAGCTTAGTGCCTGATCCTACTACTGCAGATGTCCTTCTTGTACAGCCTTTTCATACGTAGAAGTCAATCAAGTTTTAACTTAGTACTCCCTAACTACCATTCTATTATGCTAACCCTCTGTCTTCCTTTCTATTTTGAAACACATTAAAAGAAACCAATATATATATATCATATATATCATATATATATGATTACAAACATGACTGTAGTTGGGTTTCAGTCACATTCAATATTTTCTATTCTTGAATTTATATCTGAAGTTTGTAACATTTC
Organism: Suncus etruscus; assembly: GCF_024139225.1. Classification (NCBI taxonomy): domain Eukaryota; kingdom Metazoa; phylum Chordata; class Mammalia; order Eulipotyphla; family Soricidae; genus Suncus; species Suncus etruscus. The sequence goes on along the minus strand of NC_064864.1, from coordinate 55,193,071 downwards.
TTACACTTTTTAAGACATACATATCTACAGAATCATAAAATTAGACAAGGTTTTTTTTTATCCTACCTGTATTTAATTAGAAGAACAGGCTCATCCCTCATCCCTTCTAAGCAGAAAAGCAACTAACTTTATCTGGCAGCAAAGTTTAATAGACTGAAGAGGAAAAAGTGCTTTTACTAATAATTTTCAAGTCAAATCAACTTATTTGAGAGTCTAAGGAGAAAAGCAAAATGTTAAATATCTTGGAATATTTGGTCTGAGATTTTTGGCCACTCGTATTCCTTGAGCTGTTTAGCAAAATAATATAGGTTATTTCACACATCACCTTGGTAACTTGATGCCATAATATTGTCCTGACAAAAGTTTAGAGTGTGAGACATGATGACCATACTCCTTTGAGATATAAATAGTCAGTTATTTAGACATGAAAAAATTGTAGTACTAATCATGCAGAAATTGAGAAAGGTAGATCTCCTCAGAGAAGGAAAACCTTCAGGAGAATATAAAAAGTCTGATAAAAATATGAAAAGACCTTCATGAGTCTCAGGTGGCCTCTGTGATAGCGTGTGCTAACTTTTATGCATTGCAGAGAACTCAGCCAGAGGCAATTTGGTGAAATTGCATATAATGAATGGTCTACCAAAAGCCATTTACTACTCTTTCTCTTCTGAAGAAGTCCATCCATATTCTACTTTGAATATGTATTTCTCTATTTTTTTCTTCTTCTCATACTTCTCTAAGTAGATTTTTTACATGAAAGCTATTTTGTTTTACTAGATCAAAACAAACAAACAAAAAAACAACAGAAACACACACACAAAACACAAACAGAACAAATAGCATTTAGAGGACTATTATCTTAGATAGATGTATGTTTTAAGTAAAAAGTAAAATAAATGGCAACCTTTGCTAAGAAATCCTTATTATACCCTACTTTAAGAATTTTAGAAAGAGGGGGCCAGAGCCATAGCACAGCAAGTAGGGAGAGCGTTTGCCATGAACGTGGCCAGCCAAGGTTCATTCACCCACATCCCACAAGTTCCCTTAAACCTGCCAGGAGTGATTTCTGAGCACAGAGCCAGAAGTAACCCCAGAGCGCTGCTGAATGTGTCCCCAAACCAAACCAAAACAACAGCAACAAAATCCTAGGAAAAAAACATTGTAGACTCCTCCTACTTCCATTCCAGCAAAGCCAAAAAAGGACCTCATAAGCATTTGCTAATTAATGTGTCTTAAACTAATTAAAAGAATAGGGCCCGGAGAGATAGCCAATCCAGGACCAAAGGTGGTTGGTTCGAATCCTGGTGTCCCATATGGTCCCTCGTGCCTGCCAGGAGATATTTCTTTTGTGTGTGTGTGTGTGTCTTTTTTTTAAATTTATATAAACACTTTAATTACATACATGATTGTGTTTGGGTTTCAGTCATGTAAAGAACACCACCCATCACCAGTGCAACATTCCCATCACAAATGTCCCAAGTCTCCCTCCTCCCAACCCGAACCCCGCCTGTACTCTAGACAGGATCTCCATTTTCCTCATACATTCTCCTTATTAGGACAGTTCAAAATGTAGTTATTTCCCTAACTAAACTCATCACTCTTTGGGTGAGCTTCCTGAGGTGAGCTGGAACTTCCAGCTCTTTTCTCTTTTGTGTCTGAAAATTATTATTACAAGGGTGTCTTTCATTTTTCTTAAAACCCATACATGAGTGAGACCATTCTGCGTTTTTCTCTCTCTCTCTGACTTATTTCACTCAGCATAATAGATTACGTGTACATCCATGTATAGGAAAATTTCATGACTTCATCTCTCCTGACAGCTGCATAATATTCCATTGTGTATATGTACGACAGTTTCTTTAGCCATTCGTCTGTTGAAGGGCATCTAGGATGTTTCCAGAGTCTTGCTATGGTAAATAGTGCTGCAATGAATATAGGTGTAAGGAAGGGGTTTTTGTATTGTATTTTTGTGTTCCTAGATATATTCCTAGGAGTGGTATAGCTGGATCGTATGGGAGCTCGATTTCAAGTTTTTAAAGGAATGTCCATATCGCTTTCCATAAAGGTTGAACTAGACGGCATTCCCACCAGCAGTGGATCAGAGTTCCTTTCTCTCCACATCCCCGCCAACATTGTTTATTCTCATTCTTTGTGATGTGTGCAATTCTCTGTGGGTGAGGTGGTATCTCATCGTTGTTTTGATTTGCATCTCCATGATGATAAGTGATGTGGAACATTTTTTCATGTGTCTTTTGGCCATGTGTATTTCTTCTTTGTCAAAGTGTCTGTTCATTTCTTCTCCCCATTTTTTGATGGGGTTAGATGTTTTTTTTCTTGTAAAGTTCTGCCAGAGCATTGTATATTTTGGAGATTAGCCCCTTATCTGATGGGTATTGGGTGAATAGTTTCTCCCACTCAGTGGGTGGCTCTTGTAACCTGGGCACTATTTCCTTTGAGGTGCAGAAGCTTGTCAGCTTAATATATTCCCATCTGTTAATCTCTGCTTTCACTTGCTTGGAGAGTGCAGTTTCCTCCTTGAAGATGCCTGTAATGTCCTGGAGTGTTTTGCACATGTCCTGGAGTGTTTTGCCTATGTGCTGTTCTATATATCTTATGGTTTTGGGGCTGATATCGAGGTCTTTAATCCATTTGGATTTTACCTTCGTACATGATGTTAGCTGGGGGTCTAAGTTCAATTTTTTGCAAGTGGCTATTCAGTTGTGCCAACACCACTTGTTGAAGAGGCTTTCCCTGCTCCATTTAGAATTTCCTGCTCTTTTATCAAAAATTAGGTGATTGTATATCTGGGGAACATTTTCTGAGTATTCAAGCCTATTCCACTGATCTGAGGGCCTGTCCTTATTCCAATACCATGCTGTTTTGATAACTGTTGCTTTGTAGTACAGTTTAAAGTTGGGAAAAGTAATTCCTCCCATATTCTTTTTCCCAATGATTGCTTAGCTATTCGAGGGTGTTTATTGTTCCAAATGAATTTCAAAAGTGTCTGATCCACTTTTTTGAAGAATGTCATGGGTATCGTTAGAGGGATGGCATTAAATCTGTATAATGCCTTGGAGAGTATTGCCATTTTGATGATGTTAATCCTGCCAATCCATGAGCAGGGTATGCATTTCCATTTCCGTGTGTCCTCTCTTATTTCTTGGGGCAGAGTTTTATAGTTTTCCTTGTATAGGTCCTTCACATATTTAGTCAAGTTGATTCCAACATATTTGGGTTTGTGTGGCACTATTGTGAATGGGGTTGTTTTCTTAATGTCTATTTCATCCTTATTACTATTGGTGTATAGAAAGGCCATTGATTTTTGTGTGTTAATTTTATAGCCTGCCACCTTTCTATATGAGTCTATTGTTTCTAAAAGCTTTTTGATAGAGTCTTTAGGGTTTTCTAAGTAGAGTATCATGTCATCTGCAAACAGTAAGAGCTTGACTTCTTCCTTTCCTATCTGGATTCCCTTGATATCCTTTTCTTGCCTAATCGCTATAGCAAATACTTCCAGTGCTATGTTGAATAGGAGTGGTGAGAGAGGACAGCCTTGTCTTGTGCCAGAATTTAGAGGGAAGGCTTTTAGTTTTTCTCCATTGAGAATAATATTTGCCACTGGCTTGTGGTAGATGGCCTTCACTATATTGAGAAAGGTTCCCTCCATTCCCATCTTGCTGAGGGTTTTGATCAAGAATGGGTGTTGGACTTTATCAAATTCTTTCTCTGCATCTATTGATATGATCATGTGGTTCTTATTTTTCTTGTTATGGATGTTGTGTATTATGTTGCTAGATTTACGGATGTTAAACCAGCCTTGCAATCCTGGGATGAAACCTACTTGATCCTAGTGGATGATCTTAATGAGGCATTGAATCCTATTTGCCAGGATTTTGTTGAGGATCTTTGCATCTGCATTCATCAGCAATATTGGTCTGTAATTTTCTTTTTTTGTAGCATCTCTCTCTGGTTTAGGTATCAAGGTGATAATAGCTTCCTAAAAGCTATTTGGAAGTGTTTCTGTTTGTTCAATTTCATGAAATAGTCTTGCCAACATTGGCAGTAGTTCCTCTTGGAAAGTTTGAAAGAATTCATTAGTGAATCCATCTGGACCTGGGCTTTTGTTTTTCGGCAGACATTTGATTACTGTTTTAATTTCATCAATGGTGATGGGGGTGTTTAGATATGCTACATCCTCTTCCTTCAACCGTGGAAGATTATAAGAGTCCAAGAATTTATCCATTTCTTCCAGGTTCTCATTTTTAGTGGCGTAGAGTTTTTCAAAGTTGTTTCTGATTACCCTTTAAATCTCTGTCATATCGGTAGTGATCTCTCCTTTTTCATTCCTGATACGAGTTATCAAGTTTCTCTCTCTCTTTCTTTTTTAAGTTTGCCAGTGGTCTATCAATCTTGTTTATTTTTTCAAAGAACCAACTTCTGCTTTCGTTGATCTTTCGGTTTGTTTTTTGAGTTTCCACTTCATTGATTTCTGCTCTCAGCTTTGTTATTTCCTTCTGTCTTCCTATTCTTGGGTCCTTTTGTTGAGCATTTTCAAGTTCTATTAGCTGTGTCATTAAGCTACTCAGGTAAGCTCCTTCTTCCTTCCTGATGTGTGCTTGCAAAGCTATAAATTTTCCTCTCAGTACTGCTTTTGCTGTGTCCCATAAGTTTTGATAGTTTGTGTCTTTATTGTCATTTGTTTCCAGGAACCTTTTTATTTTCTCCTTGATTTCATCTCGGACCCACTGGTTATTGAGCATGAGGCTGTTTAACTTCCAGGTGTTAAAGTGTTTCTTCTGAGTCCCTTTGGAGTTCACAAATAATTTCAGAGCCTTGTGGTCAGAGAAGGTAGTCTGCAAAATTTCTATCCTCTTGATCTTATGGAGGTATTTTATATGTGCCAGCATGTAGTCTATCCTGGACAATGTCCCATGTACATTGGAGAAGAATGTGTATCCAGTTTTCTGGGGATGGTGTGTCCTAAATATATCTACTAGGCCTCTTTCTTCCATTTCTCTCCTCAGGTCTAGTATATTCTTGTTGGGTTTCAGTGGTTGACCTATCCAGTGTTGACAAAGCCGTGTTAAGGTCCCCCACAATTATTGTGTTGTTGTTGATAATATTTTTCAGATTTTTCAACAGTTGTATTAAATATTTTGCTGGCCCCTCATTCGGTGCATATATGTTTAGGAGAGTGAATTCTTCCTGCTCTACATACCCCTTGATTTATATAAAATGTCCATCTTTGTCCCTTACAACCTTCCTGAGTATAAAGTTTGCATTATCTGATATTAGTATGGCCACTCCAGCTTTTTTATGGGTGTTGTTTGCTTGGATAATTTTTCTCCAGCCTTTTATTTTGAGTCTATGTTTGTTCTAACTATTCAGGTGCGTTTCTTGTAGGCAGCAGAAGGTTGGATTGAGTTTTTTGATCCATTTAGCCACTCTGTGTCTCTTGACTGGTGCATTTAGTCCATTGACGTTGAGAGAAAGAATTGTCTTGAGATTTAACGCCATCTTTATTTCGAAATTAGGTGTGTCTTTTGGGTAGTCCTGTCTTAGATTAGGTCTTTCAGTTTTTCTCTTAAGACTGGCTTTGTGTCTGTGAAGTTTCTGAGCTGTTTTTTGTCTGTGAAACCATGTATTCTTTCGTCAAACCGGAAAGTGAGTTTTGCTGGGTATAGTATTCTGGGTGAAGCATTCATTTCATTCAGTCTTGTCACAATATCCCACCACTGCTTTCTGGCATTGAGTGTTTCTGGTGACAGGTCTGCTGTAAATCTCAGGGAAGCTTGCTTGAACGTGATTTCCCCTTTTGATTTTGCTGTTTTCAGAATTCTGTCTCTATCTGTGGGATTTGTCATTGTGACTAGGACGTGTCTTGTGGTGGTTTTTCTGGGGTCTCTTTTGGTTGGTACTCTTCGGGCATGCAGGATTTGCTCACATGTATTCTTTAGCTCTGGAAGTTTCTCTTTAATGATGTTCTTGACCGTTGATTCTTCCTGGAAATTTTCTTCCTGAGTCTCCTGGACTCCAATGATTCTTAAGTTGTTTCTGTTGATTTTATCATAGACTTCTATTTTCATCTGTTTCCATTCTTTGACTAATTTTTCCATTGTCTGCTCATTTGCTTTAAGTTTTTTGTCCAATCTCTCCTGCTGTATGGAATTGTTATGTATCTCATCTTCCACAGCACCAAGTCTATTCTCAGCTTCTGATACCCTGTCCCAGAGCTTATCCATTTTGTCATTCACTTCGTTTACTGACTTTTTCAGTCCTGTTAGTTGACATGTTATTTCAGTTTGGAGTTTTGTGATTTCTGTCTTCATATTTTCTTGTTTCTTATTAGTGTTCTGTTCAACTCGATCCATGGTATCTTGGAGTTCTTTGAGCATCTTCCATATTGCTAGTCTAAAGTCCTTATCTGAGAGGTTGATTAGTTGGTTGGTCATTATCTGGTCATCAGAATTGTCATCTTCATTCTCTATGTCTGATGCTGGCCTGCGTTGTTTCCCCATTGTCACACTTGTGAGTTTTTCTACGTGTTGTGGTGGTATTCATTGTCTATATGATGCAGGCAGCACACTCCTCTGGCTCCTCCCTTTCTGGATGGGCTGACTTGCCTCTAAGGGAGGGGAGTCCTCCGTGGATGAAGCCTCACACTGGGTCAAATCTGAGGCCTGAACATGCAACAGAGAAGACAGTCCTGAGAGAAATGTTTTCTTTTGTGATATAGCGCCATTCTTAGTGTGATTTTTCCTTCTTGTTGCAATGGTGTTCTTTCCTTAGAAATAGTGCATGGCCGCTCCGCTTCACTACGCGGCCGTGCTATGCTGGATCCTCTTTTTGCCTCACTCGAAAGAGTTTCATGCAAGAGGACAGTAAACAGATATATACAGGCCACACTCACAGTTTTTCACAGTTGGGCCCCTCTGGGCTGGTGTACTTTCATGGATTTTCCCCGCCTGGTGTCACACACAGGGAGCCAGCTTTTGCAAAGGCTTGCAGGTTTTCATGCTCTGTAGTCCCTCCCTGAAAATGGCCTCTGGGCGAGCGAGTTTTCTGGAGCCTCTTTTTGCCCCACTCGCAAGAGTTTCACGCAAGAGGACAGTAGACAGACATGTACAGGTCACACTCACAGTTTTTCACAGTTGGGCCCCACTGGGCCGGTGTACTTTCGTGGATTTTCCCCACCTGGTGTCACACACAGGGAGCCGGCTTTTGCAAAGGCTTGCCGGTTTTCATGCTCTGTAGTCCCTCTCTCTGCCAGGAGATATTTCTGAGCAGACAGCCAGGAGTAACCCCTGAGCACCGATGGGTGTGGCCCAAAAACCAAAAAATAAATAAATAAATAAAATAAAAGGACACTAAAATATATTAGCATTGGTTTATGCAGGATATTAATTTTTTAAATTAATATGACTAAAATGATTTAGTTTTTTTTTTAAAAAAGAACTCTTTAATGTATAATCCTGTGAAATTTTAGAGTACTTTTATTCAACTCTATGTGTGTAGGTTCACGACCTACATACACACACACACAAACACACACACACATAGCACTCTTCCATACGTAAAGAAAAAACATAATAAGGGATCAACACATGGTCAAAGTCATTGGAACTGAAGATTCTGACGAACTGAATTTATATGAGGAAGTGGATTGGGAAGCTTTCTTGGAACACTGAGGAAGGGAAGCAGGCTCTCTATTGATGGTCCTGGGGTTGGAATGATGTACGCATAAAAGTGTGGTTAAAAGTAGTGGTTAAAAGTATGGGTCTTCAATAAAATGTTTTAAAGGTCATAATAATACAAGTATTTGCTTGTATAGGCATGTATTAAAGTAATAATATAATATAATATACTTACTACATGGTATGTGTCCAATTTCTTGGTAAGTGCTTTGAAGAAATATTGTTTTGCTTTTGTAACTCTCACTATTCCATTCATATTATTTATTAAAATATTTTAAAGTAGAGTTTTGGTAACATGGTCACAATAGCTTTAAATTGCGAGTCACTGCAACTTTACCACCACAAAAGTGCCCAAGACCCTCCAGCACAGTTCTTGTGTCTCTTCTAGTTAGCCTCATTTCTACTATTCTTCCACGGTTTAATAATCTTAATTTTATAATTCAAGGTAAAGAGTTTGACGGGTTCTTATTAATTCCTATTTCATATGTAGAATTGAATCCTGGGTACTTTATTTCTTTCATTAGTCATCCAAGATCAGAGTGCTTAATATTTGAATGTAGATCTATCTAAGGTTCATGCTTTTAACAGTGCAAAAATTTATGTGATGTGAAAAATTTCAAGTACAAAGCTTTTAAATAAAGGAGAGCACTAAACAGTGAAAGTGATGAGTTGGGGCTGTAGTGATAGCACAGCGGCAGGGCATTTGCCTTGCACACAGATGACCTGGGACAGACCCAGGTTCGATGTCCGGCATCCCATATGGACCCCCTAACCAGGAGTGATTTCTGAGCACAGATCTGGGAGTAAGTACTGAGTGCCACCGGGTATGGCCCATAATAATAATAAAAAAAAGAAAATTATGAGTTATATATGGTAGACTTACAAGCTCTAGAGAAGCCTTTTAGGAAAGATAATAGCATTATTTTTCTATAATTTTTATTAAGAGAGCTTGAATAAAAATAGAAAGAATTCCTAATACTAAGCTGAAAAAGTATCTGGAAATGAATACAATTCTATAATTTGATAATGTCTCTCTTATCCTACTCTAAAAACCTATAAAAAAAGTATGATTTTTCTCATGCTTACATGACCAAGTAGCATTTAATCTAATGAATGAAGTCTTTCAAATTTGAAATAAACAAAGACACACATACTCAAGAGCATAAACAAATGAAAATCAAAGAACAATCGAAAAACAACTAAGAGAATAAGATATTTATGAGTCTGCTACAGGTTTGTACAATATCACCATTGGGGGAAGTCAATCATAATATATAGATTTCTCTTCAGTGGTCCTCAAACTATGGCCCGCTGGCCACATATTGTATTTGTATCTGTTTTGTTTCTTCATTGAAAAATAAGATATATGCAATGTGCATAAGAATTCATTCATAAGTTTTGTTTTTACTATAGTCAGATTCTCCAATGGTCTGAGGGACAGTGAACTGGCCCCTGTTTAAAAAGTTTGAGGATCCCTGCATATTATTTCTTGAAACCACATGCCAATCTGTAACAATTTCAGCAATATTTTCAATTGAAGGAACTTTTTCTTTCATGAACATATGTTATTGGAAAACAAACATTATCCAGCCTGACTTTCTTTATCTGAGAAAGAAATTGCCCCAAGAATAATAGTTCCCTTTTGAAACAACTTTACTGGCCCCCATTTGTACCCACCTTTCTGCAACCAAATGGGCCTATTTTTGTCCAACCTGGGTTTTATTCAGGGTCTGGTACATAGGAATCTATTTGGTTTTTCAGTTACTGAAAAATCCTGCACCAATGAAGTAAAAATTGTCATAAAAAATCGACATGTGAGATAAGATATTGTATCTTTCTATTTAATATGACACCTACAGTTGAAGAGTAATTAGATGATCCATCTGCTTACTGTCATGTGCATTTTCTTCCCTACCTTTGATATTTAAGAACAATTTGGTTTTTAGTACTAATTGCTCATTAACAAAAAAGCCTATACAGATATTGATTCGGCTTGCAATACAATTTTGAAAACATTTAGTATACTGTTGTTTTATAAATATATTAAACTTGTCTATAATGAACTCACTTCTATGACTAGCTTCCATGTTATAATGATGAAACAATTGAGATTACTTTTATTTGTATTTTATAGACACAACTGAAGTAATTTATCATATAGTAGAACATTATGTAGTCTATGATTTCTGTAGTTATTTTTGATAAGACAAAAATTCACACTGGTTGCAACTCTTTCCTAATATTATTCAGAGTTAAAGGTTGAAACAGACAATAACCTTTGGAGCCAATTAGATATAATTGTACCAATTTTCCCCCATGACTTGTTGCAATTATTCTCTTATGAGATAGCATATGTCATTGTGGAGAATAGCAATTGTTCTTTTTCAAGAATTTTAAGCTTAACCTTTTCCTGCTCTGGAACTTTGCCTTTTATCTAGTCATTCAGGTCAGAACATTTGTAGCACTTAGGGAGAGAAGACAATATATTTTAAATACATCATATTGAACTTTATTTTATTGTGTGCTTTTTTGGGGGAGGGTCACACAGGGTCACCTGGCTTTGCACTCGAGTCACTCTTAGCAATAGTCAGGGGAACTGAACCTGAGTCAGTTGCAATCAAATTAAGTGTTTTACCCACTATACTACTGCTCTGGCTCCAAATTTCTTTTTTAATAATTATATAAGAAATCTATTATTGCTACTCAAAAATCTAAAACAATAGATTAAAGAATCACCATAATCATAATATATGGAGATAATCTCCACTAATACTCTATTTTTTCACTACCAGACTTAAAAATGTATGCCTTGTACATTTTAAATCAGTATAAAGATATATTGTAATTTACTTAATTTTTACCTATTTTTCTTAATTAAAAGTAGGCAGAGAGAACATATTTCTGTCAATAGAAATTAATTATGGCTGTTATTTCTACTGACAGTATGTTTCTGCAAGTTAACCTGTCTGTACTGTTAACATCTTGGTTATTATGGTATTTCTAGAAACGTTTATCCATGTTACATTTATTTCTGAATACTTACTTGAAACCTGGAAGACAGTTAAATCAACCTGCTATCCTCACATGCTTCTGTGGCAGTTTTTTTCTCTCTATTTTTAGAAGTTATTTTGTTTTAGGTCAGGGGAGGGGGGAAAGGAAACACTTAAGGTTTAGCTCAGGATGATGATTTTCTTCCTGGGGCTCTTTTTCTTTCTTCTTCTTGGAGATGGCATCTAATGCTGACCTCTGGCTCCTTAGTGCCTGGGCTAGTCCTTGAGCTAGCTAAACCTTGTGGTGGGCAGCTGGTTTCCAGAATGGAAGACCCTTTTCTCTGTCATTTTCCTCTTCTGCTTTTTTACCTAACTCTGCAGTTGTTGGAAAGCTTTATATGGTTGTTATTAATAACTCAAGGGGAAAATAAATGAAACCTTATAGTAGACTTTTCCCCTTATGGAGAAACCCTAATATATTCTCTCTCTCTCTCTTTTTCTCTCTCTCTCTCATTCTCTCTCTCTCATTCTCTCTCTCACTCATTCTCTCTCTCACTCTCTCCTTCTTTCCCCCTTTCTCTCACTCCCTCTCTCCTAAATTCTTTTTGTTTGTTTGTTTTGGGGGGACACACCTTGTTAGGTGTGTAAAGCTCAGGCTTTACTCTTGGCTCTGTGCTCAGAACTGGAAGGCATGGGGGACCATATGGGATGCAGGAATTCAAACCACTGTCTGTCCTGAATCAGCTACATGCAAGGCAGACACCTACTGCTGTGAGATTTCTTGGCCCCATCTTTTTCGTAAATTATTAAGATAAAACTATTTTTAAAAAAGAAAACCTGATAGCAGGACCAGAGAGAACTAGAGGTTAAAACACTTGCATTCAGCCAAACTTTGTTGCATCCCCAGCACCGCTTTTGTCTTTTTCGATGAGTCTCTTCTGAGTTTTTATTAATTAAAAATGGGCTAGGAAAAAAAAGATTCTGGGACCCTTGTCTCAACCACAAGAAATTATTTATGCTTGCTTTAAAGGTGTCTGCTGTTATATGTTTAACTGAACATTCCTCCTGTATTGACAAGTTCTTATCCTCTGCATCACTTAATTACTATATCCTTCCCTGCCCATTACTTCCCAAATTCTTTAATTCCAAATTCTCATATTAATGTGCTTCTGGGAAAATTCAACCAAAGCAATTTTTTAGTTATTATTTATTTTCTGGATCATACTACATATGTCTTATTTGTTTACAACCAGTTGTAACTGTCTCTAATCATCATTTTTTGCTTGTTTTTGGATAAATTTAAATTTTTTATAAATCTTTATTTATAAAAAAAGCACCATGATAACAAGAGTGTTTATAGTTGGGTTTCAATCAAAAACACCTTTAAGAACAATTTTAAGGGGCCAGAGCGGTAGCATAGCGATAGGGCTTTTGCCTTGCATGCAGCTGATTCAAAACGGACTTGGGTTCAATAACTGATGTCCCATATGGTCCTCCAAGCCAGGGCAATTTCTGAGTGCATAGCCAGGAGTAACTTCTGAGCATCAGTGATGTGGGCAAAACAAAACAAAACAGAACAATTTTAAAAAGAAATTTAATATATACATTTATTTATAGCACTATATGTGTATATCAATTTCCTTCCTCCTTCCTCTCTTCTCTTCTCTTCTCTTTCTTTCTTTCTTTCTTTCTTTCTTTCTCTCTTTCTTTCTTTCTTTCTTTCTTTTCTCATTCTTTTTTCTTTTTCTCTTTCTTTTTTGTTCCTTTCCTTTCCCCTTCTCTTTCTCCTTTCCTTTTCTTTCTCCTTTCCTTTCCTCTTTCCTTTTCTTTTCTCTTTCCCTTTCTTTCTCCTTTCCTTTTCTCTTTCATTTCCTTTTATTTCCTTTCCTTTCCTTCTTTACCTTCTTTTTCTTTCCTCCTCTCCTCTCCTCTCCTCTTCTCTCCTCTCCATTGTATTGAATTAGATTACAATCAAGAGAAAGTGTGTTTAACTAGGTCACTATCAAAAGCAATCATATTTAAATAGATATCATATCATCCTTCAAGCATACTGTAATGAAACCAACTACAGGCTCCAGACATGTTCATTGTTGAAACCCAAGGTCTTCTTTATGGTGCCAGGAAATGTTCTGCTTAGTTGTGTTTGTCAGAGTCAGTCCTCTGTAATTAGAGATTTTGGTTTTTGCACAGATTTTAGGATGAAGTCTAGTATAGAGTCTTTCTTTGTAGTTTTAGAAGTTCTGCTCTACATGGCTGTTGTAGTCAATTCTGCAATTAATGATCTTGTTTTTACACAGATCAAAGGATGAAGTTTCTTCTTATTTCATCTCACCATTAGATGATGAGGCGGGGGAGTTGATTCCTGGTGCGGCTGCAGGGAATCATATCAGATCTAAGGTTGGGATCCAGAGTTCAGGGTTGGACAATTGATGCACAAGAGGTCTAAGTCGAGTCTTTTGGGCCACATGTACTAGCAACCATGACCAATCCTGTATTTATATGTAGTAAAACATTCTAGTGGTGCTCAGAGTAATGCTAGAGGTTAATTAGGGTCAGCACATGTATAATAAATGCCTTTACCCTGATTCTATCTCTCTGGTCCCAAGATCTGATTTGTATTTTTCAAAGAAGTTTCTACAATTGATTATGCCCTAGGATTGACCAGTTCTGTGTGACATTTATGAAATATGTAATTTAGAGGACCTTCGACTCTGCCAAAATATAGTTTTATCATTCAAACACTTTCTTATTTAAAGTTTCTTTGTTCAGAGTGAACACACCTAAAAATAATCATCAGATCACTTTAAGATGGTCATTTTGAAGGAGTTCCATGGAATAGCTTTTAATCATGTAATTGGAAGAAATGCTCTTACACATTCATAGCGACTTCTAAACTTTAAATGCATGTCACTGCCAATTTCTGAGATAAGACCTGGTAATGTTTCAGAGCAAACTAGGGTAAAATTTCCTCACAAGATATTAAGTGAGGTTACATTTTCTTACTCCTGCATTTTTCCTTCTAGCTTCATCTTCAGATTATGCTCCCCAGAGGCACATTATGCAGAGTTGCCTGATCTGTTATTCCAGAAAAATTCATTGAGTAAAGACCTAGCATGCATGTCTTACCATTCAATAGAGCTGAGATCAGAAACAGAAGTGCCTATTGTATGAAACCCAAGATATTAAGTTGTTAGGCTATTTTTCAGCTCTCTGGGGAGATTCATTTTCCTGAGAGAATAAAGGAATGATATTTCAATCTATTATTGCAGAAACATCACAGAACAGTGTGTTCAGAGCAGTTTTTCATTCCAGATACTGATCAGATGAATGAAGTGACCTCAGGGTTTGGGTTAGGTCTATATTGGTGGGTCCTGTGCTGTATCCAACCAATTTGAGACAAAGGATTTTTTTCTAAGACTATCTGTGGTGTCAGGGAAAGAATGATACTGACTGCAAAAAATATCACTCGACTTTAACATTTTTTGTTAATATTTTGTGTAAAACCGCAGTGGTGATAATTATTTACAAATTAATTAATTATGTTTTGTTGTGCTGGGAATCAAACCCAGGACCTCAAAGATGCAGTCATGAGCCATGTGACTTACCACTAAGCCACATGCCTCACTGGATTGAATTGGTAAGTGATAGTTGCTTTTTGCTCTGTCCAGGCTTTCAACTCTTGGGTACATCAGCCTTATCTGTCAGTCTATTTCCCTCATGGTCACATACTGGCATAATAGTGTCTTTTCCAGCAATTCTGATTTTCTTAGGTATTTTCCTTGAATAGCAAACTCTTTATTAGGAGATTTTCTTCCCTTTGCTTTGCTTCTCAAACTAATCCTCAAAAGAGATAACTATGGTTATATACTTTGTATTAAGCTAAGCAGAGGATGCTCCCTAAATAAAGTATGAAGGGAGTAAAAACTCAGAACTAAATATGGGGCAAACTGCCAACCATGTTGATTATCTTTTGAAGGATTGTTAGATTACTTATCCTACTCTAATCAATATTTGTACTTCACTCTAGGGTGTGATCTGGTGATGTTATATTGGATTATTCCATACTTGTTATTCTTCTGCCATCCTAGGGTGAGACCTGATTCTTGTCAATAAAAGCAGGGGTCTGAAGAAGACAGAAACTCATTCTTTGGTCTTCTTCCACTGAGCTACGTTCCATCTTAGGATCAAAAGCTTGGGTGGTTGAATTCCTTGCTTGAGCACTGGATTTCGTGAACCCATTCTTGTACCTCTTCACTGTGTGGATTATTTCCTGCATCAATGTTTGCTTCCAGACCTGTGTTTCATCAAATCCTCATTTTGGATCTATAGGTTTCACTAATAGATGCTCCACTAACAAAGGCTCAGTGTTTTAACTTGGTCAGTTGAGGCATAGTACCTCCCTTCTGAATAAGCTATTGGTACATCAAATTCAAGATCATTTATTGTTGAGTAAATTCTATTGGTTAATGGACAATATGTTAGATGCCACAAGATTACAAACATTTTCTTAACAGTGACATTGTTTATAATCGCTTGAAAAGAACCCAGCAATTCACATTATATAAAGTGAGGCATATTATTTAAAAGGTCAAATCAAAATTTACCATGGATTTTTTTTAAAATAGATGGTTGATTCTTAAAGAGAATGTAAATTGGGACTATAACTGAGAGCCTGGTGTTAAAGTTGGGATGAAAGGTTTGGTTGGCTACTGCTCTGGCCATTTGTATTCATTAATGGATTTTCCTAGGACAGCTAATTACTTAGAGTGAAAGCAGTTTACAAGAGGGAAAGAAACTATAATTTACTGAGAAGCAGTAATAGGACAGAACTTTACATGCTTTATCTTATTTAGTCAAATTGGGAACATTATGCAAGATTGAGGTAGCTATTAATGTCTTATTTTTAAAAAATAAGGTGACTAGCACTTAAAAAACCTGACGTATCTCTCTAAAATTGTCATTCAGTGGTCCTCAAACTATGGCCCGTGGGCCACATATTGTATTTGTATCTGTTTTGTTTCTTCATTGAAAAATAAGATATATGAAGTGTGCATAAGAATTCATTCATAAGTTTTGTTTTTACTATAGTCAGACCCTCCAATGGTCTGAGGGACAGTGAACTGGCCCCTGTTTAAAAAGTTTGAGGACCCCTGTTGGTCATCTTAGATTATCTGGAGTCAAGATAAAAAATTTTCTTTTGTGGGAATTGTGTACCTAGCAGGTAGAACATAATATGGAGCAAAGCATTTCTGTGAATAGGGATCTAAGTAAAATTTCTGTTGATAAAGAACAGGAATGCCCAGAACAAATATTATAAATAATAGATTATCTAGGCTCCTACCAGTGGACCTGAATCAGTCTCCCTTAAGATAGCACATGGATAATAGGAAGTAAAAGTTGAGTTGGGGAAAAATATTCTGACACATTTGCATTTTGGGAACATTTTTACTCTCTAATATTTTTTATAATAAAAGAGAAAATCTTCAATAGTTATGTTTTAGTTGTACCCTCCTTCAAAGAATGTACATTATATCTAATTGTGATTTCAGACCAAACCACTTTAAAACATTCAATAAGAAGATAAAGTCCTTTTTAGATAGTACCTATTCTACCTAAAACAAATGAAGCATAGAGCCCAATTTAGGCTGTTGGCAAAGGATTTTATACCAAACATGGAATGAACATATTCCACACATTCTATCCTCTAGTAATATTCAGAAAAGGAGCCTTTGGAAAACATAGTTTATATTTTTCTTCTTTACTCATTTTTCTCCCTTTCTCTGTGTCCTTGAATTTATTTATTATGTATTATTTTATTTTTAGGGTCTGTGAGCCACACCCAACAGTGCTGATGTGTTATTCCTGCTCTTGCTCAGAAATTACTCCTGCAGGCTCAGGAGATCAAATGGGATGCTGAAGATTATGCCTGGATTAGCCATGTGAGAGGCAAATGCCCTACCTGCTGTGCTCTCACTCCAACCCTCAAAATTGTACTTTTTATGTTATATTGGCTTAATATATATTAAGATATATTGTTATATCTTACTAAAAATATAAGAATTGTGAAATAATAGAGAAAAATAAAATAAAAATAAAAACAGAAAGTAATATCTAAGTAGGAAGCAATTGACAAAACTACAAAATTCTTGCTTAAAATCTTATTTCTTGTAACGATAAGACAGCCTGAGAAAAATATTCTCAGTAAATATGTAAAAATATTATTATACTTTTATTACAAGAGCTTGTACAATTATAAAGAACCAAGACCTCAATAAATAACATGATTTAACAATTTTAAAGAGGACATAAAATTATCAAATAAGCATGTGAAAATTGAATGCATTTAGATATGCTAATGCAAAAGTCTTGAGGTGTCACTTTTACCTATTAAATTGACCAAAAAAATTTAACAAAATGACAATGACTGGTATTAGCAAGAACACATTTGTCATTCTCATATTCTTGAGTGTTTATAAACCTACTCTATGGAGGAAACTCCTACTTAGAAAATTTGAAGATATATATGTATATATATACGTATATATATACATATATGTAGACAATTTTCATATATAGGTATATATAGGTAGAAATTATCTACCTATATATTCATATATATTTCTCCAAATTTTCTAAGTAGGAGTTTCCTCCATAGAGTAGATTTATAAACTATATATATAGTTTATATGCACCAGACGTGGCTTTTGGCTTTCCTGGTACAGTGCCTAATTTTCCTCCCAAGAAATATCTCTGCCAGAAGGCCCATTGGATCACTGGCCATATTTCTGTCATACTTCTTACATGATAGTGACTTAACATTTCCCTTTAATTCGTTTTTGCTAACTACAGAAATTCGGCCTTAGCTATCTTGCAGTCATAAAGAAATTTCAGTACCAAAGAAAACTGCTAGAAGTTTCCTGCTGACTAAGTATATTTGCATCTCTAAAGCCAAGCCAGATACCTCTCTTTCTGTCAGCCTATTTATTTCCTAAGGCCAAGTCAAAACATAGCGTCTTCAAGACAATGGTCTTCTTTCTCTCCCTGCCTTTGAGCACCAAAGCAGATGATTTTTGCCTCAGGAACTTTCCCTGTCACTTTAAATAATTCTGCACCCCTTTCTTTAGTTTTTTTCTCTTTCTATTACCAGATCATAGGAAGTGGGTATTAGCCCCTAGCTAGAATACTTTTTCCCTCAGGTTAATATTTGTTATCAAGAGAAAACCAGGATTTTCTGCTATCCCTTAATTTACATTAGTAATGACTCCTAGGGCCAGGTACTACTTTGATATGTAAGAAATTAGCCTTCCTTTTATCCTCCACCCTTTGTTCCCCTGGAAATGCCTTGCATGCCAGTTTGTGCTTAAAATGTCATTGGCTGAAAAGTAAAATAAAGTTGTATGGGACCCCATACAATGTATTTTGTGTGGTCTCAATTATTTCATATTCGTCCACTCATGAACCCGCTTTCTTTCTGTGAAGGTTTTCTGACCCCACTAAGGTTTTGCTTAGAGATGCAAGACTTCTGGAGCATATATATATAGTTTGCAATTCTTATCACAGCCGTTAACCTCTTGGAAAAGTTCTTTATTTTTTTTCCCTACAGCATAAATGTCTAGGATTGGGGCCAGACTGTTGTACAGTGGGCATTTGCTTTGCATGTGGCCAACCCAGGTTCCCTCTCCAGCATCCCATATATTCTCTAAGACTGCCAGGAGTGATTTCTGAGCTCAGAGCCAAAAATAACTCCTGAGCACCGCTGATTGCACCCCCCAAACCAAAATAAATAAATATATCTCAATAAACAAGTCTAGGATTAGAAAGAATAGAATCTGAGAAAGATTCAAAGGAGTAAAAGGATGCAAGTATTTTTAAATGATGATGCTCATTTATATCTTGATTGTGAAATTCTTCACAAGTGCATCTAAGGAAAGACCAGGTTAATATTCATAATAGTGAAGATTTAGCAAAGTTAAAAAGAATCTAAGCATTATTAAATTTTTTTTTTTTTTTTACTATTCATTCATCTCATAATGGGGAGACAAAAGTAAGGCTACCAAACCTAAGTCAGTCCTTCAGATTTCTAATCTTACTGTGAGTGTGGATTTAACACCTGCACTTGAAGATACACTAACAGGGGGTCACATTCCAAGCACTTCAGATGTGACCTTAGATGTATTATTCCACCTCTGTAGACTCCAGTTTTCTATCTACAAAAGTACATTGTAACAATAATGCCATTTCTATCATGGGCCCATTTTGGGAGTTAAATGACCTACTAACCTTGGCATCTACATGACTAAAATTTATGTTCTAATTGTCCTCTAGATGTCAAAGATTGAAGTGGGATGGCTTGTTTTCTTCAAGGTCTTTCTCCTTGGCTGGCAGGAAGAATCTTTGCTGTGTCCTATACTTGGCTATAATGGGTCTGTGTTGTCTGCAATCTTCACTTTCTAGATGAAAGTTGATCATATAGCATTAGAGTCCTCTCTTACACTCTACATGCCTCTTTTAAGGCTTCATCTGCAAATCAGTGACCTTCTAAAAATTTCACCACATGTATTTGTGAGGATAATATTCATTTAATCACAATGTGATATGTGTTTAGCCTACTATCTGGATCACAGTAAGAGGTCTTTAATTATTTTTAATTAAACAAAACATCCATTTCTGCCATAAAACGATTTGTTTTCCTTTTATAAACAAAAAAGTCCTACATTTTTGGCATATCCCTTAATCTGTGTAAATTCTGGATTGAATAGAAGTATTTAATGCTAGAAAGTACTTTTTTAGTTGGCAACTATTAATTAGCATCTAAAGCAGGGGTCTCAAACTCAATTTGCCTGGGGGCCGCAGGAGGCAAAGTCGAGGTGATCCTTGAGTACAAAGTCAGTAGTAAGCCTTGAACTTTGGGGGGTGTGACTCAAACAACTAAAAAAAAGATTTCTCTAGGGTAGGGCCACAAAATGTTGTACAGAGGGCCACAAATAGCCCATGAGCCGTGAGTTTGAGACCCCTGATCTAAATAATTTACTTAAGGCAGGAAATTTCTGGAAAATTCAGAATGGTGGTAAATAATATAGATAGAGAGCTAGAGACTTTACAGAAATGAAAAAGAGCAAGGTCTCGCTTTTCTTAATCCACCTCCAGTCAAATTCTCCTTTCCACTGGGAAAACACCAATCATCTACAAAATGGATGAAGTTGAATACCTAAAGTAGAGTTTGTGTTTTACTCTAAATATGCTTATCTCTGCCTTGCAGTGACCAAGCATAAATTATATTCTCTCCTATTCCCTGCTAATGGATTTTATCTCAGAGAGGCAGGGGGATTATTATTTAAATTATTGGCATGTTTCAATCATATATAGCATACCAAGTCTCTTCAATGGCAATTACTGACTCAATTCTGCCTTCCCCTGAATTTCTGCCTTCACTGTCAGCTAATTAGATCAAATAGAGAGTAAATAATTTCTCTGTTTTAATATACAAGCGGTCACAGGAGCTTAAATTAAATCAGGGTGAGCTGTGTTTAAAAATCATAAATTCTTTAATCTTAATATATGTTTCAAATAAAAGTCTCTTTATTCCTGGGTTGTTTTAAGACCTGTTGACTAGTTTGCATTCACCTTAGCATTACTGACATAAACTAGTTTGAGTCAAGTAAGATTATAATAGGCACAAACTCTGACTTTGAGGAACACTTAGATATAATGAGGAGTGAATGCTTCCATGATGGACTCTGTTCTGAGGACTTGTCATTCCATATTAGGTAATTTTTAATGTTTAATTAGTTACCTGTTGCCTTTATTAAGTGTTCTGACATTTGTTCATTCTTGTGTATGCAAATATTTTATGGGATTATTATGTTACTGACCCTACACTGATCGGTGATTGTGCCCTACCCTTAGGGTGTGACCTGGCATTCTGCCCCCACCCTTGGGTGGTACTGATTCTGCTTCCACCATTGGGTGGTATATGATCCCACAATTGGGTGGTACCTGATTCTGGGGGATAAAAACATGGGTCTGTGGAAGGCAAGAGGCTTTTTGCTGGAACTAAGGCTTAGACTTTGGACTTCAGTCTTGTCCACTGAATAAAGCTAATATATCCACAAGCCTGACTGTCTATGAGCTGTTTACCTGCTGTTTTACCTCAAAACCATCGGCTGGACGGGGTGGCAGATGCGTGCTCCGAGCTGGAGGGGAAAGACCTCATCCTCCATCCCTCCATCAGTCAACCTCTTCAGGGGCTGACTTGCAACAGTTCATCATAATGCCTGATTAAAAAAACTATAACCCTTTCTTCTATTCCCAACACACTCCTCATCAATGACCAATTCAGTGTTTAAAGTAGGCATGACCTTGTTCTTGTTTATAAACTTAGATACTTTAAATTAAACTGATGGCTGTGTTTTTCATATCACTATTATCTTCGATTTTAAGAAAAAACTTAAAGACACATCATTTAACTTTACAGCTGGCAGCATTAAAAACCAAATGCAATCAGTTACCTGTGGTAAAAAAATAGTTGTAAGTCATCTTAAAAGCTGAAGTTCTACATTAAAATTGATCAAAAAAGAGATTTAAGATGGGAGAGTGTGCAGCAATCTGCTTCTACCCTGTGTGTCTGAAAGGTCCGGAAGTCCTAATTTAGTTACCCGGCGCAGAGAAATGAAGAGGCTTATGAGTTCCAGCAGATGCTTTGAAAAAGTGCTTTAATACTGACCAGTCAAATGGCCAGGGTCAAAGTTCCCCCAGAATAGAAAGGGGACCAAAGACCTCGTGGGTCCCTCGTCACCCCCTTATATAGGATGGGAAGTGGGAGGGGAAGAAGAGTCCTTGAGGGCTGGACTTCCGCTACGATAACACCAATGATTCGTGAGGTAGGGGTAGAGGTGGGGCCGAGGCAGTGACGACTTCCTTAAGGGTGGGGCCAAAGCAGTGACAACTTCCCTAAAGGGCGGGGCACCCACCAAGGTTGGTGGGGGGGCTGATTTCCCTTTTCAATCCCCACTTCTTGTACTGGAGGCTTCTAATCCTAGAAGCCAATGTGATTTTGGGGCCTTTACTTTCTGATATTACTGGTCATAATTATTTGCATGAGCTAACCCTGCATGGGCCAATGGCTACCAGAAGTAAAAAGGCTTAGGAGGGGCCCCAGTAGGAGTATTAGATAGGGGAGAATTCCATTCCATAAAGACCATAAGGGACCATTTAATAGCTTTGTATCTTGGCCAGCTACTCTTGATGGTGCTTGATTCTGTTTTACACATTTGAAATTAACTTTTGTGAGAGTTTGTTATTTCTGTTTAGCCCTGCTAGTTCTGCTTTTCCAGTTACCAATTTTCCTGCAACTTCTGAGCCCTACCAGTAGAGTGCTCAGACCTAGGAGTGCCTAAGAAATGTATGCTAGGCAGAGGGATGGGCTCTGTTCCTGGGATGATGTTAATGTTGGGGAGCACTAATGCTGGGATGCATAAGCCAAATTTTTACCACATATTTATACCCGTTTCGGAGGTAAATACCCTGGGCTAGAGGGAGCAGGCAGGACTTTTGAGCACTGAGTACCTTCTACCTGACCCAGGTTTACAGATTTGGTGCTGTTATGAATAGCAAACAGAAGATTTAAAGCTAAACGGGATTACCTTTTGACATAAGTACAGCTAGAAGAAGCAAAGGTTAGATTACCTAGTGAGACAGGGACAGCCAGAGGCCAATTTCCCCCACCCCCAAGAGGGAGTTAAAGGCTGAGGTTTTGCTTTACACACCCATTCCGGCTCCCCCAAACACACACATGGGAAGTAGAGGACCGGAGGTAAGCAGTTCGAGCCCTTCCTTAGCAAGTGCCAGGGAGAGCATTTTCAGAGTTAGTGAGTGCATTAGGGCTGAAGTGTGCCCGCCGGACCCGTATCTTGAGAGGATCCTCAGTGTGCTTCACTTTTCAGGTTTTAGATGGAAGGCGTGAACCCAGGAAGCATGCAGTTCACCTTGACAGCAGTTCTTTTCACATAGGCTGTGAATTCCACAACGAAAATAAGGAGGTTTCTGCTTTCTTTTCTTCATTTCTGCAACTTAAACAGCTGTTGGGGTAGAGAGCCCTAAACTTCAGTTGCCTTTCCTGCACTGGGTTAGACAGAGATGAAGAAATTTTATTTTTATTAATGACTGTTTTACTTTTTAACATTACCAAGAGAAGCATAATTTTTGCTACCTGCTTTAACCTCTGGGATAGATAGGCATAATGTTATTTTTAGTTGTTAACTTGGCTTATTAATTCCTGCGGCCTTTATTTTCCCCTTATAGTTTTTTTTTTTTTTTGATGACCATTTTGCTTTAGAGATTTCATTACCCTAGAAGTTATTAGAGGGAACGTGGTCGAAGATCAATCTTCTGTAGCTACTTCAGGCTGACAGGGGACTGCAGTTTTAATCTCTAGATAGGGTGAAATCTCATATTTCCCTAAAGGAGCAGTTAACTGGTTTACTTTTACAGTTTTAACACCTGAAAAGGATTAGATTAATTATACAGGGGAATATTACTTAACCCACTCAGGCCTTGGAGCAGTAAATAGCACAACTTGAATGGCACAGCTGTTCTTATTGTCTGTAATGATAGCACAAATTAATTAACAGAAAACAAAGCATTATAGCATTATGAATAAACACAGTTTTGAGTTACTTCAGTTAGACTAACATTTGCATTTACAATTTATGATTTGGTTTAATACAACTAGTAAGAGCATTTTTACATAAGTTACTTCAAAGAAGTGGGTTTTAAATTAGGCCCACTAGAATTTTAATTAGCTACCAAAAATGGTTTTTCTCTCCACCTTTACCTTGTACCTTACCCGGTATTTGAATAACTTGGCTTTTTCCTTTGCACATATACAGCACTGTTGGAGAAATCTCCATCTGGGGCACCCCCATTACTTACAGAGCTTTTTGAGGATAGGTTGTAGACACAGCAAGCAGGGTTAGTTGTCACGTTACAGTCACTTAGGTTTGGCTGATGAGATGGTCGGTTCAGCATGAGGATTTTCTGGCTGGGCATCTCACCCTCTGCAGGAATTTTAGAGGTGATTCGTCTGTTCCACTCCTCTCCAGGTTTGGAAGAGACTGACCTCGAATTCTCTTCTGAGCTTGAGGGAGAGAGCAGGGCCCACAGGCTGTGATGATCTTCTAGGAAAATCTTCAATTTCCTTACTCAGGCCATTTATTTCAGTCTCTCGCCGGTGCCTGCTTGTCACACCGCCTTAACTCCAATTATTCCTCTGAAAGAGGGCTTTGGGGTTCCCTTACTAATTTTTTTGATTTTCTGTTTGCATGAGGACTACTCCTCATGCAGAGAGAAAAGCCATTTGCTTGTATTCTGTGCAAAGCAACATGATGCCATGACATAAATGGTACTAAAAGGTTCTGGGAGAAGAGAAAAAGCAAATATTACTTAAATTACTTAGATAATTTTAGAATTTTTTTCTGCAACGAAACATTTTATACATTTTTAAATAAAACCATGACCAATTTTATAAAACCTCCTGTGATACAAATATTAATGTTCTTGGTAACATATAATGAAAAATTGCAAAATAATATTTTAATTATGCTTAATTCTAAATATAGAAATTCACTTAGTTTTCTAAACAGAAAACACCAGGAATTTACGTTACACAAATTAATGTTGAAAACCAGAAAGAATGAATGCTTACTACTTTTGGTAGAACATGCTTAAAAACATTTACATTTTTTTTTAACCTAGAGACATATTAATAATTATTTAGATTGATTATACACATTTTTTATTACACATTTTTAATTTCTTTTACACCACTTTCCTTTTTGCATGCAAGGCAAACGCCCTACCATTCGGCTCCTTCTCTTTTTCCTCCCCCCCCCTTTTTTTTTTTTTAAGCTTCGCCACTCATTCTTTTGCAGTGGTTCCGCTGCTAAAAATTTTCACGTGCACCGAAAAACAAACAAACAAAAATAACGACAGTAATTTGCAACATTCTTTTATTAATTTTTTTAAGAAACCTTTAAGTTAGAAATTTAAATGCTTAAAAAATTTTTTTCTGACTTCCAAACCATTTGCTAGATTTTTCTTTGATATGTAAATGACCTACATTCCCCAGCCAGTTGAGGCTGGGAGGACAATAGTTTGCCCTGGGGCGTGGTGAATTTCTTCACCACGTGGTGAGTTTAAAAAGCACTTATTTTTTTTTTTTCTTCAGCTAGAAAAAAAGCGGCCAGTTGCTCTTTTTTTTTGGCCTGAACACATGGCAGGATAATTGGGGATTGCAAAGTTCAGAAATTCTCCAGGGAAAATTTGTCCCTGATGGCCATTTGAGAAATCTGGGGTTTGCAATCTCCAACACCCTCCGCCATGTTCCTAGCGTGGCCCTTGCACGCGCCCGCTTCCTGGTTGGGTGGGGAGCGGGCTAGGCGGGTTTCGGGCGCCCTTTCGCAGCGCCACGGGCGGCGGGGGTCGCGCGTCCCGCTGGGCCTCCCGATCCCGGGCTGGGACGACTGACGGGCGAGGGAGACACGGGCTCGGCCCCTTTCCCCAGGGGTCGGCCCGTGAGAGGGGGCGCGTCCCGTGGTTAGACCAAAGAAAAAAACATAGAACACACAGACAAAAACAAACAAACAGACAAACAGTGGCGCCACACGGAAAACAACCCAAACGAATGTGTTCAAGTAATCTTTTCCCAAAGTTCTAGTGTCAGAGTAAGTGGGGTGGATTGAATTTGTCTCATCAAACTTGTAGAATTGCCAGGAAGGCGGACAGGCAAAGGAGGCAGTCAGAGGGGAGTCAAATGAACATCCAGAGACACAACTGTAAAATTCACAGATTCCTAGACAGACGGCTATGCTAATAACAACCAAGTTTTTGAGCTCCACAAATCACAGGCAGACAACCTCCTAGCAGCAGCGGGAACGTCTTCCCGCCGCTCTTACTGAACCCCTGGGGTACCACCAGGGTCGTGACCTAAGCAGCCAAAGTTCGTCAACCTCTTGCCCACCTGGTATACGCATCAGATGGGGAACCACACACACCTGGAAACGCATCAGGTGGAAGATTCCTTAGTCACCCGGGGGGACTCTGACCCCCCTCCGGGGGGACTCTAACCCCCCTATGAAACAAAGTCTGCTTCTACTCGGTTTCCACATCGAGCAAAGAGCTCATAACATTAGCCAAACCACCACAAAGTTAGCTTCTCGCTGGTCACAGACACGAAGCAAAGCGCGCGCTCTCACACACACATACACATCAGAACTCACCAGACACCTGTTCATAACTCCATGCCGGGAATGAGGACTCCTGGCTGGCTCGCCAAAATGAAAGGTCCGGAAGTCCTAATTTAGTTACCCGGCGCAGAGAAATGAAGAGGCTTATGAGTTCCAGCAGATGCTTTGAAAAAGTGCTTTAATACTGACCAGTCAAATGGCCAGGGTCAAAGTTCCCCCAGAATAGAAAGGGGACCAAAGACCTCGTGGGTCCCTCGTCACCCCCTTATATAGGATGGGAAGTGGGAGGGGAAGAAGAGTCCTTGAGGGCTGGACTTCCGCTACGATAACACCAATGATTCGTGAGGTAGGGGTAGAGGTGGGGCCGAGGCAGTGACGACTTCCTTAAGGGTGGGGCCAAAGCAGTGACAACTTCCCTAAAGGGCGGGGCACCCACCAAGGTTGGTGGGGGGGGCTGATTTCCCTTTTCATGTCCTCTGTGGTAGCACCGACAAAAGGAAGATTCATTTTGCACCCCTCAAAAAATGGCTTCTGTACTGAACTGGGCAGAGGTTACATCCTCTTTGAGCAGGATGTAGAGGACATGGAAGAAAAACAGAACACTTGAAAAACCATTTCATACTCAAGACATTTGACACAATTATGGAAAACCTGGCTTAGCTACTCAGTAGGTCCTGAAATTATAGTCTGTAAGATAAGCATACGAAAATCCTGATGTTTATGATATATAAGTTTTTCTATCATGCAGTGTAACTAGGTAGGTTTAGAATCCCCTCCTTTTTGCCACCTTTCTCTTTGCTTCTTGGATAAGTGTTTTCCCACCTCTAGCCATTTTTATTATCTATTTTACTGGCTTCACCCTGTCTATGCGATTTTAAGAAGGCAATTGTATTGAATTAGATTACAATCAAGAGCAAGTATATTTGACTTGATCACTATCAAGAGCAATTATAATTAACTAGATAACATGCCCCTTCCCTCTGCTCTACTTCTACCTTAATATATTATAGATCTTATGGGTGCAAACTTTTATATCACTCTTCCAGAGCTTATGATTTCTGCACTATGATGGTGTTGGGTTAGAGCAGTGAATAAGGCAAATAAGGTAGCAGTGACCTCAAAACAACTCTTCTAGAAAAGAGGAGTCATTAGAGAGAAGGTATAAGGTAGGTAAAATAGAAGATGAAATGGGACAAAGAGGCTAAATGCAACTGAAATGAGCTGATGCCCTTCTCTTTCTTCCTTTTAAAGAGGAGTCAGTGTTCAGATCATTTTATATGTTGATAATGACAACGATGACAATAACAACAACAATGACTACAATGATCACTCCTGACTATATTTGGAAAACTATATGTAGTGTCAGGGACTGAACTAAGTTCAGCATGCAAGGCAAGTACATACTGCACTATTTCTCTAGTCCTCAGATCATTTAAAATATTCTTTTTATACCTCAATTTTCTCTTCCTTCTTTTCTTACATCCTAATAGCATCAACAGCATAATTCCTAGATCTTTGAATTCACACCCAAATTCATATAAATAATTTGAAAGAACTATAATAGAATTGCCAACTTTATTTTGGAATGTGATTTTTATGTAGTTATATATTTTACCATCTATTACATATTGAAGATGTAATATATACTGCCATCTCCTCAGAATATTAGCTAACATTTGAGAGTTTTATGTGCAATTGGTTAATCAAGATGGAAAAAATATTTTGTTGTAAGCTTTAAGGACAATAAAATAGAAGTTTAAAGAGGCTGATTTTCTAACCTATGCCCTATCTAACTCAGCTAAGGGTAGTGCAGTGACTAGAGACTGGACTCTGCACCAATCAACTTACATTCTCAACAATACACATAAATGCCATCTATTGTATACTAAAGATAGTACTGTTAGAGTTCTCAAATATTTAGGATATTCGTGATTTATTTTGTCAATTGTATTATATAATATCTGTATTTTTAACTCCCCAGAAACCATGTGCTTTTAAGGGATTGGAACATGTTTTTTGGCGTTTCCACCTAGTGCAAGTTCTTCAGGAGTCTGGAAATTTCCAGAAAAGAACACAACAACATTGCCAGATTTGTCAATACTTTCTATAGCCTTCAAATAGTTGTTTAACATTTTCATAACCCCAAACTGAAAAATAAATGTTCTAAACTTACAATTTGAGCAAACCACTTGACTGATTTTGCATTTTGTATCTCAGTGTCTTCATCTGTCCAATTAGAAAAATGTAACTCTTTTATGCCATACCCTACAAAAATCAATATTGCATGAGTTAAAGGACATATATTTACACCCCTTTCCTATCAGAAATAATGTGTGCAATTTAATTTACAATTTTTGAAGATTGTTCTTTTATGTCATTAGATCTTTCTTTTGATGCATTTTATGTTTCTTTCTTCATAAATATTTACCACTCTAGACTTACTGTTTTCTGAAAATTGTTGTTTCTGTTTACTCCCAAAATTTTTTATTTAAAGCAATTCATCACATAATCATATAATTGACATAACTGATCATAATACATTTGTTTCAAGATGACAAAAAACAAAGTTATTTAAAAAATAGAAAGAAAATAAAAAGAAAAACTAAAAAATAGAATAAAAAAGAAAGAAAAAGTTCAGTATCTAGTATATTTGTGAAAATTATTCTATCTCCAATAAACTCATTAAAACAATAGCAGAAAATTTAGTAAGCTTTTATTTAAAGAAATAAAAAAATACAGTAAAAACGGTGTGTGTGTGGCAGTTGTTTTTGTCTGCATAGGCCCAGCAAAACATTGGAGAAATAGAAAGGAAAAGCCTTTGACCTAAATATTGAAGTATTCTGGCATGAGACCAACTCTGGGCTCCAAGCAAACTAGCCTGTTCAACCTCTGAGTCATTCTCTGTGGTCCCAGTACATGGTTGTTGCTGTCAGGTTTCTGTAGCTAAAGATCCTGGTTTCTGTACCAATCCTACATCAAAGTCAGGATAATGTGGTTTAATTTTACCATTAGGGGGCAATGTGGAGAACCTTGCCCTGAAAGCAGATTGTTGCTTTTGCTAAGTCACCTGGGTGTCATCAAAACCCTCTTTGAAGTAAGTTGATGCCAGGGCAACATTAGGGTCTTCCCTGATATTTTTGCTTGCTAGTGATGGTATAGACAACTGTGATTGTTTTCATGGATGGTATCCATGGTTCAGTGGTGAAAGGACACTGTCCATTCTTCTGAGGCCTAAACCAAGTCATCATGACAATGTTCAGGGTGTAAGGCCCCACTGCAGTATAATATTTGTATGTTCCTATCTCTATTAGATAAGAACTTGTTTGCATTTGCATAAAATTTTCCCATTTTAATGTGCCTATGCAAAAAGGAACAATGCCACAATATATTACTGGTGCACATAGGGGCCAAGGCAACAAGTCCATCAATCCCCATACCCTGGTTTTAACATGAAGTCTAAACAGAGACTTATGTACTAGAATTCCTTATTGAAGAGATCACACACACACAATGAGGGTAATTGTTACTATATTCAATAAGGGTTATACCTGTTAAGGAAATACATCTAAAGAAATATTCAAAGGAGATATACATGTCTACTTTAAGTCTTTAGAAATAGTCGTGTGTGTGTGTGTGTGTGTGTGTGTGTGTGTGTGTAAAATAAGGATCATTGCTTCAAAATGCAATTTGGTCTTGTGGAGTCTGAAGAATGGCTCCCAGTAGTCACATATTAGGAAATATCCTCGAGTGGGGAACTTCTCAGCACCAAATCTGGTAGCAAGCAAAGGTCCACAGTGAAAGGAAGCAGAGGAAAAGGGGCCGCTGAGAGCAAATCAATAGCAACAGAGTATTGGTTTCTTCTCAAGTTGAGAGTCTATCTTTTCACTTTGGGAGCTGGTTGGCAGATGACTGGAGTGGGGAGAATGTTCTGCTTTGTGAGGAGCCAAGAATTGAGGGTAAATGTGGGGTAATAACAGATGGGCATGAGAGATTGAAGGGCTAGAAATGAGTTTTTAAGGTAGTAAGCAAAGGAGGAAAGGAGTGGTTATATCTGAAAGGGGAAGTACAATATACAACATAGACATTCTATATATTGCAGATGAACATTGCAATGTCCATACATCAACAGATACTGAGGATGGCTCTATGGGTTACAATTGAAAATCTGATCCAGGTGAAATGAGACAGCATGCTTAAAAAATAAAATAAAATAAAATAAAATAAAATAAGATAAAGCTGGCAAGTGTGATGTAAAGGTTTTCCATTTTCTAGGCCAGTCATGATTAGTGAGGATAAACTTTACTAAAGAAAGGCTTCATGGATTAGGTTGTGTATAGGGCATTCTTAGAAAAATTTAAATTTTCAAGTCCTGAAAGCTAAGTGATATGATAATGAGCACTGTATGTGGAGTCTATACCATGAAATAGTTATATATTACAGATAGAAGTTGAACAGACATTGGTATGACGAATACATATACTTATGCATATATATCTGCAGATACTGAGGATTGATCCATGGATTATAGTTGAAAAGCTGACCTAGGTGTAATGAGACATAATGCTTTATATTTTTATTTTCAATATAAATCTTTATTTAAGCACCATGATTACAAGTATGTATGTAGTTGGGTTTCAGTTATAAACAAAACACCCCCCCATCATCAGTGCAACATTCCCATCACCAATGCCCCCACTCCTCCCCAACTTCTATCTGTATTTGCAATAGGCATTCTACTTCTCTCATTCTTTAACATTGTCATGTAGGTTGTTAGTGTAGTTATTTCCCTAACAGAGTTCATTTACCACTCTTTGTAGTGAGCTTCAAATTGTGAGCCAGTCCTTTCCATTGAGATTTTCATTCATCGACTGAATTTTCAGACCTGTTATTTCAGTTTGGAGTTTTTTGATTTCTATCTTCATATCCTCTTGATTCTTATTAGTGTTCCATTTAACTCAATCTATGCTTTCAATCTATGAGTTCTGTGAACATTGTCCATATTTCTTCTCTAACTCCATATCTGGAAACTAACTAGGGGTTGGCCATTTTCAGAACATCAGAGTTCCCATCTTTATTCTCTATGCCTGATGTTGGCCTGCATTGTTTTCCCATTGTCACATTTGTATTGTGAATTTTTTTACGTGTTGTGGTGTAATTCATGAGCTAGGTGGAGTGTGTGGCCTCCAAGCAAACTCTACCCTTTGTGGACAGGATAACTTACCTCAGGAGAAGGTGAGCCCTCAGGGTAGGATACCGGAGAGAATCAAAGTTCCCAGATAGAAGGAAGCAAGCAGAGAGAAGGCCCAAGATATCTGCAATTCTTCAGAGACACAGCAGAGTCAGCCAATTTCAAAGTCTCTTGGTAGAGAAGGCTCACCTCAGGAGAAGGAGAGCCCTCAGGTAAGGATGCTGGAGAAGATCAAAGTTCCCAGGCCAAAGCAAGCAGAGAAAAGGCCCAAGATGTCTGCTGTGCTTCACAGACACAGCAGAGTCCAGAATGCTTTAAAAAAAGTAAATAAGATAAAAGAAAAAGAAAAAGAAGAGAAAAGAATATAAAAGAAAAGAAAAAATAAAGAAAAAGAAAAAATGAAGCTGGCTAGTCTAATGTAAATGTTTTCCCTTTTCTGGACCAATCATTATTGGTGATGGTAAAATTTACTGAGGAAAGGCTTCATGGATTAGATAGCGTATAGAGTATTCTCAAAAACAACCATAATTTTCAAGTCTAGAAAACTAAATGTTATGGTAGTGAGCTCTGTATGTAAAGTTTATACCATGAAATACAGTCCAGTGGGTCTTGACCATCTTGTTTCCCTCCTTGCTTTTATGAGCCTTATGATATCCTGTTAAACTATCTACAATTTTTTCGTGGATGGTGTTGAGAATGAGGACTGATGATAAAGAAGATTGCTGGAGAATTCCCAAAGACAGCCCTGCTTGTGTTGGGTGGGAGAGGTTAAGGACTAGGGTCCCCTTTAAAGTCCTCCCTGGCACCAACCTCGTTGGCCCCTTTGGGCAGGTGCCCAGTGATAGCCCTGGAACCCAGGAAAGCAAAAGCCAATAAAATTGTAAATGAAAAATAAATGAAAAGAGTAAATATTGCATTTCTGTCAATTAACCTGTGGAGACTGGATAAAGTGAGCCAGAAAATACCTCAGATGATGCACAATCACTTCCAAATCAATCAGAAAACAGTCACAGAGACACCCCCCAGAGAGACACCCAGATCACAAAGTTATGGGGCTCTTTGAGTTAGATTTATTCTTTTTTTGTTTTTCGGGTTTTTTTCCAGCCACACCCGTTTGATGCTCAGGGGTTACTCCTGGCTACTTGCTCCGAAATTGCCCCTGGCTTGGGGGGACCATATGGGATGCCGGGGGATTGAACCGCAGTCCTTTCTTGGCAAGCGCTTGCAAGACAGACACCTTACTCAAGCGCCACCTCACCTGCCCCGATTTATTCTTTTTTTTTATTTTGGGAATATTCCCCAGTGATTCTTGGGGATGGGGAAAATGGAGCAAATTGGGGCTTATATACAGTACCAAATTATTTTTAATTTTGAGAAATGGTCAGAAATAAAAATATTTGTCCTTCAAAGATGAAGCTCCGTAAAGATGAAGAAATACTAAATTTGCTTGTTATTGACACACACGCGCGTGAGCGCAGAGTGCACGCTCATGCGTGCATGCATACACATGCGCGGGTACACACACACACACACAAACAGCAAGCAAGACACACACCAGGAAGACTTGGCACTGAGATGGCACTTAAGAACAATGCACAAAATACATTAAATAGCATCATTCTCTCATCTAGAGCATTATACAATGTCCTTGGTAAATTTCCTGAAAAAAATGTCATAGAGGCATCATATAAAAAGAAAATTAATCTCCTAAGATGAGTTAACTTTCCAGGGATAACTATTAGCTTTAATCATTTTCCTATATAAAAATAAAAGTAAAGAGCACATTATTTGATTCCTCTGTGTTCTTTAAGTCTTCTTTCTTGAAAGTTCTTTGCTGAAGCTTGAGCAATTGTGAAGTGATCATTGAGTTTTTCCTATTGCTTTCTTTATACTTTTGTTTATGCATGCATAATTTCTCATTTGAGAGTGAAAATGTTGTGTTCTTCATGAATCTCCTTATTCATTTTTGAGATTGTTGTGCCTTTTTTATACTATTCCTTTGTGAATACAATTGTTTTTTTGCATTTCCGCATCTCATTATTTGATTCACCTGTGTTCTTTTAATCTTCTTTTTTGAAAGCTCTTTGCTGAAGCTTGAACAATTTTGCAGTGATCTTTGTGTTTTTCTGATTGCATTCTTTTTACTTTTGCTTTCCGAGGGCAAAATTATTCATTTGTAAGCTGAAAATATTGTGTTCTTCATGAATCTTCTTTTCCATTTTTGAGTTTGTTGTGCCTGTGCTTCTATTCTTATCCTTTGAGAATATTGTGTAGTTTTTTGTATTCTTGATCTCATTATTTGATTCACCTGTGTTCAAGTTTCTTCTTCTTTCCTGATGTTCTTTGCTGATGCTTGAACAATTGTGCAGTGATCTTTGTGTTATTCCGATTGCTTTAATATTACTTTTGCTTTTGGCGTGCAAAATTACTCATTTGAGAACTGAAAATATTCTGTTCCTAATGATTCTTCTTATACATATTTGATACTGCTGTGCCTGTGTTTCTATTTTAACCCTTTGTGAAAACTGCGTAGTTTTTTGTATGACTTCATCTCATTATTTGATTCACCAGTGTTCTTTAAGTCTACTTCTTTCTTGAGAGTTCTTTGCTGAAGCTTGAACAATTTTGCAGTGATCCTGTGTTATGTCTATTGCTTTCTTTTTCTTTTGCTTAGCATATGCGAAATTACTCATTTGAGAGCTGAAAACATTGCGTTCTTCATGAATCTTCATATTTTTTTTTGAGTTTGTTGTGCCTTTGTTTTTATTCTATTCCTTTGTGAATACTGCATAGGTTTTTGTATGTATTCATCTCATTATTT
The DNA here is from genome assembly GCF_024139225.1 of Suncus etruscus. Lineage (NCBI taxonomy): Eukaryota > Metazoa > Chordata > Mammalia > Eulipotyphla > Soricidae > Suncus > Suncus etruscus. The sequence goes on along the minus strand of NC_064864.1, from coordinate 55,159,136 downwards.
GATTCACCTGTGTTCTTTACATCTTCTTTTTTAAAAGTTCTTTGCTGAAGCTTTAACAATTTTACACTGATCTTTCGTTTTTCCATTGCTTTCTTTTTACTTTTGCTTTCCGTGTGCAAAATTAATCATTTGTGAGCTGAAATGTGTTCTTCATGAATCTTATTATTCGTTTTTATATTTCACATGCCTGTGTTTCTATTCTAATCCTTTGTAAATACTGCTTTGTTTTTGTATTTCTTCATTTCATTATTTGATTCACTTGTTTCCTTTAAGTTTCTTCTTCTTCCTTGAAAGTTCTTTGCTGAAGCTTGAGCAATTGTGTAGTGATCTTTGAGGTTTTTCCTATTTCTTTTATTATACTTTTGTTTTATGCGTGCATAATTTCTCATTTGAGAGCTGAAAATGTTGTGTTCTTCATGAATCTTCTTATTCATTTTTGAGTATGTTGTGCCTTTGTTTTTGTTTTTATTTTTTTATTGTTCCAATTTCTTTTTTTAATGGATAATATTTTTTAATTTAATTTTTATTTTGATCATAGTGGCTTACATATTGTTGACAATAATATTTTAGGTACATATTTACATAAAACCAGGGGGGATTTCCATCACCAATTTGTCCTCCCTACACCTCCGTTTTTGTCCTACCTCCCATATGCTCTTCCCTCACCTCCAGGGCTGCCAGAATATGTTGTCCCCTCTGTATCTAGCCTAATACTTAGTAGTCTTGCACCTGTTTGGTCCTGGTGCCTCCCTTATTTCCCCCTCTAACTGGGGGGCAGGACTAGCTAGTTCAAGTTACGTGGTTTTGTTTGAAGAAGAGAATAGTAGTAAACTGGGGTCAAAGTCTAATATGCAGAAAATAAGCGGAATTGTTCTAGAGGGTCTCATCCTCAGTTTGAGAGATAAAGGACAAAAAGGTGAAACATTCCACCAGTACAAAAAGAAGTGTCAAATATCCAGTGAGGACTCCAACAATATTGTTAAGCACCACCACCACCACAACAACAACAACAATAAAAAAAAACCCGCCACAGTCTTGAGATAAGAAACATGGCAGAGCACATAAAGAAAGAAAAGAAAAGAAAAAAAGTGTAAATGGGGGCAACAGTTTCAATAACCGCACCAAAACAAAGAAATCAACCAAAAATTGATAGGTAAATAAAAATAATAATGATAATAAATGAAGATAAAAATAATATATAAAAAGATAAACAATATTTTGTGTTTTGTTTCTTTCCCTCCTGCCCTGGCACAGTAAATATTGGGGTCATTCCAAAAGGAATTCACTTGGCCTAAGAGATATGGGGTTTCTCCGCCCTTGGAGTATATTGTCACGGGATCAACTATAGACTCTGTTCAGGATCTTTTACTCTCCGTGGTGCTTTTGTGTTGTTTGGAAGACTTCTGTTCCATCCTAGGTGATACAATCAGACCTTTGTATCTATCGATCTCAGTATCTGCACAGTTCCAGGATGGGACTTATGATGAAGTCAGTCTTTGTGGTTCTAGAAGTTTTGTTCCCTCAGTGTCATTTTAATCCCTCTTCTGTGGTTGGTGGTCTTGGTCTTTGCACTAAACCTAGGATGGCACCTAGGATAGCGTCTTTCTTTGTGTTTCCAGAAGCCCCATTCCATTAAAATTGTCTCTGCTGAACCTTTGGAACTGGGGATCATGGTTGTTGTGCAGGTTATAGTTCAAACCCTAGACTAGGGCTTTTTTATTGGTCCCAAGATTTATACAGTCTGGTCATGGTTCTAGCAGCCAGTCATCTGTAACTCGCGATCTTGGCTTTTGGACCTACCAATTGTTGACAAGTCTTCTGATTTTGTCTTGTCGTTAGCTGGTAAGTAGGGTAATCTGCTCTTAGGTCAAGTCGTTTCCATTTTCCTCAATGTCTGGATATTGTATTAGAGTTGGCACTTGTTGGTGTTCTAGCAGTATTAAGGCTGTCCCGGATGGGATTTGTTTCCTGAAGCTGTTGTGAAGAACTGTGCTGTTTCTATGTCCGGGATCTAGGGTTCAAGGCTAGACGGATGGTGTCTAATTACCTGAGGTCTAAGTTGATTCCACATGACATATTTTCAAGGTAGGAGATATCCCTGTATTGTAATCAACAATGAGTTCCTATCTCTAGTAGATAAGAGCTCTTTTTTATATGTAAGTTTTCCCCCTTTTTTAGTGTGCCGTTACAGGGAGAAATGGTGCTACATCATATTGTCAGTGTATTTGGGGGTGGACAGAGCGGAAAACAGAAACAGGTCACATACTCAAAAAAGATACAAAAAAATTAGGATTAAAAATGTATGTGCTCACATATGTATATGTCGAACAGACAATTTTTTAAAGAAGGAATGAATTAACAAAGTACTTAAAGGACCAAAGTGATGTAAAAGACTACCTTACATTTGGGGAAAAGCAGGTAAAAAAGGGGTGTAATACAGGTCTTATATTTATGTTGGAAGTACAGGTTTTCCCATTGACTTTTGGGTTTTTCTTGTGGCATGTGGGTTCCCAGGTACCTTTCCATCACACCCCCTGACCTTCTTCAGATTGGCAAAAGATTTGCGGCAGGGAGGTCTTGGAAGAGTTCTTGCATTGCGGATACTTTTGGAGCTAAGTCCAGTTTCAAGTAACAGTCCACATTAGAGGGAGTTGGTAGGGAGGGCTGCGCTGCATGAGTCCACAGGGGAGTTGGCTGCCTTTTCTTGCAGGTGACGAGGTGTGGATTTGACTGGGTGTCCCTTCTCTTGGGTGCTAGGTACTGGTTCGTTGGGGTAGGAGGTCAATCTTGATGCCTAATATATTAAGGACTGTGGGTGGAGAGTTTTAATACGGTGGGAGGTTTAGATGGGGGTGAAGGGATAATTGGATTTCCAAAGGGGGGAAAGGGGAGGGTATGTGGTAGGGGTAGGAAGGGAGAAAAGAGAAAGTACATTAGAAAGAAAGAAAGAAGGGGCCGGGCTGTGGCGCTCGAGGTAAGGTGCCTGCCTTACCTGCGCTAGCCTAGGAGACGGACCGCGGTTCGATCCCATATGGGCCCCCAAGCCAGGAGTGACTTCTGAGCGCATAGCCAGGAGTAACCCCTGAGCGTCACCGGGTGTGGCCCCCCAAAAAAAAAACAAAAAAAAAGAAAGAAAGAAAGAAGAGAAAAGGAAAAAAGTAAAGAGAAGAATAGAAAATAAAAAAATAAAAAAGAAAGTAGTGAGAAGAGAGGAGAAAGTAGCAAGGAAATGCTAGTTTGCTTGAGTGTGTTCAATGAGTAGAGCCTGTAGTTTATGTCTGTATGTCGCAGTTACTGCTTCAGTGGTCTGATAGGTCACATGCTTCAATTCCTAAAAGAAGGTGTAAATCTTGAGATAAAGTGTATATTAAAGAGTTTTCTCGGGACCATCTCGTAATACCAGCTAGGTATGGTATCTCGTGTGGTATCCCAAGCTGCCATCTTAGTTTGTCCGCCCTTTGTATCCAAGAATGCCTGTGGACAGAAAAGCTGAGAGATTATTTTAAATATAGTAAGATAAAGGCATTAAGACATAGTGTTTTGGGATGTTTCCATTGGAGTCAGTGATTTCCCAAGGTATTTTTTACCTGTGATCCTGTATAATATCCCTAAAGGATTATTATGGGCATTTGTTGTAGAAGGATGATTACATACCTGTTCTCTCTATGCTGCTGTTTCTGGTGTTGCAGTTTTCTTTGTGGTATAATGTAGTCAAGAGTTTGTGTTGTTCCTTTTTTATGTATTTTAGGCACTGCTCCCGAATATATGTTGACTATTACAGGGTTTAGACTTTCTACCCGGTTAAAACCTGTTATTTGATTGTTGAGTAAAAGTTGTGTATAGGATGTATGTTCTAGGTGCTTCAGAATAGATACCACATTCTGAACCTACCCAGCGAGCAGGTGAGTAAGAGGTGGCTGACCTTGGGGACTGCCAGGTGAAGTGCTTATTGACTCACTTGTGGAGTACCCGCTTGGCTGTGCTTCTTCTGAGGAAACTGAGGACCTGAAGAAAGCACTGCCTTGTGCTTCTCTGTCTTTTCTGAATCCTTGGAGCTCTCCTCAGAGCCCTGGGAAGCAAACCCCCAAAACCTGCATTCTGAACCTACCCAGCGAGAGGGTGAGTGAGTAAAAAATGGCTGACCTTGGGGACTGCCAGGTGAAGTGCTGATTGACTCACTTGCGGAGTCTCCGCCTGGCCGTGCTTCTTCTGAGGAAACTGAGGACCTGAAGGGAGCCCTGCACTGTGCTCTTCTGTCTTTTCTGAATCCTGAAACTCTCCTCAGAGACCTGGGAAGCAAACCCCCCAAAACTGCATTCAGAAGCTACCCAGCAAGCCGGTGAGTGAGTAAAAAATGGCTGACCGTGGGGACTGCCAGGTGAAGTGCTGATTGACTCACTTGTGGAGTCCCCGCCTGGCCATGCTTCTTCTGAGGAAACTGAGGACCTGACGGGAGCCCTGCCCTGTGCTTCTCTGTCTTTTATGAATCCTTGGAGCTCTCCTCAGAGCCCTGGGAAGCGAACCCCCCAAAACTGCATTCTGAACCTACCCAGCAAGCGGGTGAGTGAGTAAGAGGTGGCTGACCTTGGGGACTGCCAGGTGAAGTGCTGATTGACTCACTTGTGGAGTCCCCACCTGGCTGTGCTTCTTCTGAGGAAACTGAGGACCTGAAGGGAGCCCTGCCCTGTGCTTCTCTGTCTTTTCTGAATCCCTGGAGCTCTCCTCAGAGCCCTGGGAAGCGAACCCCCAAAAACTGCATTTTGAACCTACCCAGCGAGTGGTGAGTAAGAGGTGGCTGACCTTGGGGACTGCCAGGTGAAGTGCTGATTGACTCACTTGCGGAGTCCCCGCCTGGCTGTGCTTCTTCTGAGGAAGCTGAGGACCTTAAGGGAGCCCTGTCCTGTGCTTCCCTGTCTTTTCTGAATCCTGAGACTCTCCTCAGAGCCCTGGGAAGCGAACCCCCAAAAACTCCATTCTAAAGCTACCCAGCGAGCAGCTCTCCTCAGAGCCCTGGGAAGTAAACCCCCCAAAAAACTGCATTCTGAAGCTACCCTGCGAGCGAGCAAAAAAGAACACCATCGCAACAAGAAGAAAAAAATCACACTAAGAACCGTGCTGGATCACAGAAGCAAGAATTTCTCTCCAGACTCTCTTCTCCTAGATATATATGCACCGAATGAGGGGCCAGCAATGTATTTAATACAACAGTTGACAAATCTGAAAAACAATATCAATAATAACACAATAATTGGGGGGACCTCAACACGGCTTGGTCAACACTGGATAGGTCAACCAGACTGAAACCCAACAAGAATATACTAGACCTGAGGAGAGAAATGGAAGAAAGAGGCCTAGTGGATATATATAGGACACTCCATCCCCAGAAACCTGGGTACACATTCTTCTCCAATGTACATGGGACATTCTCCAGGATAGACTACATGCTGGCACATAAAACATACCTCCATAAAATCAAGAGGATATAAATTTTGCAGACAACCTCGCTGACCACAAGGCTCTGAAATTATTTCTGGATTCCAAAGGGACTCAGAAGAAAAACTTTAACACCTGGAAGTTAAACAGCCTCATACTCAATAACCAGTGGGTCCTAGATGAAATCAAGGAGGAAATCAAAAGGTTCCTGGAAACAAATGACAATAAAGACACAAACTATCAGAACTTATGGGACACAGCAAAAGCAGTACTGAGAGGAAAATTTATAGCTTTGCAAGCGCACATCAGGAAGAAGGAGCTTACCTGAGTAGCTTAATAACACAGCTAATAGAAATAGAAAGTGCTCAACAAAAGGACCCAAAAATAGGGAGACAGAAGAAAATAACAAAGCTGAGAGCAGAAATCAACGAAGTGGAAACCCAAAAAACAATCCGAAAGATCAACGAAAGCAGATGTTGGTTCTTTGAAAAAATAAACAAGATTGATAGACCACTAGCAAACCTAACAAAGAAAGAGAGAGAGAAACTTGATAACTCATATTAGAAATGAAAAAGGAGAGATCATTACTGATATGACAGAGATTCAAAGGGTAATCAGAAACTACTTTGAGAAACTCTACGCCACTAAAAATGAGAACCTGGAAGAAATGGATAAATTCTTGGACTCTTATAATCTTCCATGGTTGAAGAAAGAGGATGTAGCATATCTAAACACTCCCATCTACATCGATGAAATTAAAATGGTAATCAAATGTCTGCCCAAAAACAAAAGCCCAGGCCCAGATGGATTCACTAATGAATTCTTTCAAACTTTCCAATAGGAACTACTACCAATCCTGGCAAGACTCTTTCATGAAATTGAACAAACAGAAACACTTCCAAATAGCTTTTATGAAGCCAACATCATCCTGATACCTAAACCAGACAGAGTGCTACGAAAAAAGAAAATTACAGACCAATATCGCTGATGAATGCAGATGCAAAGATCCTCAACAAAAGCCTGGCAAATAGGATTCAATGCCTCATTAAGAAGATCATCCACTATGATCAAGTAGGTTTCATCCCAGGAATGCAAGGATGGTTTAACATCCGTAAATCTATCAATGTAATACACAACATAAACAGCAAGAAAAATAAAAACCACATGATCATATCAATAGATGCAGAGAAAGCATTTGATAAGGTCCAACACACATTCTTAATCAAAACTCTCAGCAAGATGGGAATGGAAGGAACCTTTCTCAATATAGTTAAGGCCATCTACCATAAGCCAGTGGCAAACATTATCCTCAATGGAGAAAAACTAAAAGCCTTCCCTCTAAATTCTGGCACAAGACAAGGCTGTCCTCTTTCACCACTCCTATTCAACATAGCACTGGAAGTACTTGCTATAGCGATTAGGCAAGAAAAAGATATCAAGGGAATCCAGATAGGAAAGGAAGAAGTCAAGCTCTCAATGTTTGCAGATGACATGATACTCTACTTAGAAAACCCTAAAGACTCTACCAGAAAGCTTCTAGAAACAATAGATTCATATAGCAAGGTGGCAGGATACAAAATTAACACAAAAAAATCAGTGGCCTTTCTATACACCAATAGTAATAAGGAAGAAATGGACATTAAGAAAACAACCCCACAGGATTTCTGGGGTGTTTGACTGGTATGTTGGGGGCTCTGGGCAGGACAGCTAGCCATAGGACCCCTGGGCTGACCACTTAGTCCAGGCAAACAAGATTCCCCCCACACCAGGCGGGTCTTCAGGGCCACGCCTGGTTAATCGTGTCCTGGGGGGAGGGGTGAGAAATTCCTCCCTAGGCATCCAAAAACTACAGAGGCACGGCTGGGCTCAGAACACTTCGCATGCCAGGATTTTTGGGGTGTTTGACTGGTATGTTGGGGGCTCTGAGCAGGACAGCTAGCCATAGGCCCCCTGGGCTGACCACTTAGTCCAGGCGAACAAGATTCCCCCCACACCAGGCGGGTCTTCAGGGCCACGCCTGGTTAATCGGGCCCTGGGGGGGAGGGGGTGTGAAATTCCTCCCTAGGCATCCATAAACTACAGAACTGCGCGGGGGCTCACGCCCCCACTCGTACTTCATGTATTAAGAGTATTTCTTGGAGTGAGTAAGAAATGGCTGCATGTGGGGGTTTCCAGGCAGAGTGCTGATTGCTCTACCTGCAGAGTCTCCACCCGGCTGTGCTTCTTCTGAGGAAACTGAGGACCTGAAGGGAGCCCTGTCCTACTCTTCTCTGTCTTTCCTGAACTCTGGAAGCTCTCCTCAGAGCCCTGGGAAGCGAACCCCAAAGAAACTACATTCGGAAGCTACCCAGCGAGCCAGTGAGTGAGTAAGAAATGGCTGGATGTGGGGGTTGCCAGGCAGAGTGCTGATTGCTCTACCTGCAGAGGCTCCACCAGGCTGTGCTCCTTCTGAGGAAACTGAGGACCTGAAGGGAGCCCTGTCCTACTCTTCTCTGTCTTTCCTGAACTCTGGAAGCTCTC